>NC_090940.1:610570964-610911665 GCF_040938575.1 Ambystoma mexicanum | reverse complement strand
GTTCTAACACAGACCGGTCTGCAATCAGTCTCCCCGAATCACCGGCTGTGCTGACTTTACTGGAGTGGCTTTGTTGTAGGAGCCTACGACAGTACCATTGCAGCAATCGCTCCTCCCGCCTCGGCTATTGATGCAGGAGAGCTCCGGGTACCTCGACACACTTTAATCTTCAGCTTTAATCATTCCACCCAATCTGATTAAGACCATTGTTCACCTGCACCTCCCTCACCTTATCATTTTCACTAAGGTTGCATTTCATAATCGGTATAGTCGCAGTCAGGATTCCATGATCACTAAATTTCATAAAATCTGACACCCTTCTGGAAGCATATGCAAGCAGTAAGAAGCTCCTAAAGAAATAATCAATGGTTGATTCCTTATTCCCATTACGCCAGGTCCAGAAAGGAACCCCAATCTCAGCAATGCCCTCTTTCTATAGGCTTATGTCCCTTATTCTCGAGGGCTCGTAAAAGTAGCGGTTTCTTCCTCTGAAAAGGCCAAGGGCAATTCCCTCTTTGAAACCTTTTCCGGTTTTGCCGTCTTTCTCCTCATATTAAACTGCCATCTCGGAACTGCTGCTTCCTCATGTTTTGCCTTGCTCAGAGTGGGCTTTCGTGCTCTGCCTTTTATCCATGTGGGGAAGTGTGATGGAAGTCAGGTGTGTGTTATTATCAGTAAGTGCCTGACACTGCCTGACCCATGTGAAAAAGTGTTCGCAGGGGCAGAAGGGGGTGGGAGGTTGAGTTCCTTGGTATCCTGCCTGGTAGGATGGGGAAAAGGTGTTATTGGGAAAGGGATACCGCGTCTCATACTCCAATGTGCCACTTCCACTCCCCAAAGACTCCTCATCCAGGTTGATCCTCTCGCACTGGTCGACCTCAGGAACTGGATCCAAAAGTGATGGCCGTGTCCTGGCCACTTGGATGACAGATCCCCGGGGAATGGTGAGTGAGACGCCTTCAGGTTTCTCACAGGGAGCCAGGCAGAGGAGTTGGAGTACCAGAACTGCCTCGGCCATGCAGGGGCCACTAACATTAGTCTGCACTTCTGTTGTGTGAAGACACTTAGGACTCGCGCCACCAGCAGGCAATTGGTGGAAAAGCATAGAAGAATTTCCCCTTCCACAGCAGCGAGAAGGCATCCCATAGGCTCTCCAGGTGGGGAAACCTGCCTGTGAACGCTCTGCACCATTTGTAGTGGTAGGTGGCAAAGAGGTCTTTGTCTGGGGTTTCAGCAAACGCAGAAAACCTGTTGAAGCTGACCCTCCTGTAACTCCCACTCATGACACGAGCGAAGTTCCCTGCTGAGGGAATCCGCCATGGTATTTTGAAGTACCAGGAGATGAAGAGGGATGAGGATGATTAGGTGTTTTAATGCCCAGTACCACAGGGACTTTGCGTCCAATAATAGGAAGGGAAATCCTGTTCCCCCTTGATTGCGTATGTAGAACATTGTGGTGGCGTTGTCTGTAAAGATTTGCAACACCTTTCCGTTGACTCTTGGAAGCAACGACTTGAGCGCCCAAAAGACGGTGGGCGCAGCTCCAGGAGATTGATATGTAGTGACTTCTCCCCTTCTGTCCAAAGGCCTCTGGTATGTAGGTTGTCCAAATGTGCACCCTAGCCTTCCAGGGAAGCATCCGTTGTGAAAATGACTTTGTGAAGAGGAAGCCGAAAGCGGGCACACTGAACCAGATGAGCTTTGACGGACCACCAGTACAGTTCTTTTCTAAAGCACTGGGTCAGCTTGTTTTGATCCTGCCAAGACCCTGAAACGTGCTTCCAGCAAACGTTGAGAAACTCTTGCTAGGGCTGCATTCGGAACCTGCAGTGAGGTAGCAGAGGGATGCAGGAGGACAACATGCTGTATTGCTTGCCAAGAGTGCAGGGACAGTTATTTATCACCAGTACATTTGCATAGCAGAGCAAATACTTTGAACGCAGGTAGACGGAACAATAACTCACAGCCAGACACACAGTTAGCGGATAATAAGCACTTATACGGTTATTTATTCATAGTTAAGAAGCAACAAGTGATAACACAGAAATAAATCACAGAAAAGATAGAGAATTAAAGAGAAAATACATCACCATGGGCGTAACTGAATCCCTCATCTCGCCAGATGCGGCTGGAAGACCCCGGTAACAGCAAGGCAGAGAGCACAACAGCTCACAGGAAGGTCGGAACAAGGCATACCCCCTCCGACTGAGGTCTTTGTGTTTTTTTCACCTGACCTTTTCAGAGCTCCGCATATATGCCCTCCTCAAAAAGGGGTGGCAATTTCCCGAACCTTCTGGCATTAGCGCTTGTGCATTGCTGAGTGACCGTTGGTTGCCAGCCAGGTCAACCGAGAGTAACCCCAAGGAGCAAAGCTTCCCTCTTCTAAATCACCACAGATAATTCCATAACTCATCCTGAGACCTTGGCGCAAGTATAGCAAGACATAACAAAAACTTTTTTATATCTGGTGCCAGCCGGCACCTGTGGATTATCGCTTGCCCAGCGCTGTGTCCTTGGCTGAGGCCTGCAAAACAGGCTCAGCAACTTCCATAACATTGAAAGCATGTTTTGTAGCAAAGCAAGTGCAGCTTTTCACTGAGGCAATGGAATAAATATCCATTATGGCTCTGAGTGCCCCCAGAACGCACTGCACATCAGGGCCATGTTTTAGCTCAAGCATCACACATGCCCAACAAGGACTTGCAGCTGCAGACAGATAGATACTGCTGGTGACACAGAGAGGTGTTGTACTTTGGCAAGGAGGGTTTGCACCCTCTCCCTTGACAGGTTCACTTTGCAAGATAGTGTGTTGAAATGTGCTTGCTGAGAAGGAACAAGACTTTTGGGTAGTTGATAGAGAAACCAAGGGATTGCAGACAGTGAATGGTCAGAGCAGTGCTGTGCGTCGGCTCAGCGTATGACGTCGCCCTCACCAACCACTCATCAAGATACGAGTAGACGCAAGAGCCCGCACGGTGCAGGTGTGCTACCACTGGGTCCCAGTCCCAAGGGTCCCAGTCCCAAGGGTAATATGCTTGAACTGGTAATGTTGACCTGGTACTACAAAGCGTTGGTGCGTCCGATGAATAGGGATGTGAAAATAGGCGTCATCTAGACCGAGAGATGCAAGGAAATCTCTGTGCTGCAGCTGTAATAGTACCGACTGAAGTGTGACCATCTGTAAATTTTGAGCCTTTAGATATTTGTTTAATACTCTTTAAAATCAGTGCGGAACCCGCTGTATTTTTTCTTACCAGAAAGTATCTGGAGTACACTCTTTGACCTCGCTGTGCGTGTGGGTCACTTTGTATGGCTCCCTTGGACAGCAGCGACCAGACTTTCTGTTGGAGCAGATGATGGAACTTTTCTGCCTTTTTGACTGGGGGCATGGCTCCGGCGCATGGCCCTGCTGGATAAGGGATAGCACCCATTCGTCAGTGGTGATTTTTCTCCACTTCTGCACGAATCGAGATAGTCTTCCTCCCACTGGGATCCTGAAGTGGGAGGGCACGACCCTTGTCGGGTCAAGGCTGTTCGGATGATTGGCCCCTCGATTGTGTTGAGCCACGCCGGCACTGGTTTCCTCTGTTGGACTGGTATTTATTTCTGTAAGGGTCTGATGAGGCGTAAGCCTGTATTCTGTAAGACAGAGGATATTAGGCAGAGCAAGGCTCTTACGATGTCCTGTAGAAGCAAGATTTTCCAGAATGAGAGCAATGGCATTTTTGTTGTAAGGTCCCTAGGAAGTGTGCTGTGTCCATATCAGGTTTGATGGTCTGCAGAGTTTCATCTACCTTCTTACCGAATAGATCCACTCTGTTGAAAGGCGTATCGACGACCTTTGTTTGGACCTCAGGCGGAAGTTGGTAGCCTTCAAACATCCTTGTCAAAGCAGGACAGCCCCATCTCCTAGTTGCCGAAAACCTGTGTCTGCAATGTTCACAGAGACTGAAATGGCACGGTCGGATGCTGATTCACCCGAGTGAAGGGTGTCTAATGCTTCCGGCCTCTTATCTTCTGGAAGGATCTAGAGAATGTGTCACAGCTTAAACTCCAATTCTTAGTCATACTTGTCGAGGACAGCCATAGCATTAGCCGCCTTTATGGTAGTGGCACCCGTGGTGATGGTCCTCTTCCCGAAGGTATCAAGGCGCTTACCCTCTTTATCGGATTGGACTGAGCAGGAGGAAGAAGGGTTTGCGGACCGTTTGCGTGCCGCTGGGGAGACTACAGAGTCTAGCGTTGGCTATGTTTACATGCTGGTGGGCGCTGAGTCAGGGAATCAGTACTTTTTATCGAACCTCTCCTTCTTGGGAGGCGCTGATGATGGGTTGGTTACGGTAAGAAGGCCCTCTTCCCATTTGTCAGCCAAAAGGGTGTGAAGAATTCTGCGTATCCCTCACTAAAACCCTGCCTTAAGTCTTCTCCCAGGTTGCCAGGGTAGGAGAGATGCTTCCTGATCCGAAACCTGGGGGTGGTGTACTGTAGGAGGATCACCTCAGTGGAGACAGGGTCCAGGGTAGTGAGGAGATTCCGTGGGATGAGACACAGTATTTTTCCTCTGAAAGAGATACTCTTACTACCATGCCAGTTTATGACTTATTGTCATTTTAATATCTCCCAACCTCCTGGTAAAACGTAGATGGTAAATCCAAAGGTGGTTACCTCACAACATATTATATCAGAAGAAGAAATCCTTTTTATCTCGAAGGCCTAACACTTTTGCCAGGATCAGGCAATTAACAGTAAGGGCCTGCACCTGAATTCAATTGCCCCACCTGCGAGGCATAAAAGGCACGCAACAGGAGAGGGAAGAAAGAGTTGGAGCAGGAGCTGGAAGGCTAGCAGTAGTAGCAGAAGCAAGCAGAAGAGCACAAGGTTGTCAGTTTATGAGGAAGTGTGATCACCTAAGGGACGCCGGGACACGAGGAAAGCAGATTTCACCTACTAGTTCTGTGTTCACAAACCCTGACTTGCCGTGGCTGAGCTGAGAGAGATTTGCTGAGATTAAAGATCTTCACAGGTGCGCCTAGTAGCTGTAATTGCAGAGCCGTGATCATGCTGCAACCCGAGGCCTGTGTAAAAAGCAAGCCAAGGGACAGAGGAGTGAAGGAGACTCCCCGTTGATAAGGCCAGATCGAAGACACCCATACTGCAGAGGTGGGTGGGTCCCAGGCGTGCCTAAAGTGGTAGTAGAAGAAGAAGAAGTCTGGAAGTGGAAGCAACTCACAACCGCAGTTGTCATGGAGAGGGTGAATGAAACTGGGCGTTCGTGTTCACTCGAAAACCCTTGTTGATAACTGTTACCAGTTCTAAAAAGGCTTGTGTATGCTCAGAAGCGAGTATAAATTATTCGTCTTTGTGGAAGCTTTTCTTTTCAATCAAAATGTTTCATGCGCACTTCTAGTAAAAGGTATAGTGATTGTGTACAAAGAAAAGCATTTCACTTCCATTGTTGAAGTCCTAATGTTGCCGGAGTGGTTGCGAGTCTCTAATAGAAGGAAGAACCAGAGGCGTCTTAATAGTAGGGAAAAAAGGGGCACTTGCCCTGGGCAGGAGGGGGGCCCCCAAGAGCTGCCTGATCTAATGAATCCACTTCCCATTGTTCAGCAAACTTAAATAGCACACGTCAGGATATTTTATGGCCTGAGACTGAGGCTCTAAACCCATTGCCTGTCTGTTGTTGATTAATTCAACCTGTAACGCTTTCTGTGTTCACTGTGGTATACATAGTTTGTGTGTTTACTACAGCACAATGGCTGTAACGTTCTCACCTTTCTGTGGAAGTTATATTATCATGTGATGAGTTGAATTGCATATTGATACATTTTAAGTGTTGCGATAGTTCAAAAGTTAGCAAAGTGTGTTAAGCACTCATTGCAGATATCCGTGTTCATATGCAAGATTACAAAAGCAAATTTCTGCAATTCTTACTCAGCCTTTCATATGTCTGAAGTTGATAAACCTGCATGTATATGTACTTTGCTTTGTAGCTCAACAGGTGCTTTGATTATCAGCAATGTACCTGCACCAGATAGAGGTTACTACAAAAACTGTGAAGGTCTAGAAATTGGTTCCTTCAGATGAGGCATTGTAAAACCTAGGCAGCCACCCTAATGATGAGTATAAAGTATTAGTCCCGAGAGGTGATTAGGTACCATAATTCAAGACTGCGAAACCAAAGCGCAAAACCTTCATGCTCGTATTCTCGCTTTACCAGCAGATGATACAGTGATCCTGGACAAATCATATCACTTACATTACTGTGCTGTCTTCATTACCTGAACTTTCTTTTTATGTTGGGCAGTTGAGTGGGAGGGGAGCTTGACAGACGAATGTGGACCAGATATTGCAGGCCCCTGGCAAGCATATTTCAAGGTCTGCTCATTTGACTCAAAACACGGTTTGCTTTTTTGTACAATTCACAGTCTTTCCCGCAAGTTTACAAATAACAATTTCACAAGCCTGTGCTTAGGACATATTTAAAGCTTTAAAATACAAAAGAGAAAGCCAGATCTAATTTCTTAAATTACTTCAATTAGTATGCTGGTACTTGTATACTTCCATTCATAATGGAGCCAATTAAGCTAGAATAATTCCCATATTGCATTACACACTTCTGTAACATTTTTTAAATATTATTTTTAAATGATCATGTGTGGTTATGAGATTTTAGTATTTTCCAAATCAGTTCTATAAAATGGTATTTCAGTTCATGGTATTAAGTGGTAAAGTGCACAAATTGCGGCATGGGCAAATCCCAGCTTCACCTCTTACCAAATGTATGATCCTTGGCATCACATTTAGTTTCGTACGGCCTAACCTGTCAAATTTGCCAGTCCCTAAACCTTTCAAAATTGTCACCCTTCATAGTGATTTCGTTCTCAGGGTATGATCTTCAAAAAAGCCTCACTCGTGGTTTCACTGGGTTGTTGCTTCCTTTATAATAATAGTGAGCATTGCTAAACTGCACACCACAACCCCTTGTTTATTTGCTCTCTAATGGCAACACTACTTGAAAACCATGTCCCTCTTTTAATCTCAGTCTGTTTGGCTAGGGACACCTACCTGGTAGTTTATAATCTCCATTCACTATCTATGCTATGGTATGTGTATCTTTATCTTTGATTCCAATTGGTCTCCTGTATCCATGCTTAAGCACTTTTGTATTCTGTGCGGTAGATAATCTTCGTCCTCTGTCTATTCTGGATTATGTGCACTTTTTTCATATGATCTGTGCCCTGCATTTATATAATGGCCAGTATGCCTTCCTTGTTGCTGCTATTGATGAAAAGTGACATGTTCCTATGCTACAATACAAGTACCCTTATCGTGGACTGCAAATGTTGGCCTTGAAATGCTACTTGTTTATCATTCTGATTAGGGCAAGAGTGTAAAGGGGAAGGGGACTGAAAGGGTGTAACAAGGCTTATTTTGATTGCTGCAAGACAGCATATGAAGCTATGGGTTGTGATCGCAACGAGGGAGGCCTGACCAAATAGTCTAGATCCTTTCATTCCTTTGGTTTGGTGGAGGGGGCCCCAAAGGTGTACATCCCCCAGGTCCGAGAAGTGCTTAAAATGGCCGTGGGGAGAACGCTTTATAAATGACTCTGAAAACCCCAATGCAGAATTTCACAATTGTTACAAGATCTTATGGCATCAAAGGAAGGTTGCATGTGACCAATTGTGATTCCCGATCAGAGTGTGGAAGTGTCTCTGTGCTAATACGTGGGAATACAAACATTTACAGACACTTAAGGTTAAAGATCTACCTTAAAGAGTGGTCGTGTGTGCCTAAATCTGTTTCTCCTTTGAAGATAGCACTTTGTAACATTAAGAACAAACATTCTTTGAATTCAGAAGTTTTTGTAGTAACACGAAGAACAAGCATTAACCAAGCCAAGAGGTGAACCCCTTCTATAGTGAAGAAAAGCCTGTTTAAACCTATCCACCTAGTTGATGAAGTTGTTAAAGTTCCAGTGCCCTCTAATACAAGTGTGACATTGCTATATTAAGTTGGAAGTGTGGCAATGCAGCTTCAAGGAAGCTACTGTAAGGCAGCTGGGTGCTTGTAAAAAGATTGGATAAATAATCTGTAATGCTGAGACTGTTGAAGTGGAGAGGAAAGTCAGTTGGGAAGCAGAGGCAGGTTATCCTTGTGGCAGTAAGTCAGACAGAAGAAGTAAAGAGGCTGTGCTTTCCTTGGATCTTAGGAAAAGAAGAGTGCCTTGCCTACCTGTAGATGTCAAAGTGTCTTGTCTTAAAAATGCCTATTCACCCTGAAGTATAAAGTTGAAGCAGAAGTACCAGAATTGTGGTTGTGTATAATACTGTCAGTGGATGTCACTTTGAAGCTGGATGAAGTAGAGCTATACTGTGGAGCCAAGGAGTCTGTTTCCACAGTAACAGTAGCCGAAGGGTGGTTGTCAAGAGGAAAGCAACCACCCAAGAAGAAACATCTTGACATTTATACCAAATCTACTGAAGAAGTAACGAACACTTTTAGAGTTGTAGAAGGAGAATTTGCTCATTTATTATTTTGAACTGTGTCACGGTTTTATTACACGGCACACTGCAGCCAGGGACAATAAAAATGCTTTTTTTTTATCTTTAATATACTATTGAGTCTTTCTGAGTAGGCCTCCAACCCGTCACACACCCAACCTTCACAAACACCCCATGTCACAATGGACTAGGAACCAGACCGGTGTGTATCAATAAGATCTTTTTTAATTTATGATTTAATGAAAAGTAAAAATGCTCAAAATACAGCGACCACCAATATGTGGCAACCCAAATGCAATGATTCCTACAGAACAATTGGTTCAGATATCTTATCACAGTTTACACAGATCTTTAATGGCAACACAGGAAAAAGAACAAGTTTTAATCAAGTGATAGCACCAAGGTTTAGCACTCAACCCTGCAACACTCACCCCCAAATATCAGCTAACTTAATTCCTTTGAAGGAAAGGCAGTGGCAATGAATAAGGATAGACAGAGAAAATCGGGTTTGGAATAAAGCCCACCTCCCCAAGATGGGAAGTCAGAAAAGAAAGTGAAAACCCGTTTTTGTAGCAAAACGGCAGAATCAGATTTTTGATTGTTACTCAGACGGCTACTTAAAACTGCTGTGGGACAGAATAAAAGGAAATTTGTGTTGCTACAATTGAGGAGCTAGGGAAGCTTATAGGATTCTAATCAGTGCACCAGTGCAACAAGGAAAGAAAAGGATAAATCGGTTTTGGGAAAAAGCAAATGCAAAAGGAAACATAGAAACAGCAAATGGAAATTTGTTTTACATGGGATTCACAATGACGGGTAGCTAAGGAAGGGGTTTAGCTTTCAAAGTCGGAAATCGGTTTTCAAGAACCAGCACAGAGGTACATAAAAGATAGGATTGTAGGCAAAAGGGGTTGCTCTCAATGGGACTACGGTTTGGATTTTTTTAATAGGACACATGCGTGTTAGGAGTTTGTGGGGCAATGCACACAATACATGGGCAAATTTCGTTTTCAGTTACACAGAGACTAATTCTTTTGAGGCAATACTTGAATGACTATAATAATTAAATAAAAACACTTGTCAAGATTGTTGATTTCGAATGGCAACAATTTTGAACATGAATTTCAATGGGGAATTAATTGATTTACTTCAAAATAATGATAAGGATTTATAAAGACAACTGAGAAATGTATCAAAGGAATACGCTAACATACACAGGCTAATGCAGATCCTTCTATTGGAAGGTGAATGAATTATACTGGCAATTTGGGACTTTCAATGGGATTTTCAATGGAGTTTCAATGGGATTTTCAACAGGGGAAATATTGGATGCAATGTTACAAAAAAGGAATGGTTTATGCAATTTAGGGCTGGGGTTATTTGCTACTTGCAACGTAAGCCTGGCTTTGGGATTCTGGAAAGTCAGCTGGATCTCAGTACCCTCTGGACAGCTAGGCAAGGGAAGGGTCTGGTCACTGCACTCTCCTTAGTATGGTTCAGCTCCCTCCTCTCTGTCCTCCCTTTCCTGGCCCCTGGGTTGTCTGTGTCTGCGTGTCCTAGTACAATCCCCACTTATATAGCCCAAATGACATCACTCACTTTACAATCTAGGGGGAGGACTCTATAATTACTCCTGCTCCCGGATAGGACAGTTTCCCATTCCTCTCGCCGCCCCCTGGCATTATTGGTACTAGGGGAGAGAGCACCATCTGTCTGTTTGGCATTCATTACAGTTCTTTGTTCTCAGGTCAACTTTTTAGCAAAACTGAGTTATGCCCCATAACTTCATATTTCTACTAGCCCCTGACATATGCATTAGATATGTGGTTTGAGGGGATCATAGGGAATTAGGCAAGCCCATCGTCAACTCCGTGCGAGGTAGCGTGGCCCTTTGGCACATTTTTCTTAAAATATATAATAGTTATGACTTTTCAAATGATCAAGCATATTCCTAATTTCACCTTCCATCTTTCCATCAAATCTCATACTTGTCACATCTTCCGAGCAGCCAGAAACTAGTCTTAACTGGCCATTTCAGTACCAAAGTCCTAGGCAAATGCACTATAGCTCTTAAAAACGCCTTGAAATTACTTAAAAACATAGCATAAAACAAAATTATTTCTCATTCTAATTGTTACAAAAATGCCTAAAAATGGAAACAGTTCTTTAATGTCAATTTGGAGGATCTCTGTGGGAGGGGCGCTTTATCCCCCACAGCCAGTGACCAGAGGTTTTGATTACCCCTTTTGAAGTTGTCAGTTTGTTCTTGGCAGTGGGTGCAGGAAGATCTCACACCTCCCAGTTAAGTTTTTAGCTACACTTGTTTTTCTTGAAGTCCCTGAGCCCCTGTCTTAAAGTCTGGCAGAGCAGGGAATTATAACACCCTCAGTCCATCACAATTCCTTGCAGGCTGATTCACTAGTAGGTGCGACTTTCAGTGTAGAGCAGGGCTTTCAATTACGAAGTTTCCTGCCTAAGCCCAAAAAAACTGGTTTGTCCGGTGTGTTGGGCCACTTCAAAGGTGATTGAAGTCTTGTGCGGGTAAACATAATGTACCTTGCTTTAGTCAACCTCCCCCCACAATAGATTTCCCTGAAGCGGTGCTGTCTTTTCCCTGTGGCTTTTGAAAGTCATTTTTCTTTTGCTGTGTGTAAAGCGCTGCGGTTCACATGAAAGGGAAAACAAAGCTGTTTCTAGTTGGGTGTTAAATTTCTTTCCCCTCATGTGAATTAAAAGTCAGACAAAGCTATTTTTTATGTAGTTCATACTTCTTGTTATTTAGATGAAATCAGAGCAATGCAGGGCCATTTTTGGTGAACTGTTTAACTTTTTGTCATTCAGATGGAAGAAAGGCAAAACGCAGGGCCGTTTTTGGTGACATGTTCAACTTTTTGTCATTCAAATTGAATAAAGGCAAATGCAGTGCAGTTCTTGATGAAATGTTTAACTTTTTGTCATTCAGATGGATTAAAAGCAAACACAGGGCCATTTTGGGTGGCAGTGTTCAAATGCTTGCCACACATGTGCCAGGGAAAGCCAAGCACATCCGTTTTTGGTGGCAATGTTTAATGCAGCTTTTCAGGTGACAAGGATTTCTGTTTAGGGCCTTTAAATGCACCCCGCAACTGTGGCAAAACAATCTTAGAAGGAAGCCATACAGGATAACAATGGTGCTATTTTCTTGGCTGGGATTGGAAGGGTAACCTTTCAACAGAAGGCTGGAGAACTGTTACAAGTGGATTTTTGTTTTGGTGAATTTTTCTTTATTTGGAACTTACAAGAACTGGTTCAAGACTGTACTTTTCTTTTTGAACTTTTGGGGAAATTGACTTTGAACAATCCTGGGGAAGGGATTTACCGAGGGCAGGTGAAGGTCATCCAAATTACTGGTTGTTTAGTATTCACTCATTTTATGTAGTTTATGATTTACTTTGAATGTTTTGTTGTTTAGTGTGAGGGACAGTTTTGTTTATGTTAGGAGTGACCCCCTTAGCTCTCAGACTAGGCAGGGAACTCCCTGGTACAGTAGGTTTAGCGAGGATTTATTTGCATTTTTATCTTCAACAAAATGTTTAATTCAGAGAAAAACAAAAGCAGTTGTCCGCCTCGCATTACTGACCCCTCACAAGAGGTATAGCTAAGATAAACTTTCTGTGCTACTCACGCCTTTGGTAAAGGAGGCCATCTTTCTTTTGCTCCTCCAGCACTAACTCGAACATCTTGGTGGCCTTATCCATTAGGGCGTGAAAAGAGCTGATCTCGTCAGGTGGGCAGATTTTGTTACTGTCGACAGGGATTTAGTTGCTGCTGATGAGAATTTAGAGGCCGTCGACGAGGATGTTGTGGACACGATGGTACTTCCATCCGCTAACGGAAAACTTTTTATCGTTAATGGGGCACGTTTTTTTTAGCCATCAACAAGGTCTTCACTGCTGATGAAGAGGTCTCTTTATAGGTCGATGACGATGAGGCCTTTGTGGCCGTGGACGGTCTGGTGGTCGTAGACAGTGTGGTTGATGATGAAGAGGCCTTAATGGCCATTGATGGTGTCAACAATCTTGTTGTCGCTGATGCCGAAGTGCGACCTTTGGCTTTCGAAGATAGAGATACTGGCCTACCATGCGTGGACAAACTTGGAGGTTTCTCCTATTTTCCTGATGGTGCTGTCTCCGTCTGTGACAAGAAACCTGCAGGGAGTGCTGCAAGACACCTTTCTCTGCTTTCCTACTGGACTTCTTACTAGAGGTGGTTAGCTGGGTTGACCTACCCTATCTAAGAGTGTGGGATGTTTTTACCCATGCATCCGAGCCCTATCACAAAAACTGTGCCTTACTGGCATTGAAAACATCATGATGGCCAGAACTTCCCAGAAAATGCACAGGGAAATGCATGAAGAATAGGCTGCCACCCATTTTTGCCTATGTTGTGGGCACAGAAGGGCACTGCCTAAAACCACCATTGGGCTACACACAGTAGCCTGAAACCATTGCAAAAGGGGCAATGCTGATTGCCAAAAGCAACCCATAACTATTGGGAATTCATTTTCTTCAGGTCAAATATTGTTAAATTATGGGCACAACATTATTTTACTGCAGAACCACCCCAGTGCCATGTGCTGAACCTGGATAATATACTTCCATGTAAAATCTCTTGTTTGAAATGCATTAATTCAAGACTGATCCAAAAAAAAAATGCATGCAGTACCCGCTTTGGACTCAAGGCGGCGCTAGCGGTCTAAACTCTGACAGGAAAACTGCTACTTCAGAAGCTAATCAGCCTTCTGTGACAATTGGGACTTCAAAGCTTGTTAGGAAATGGAAGATCTAACCACCTGCTGTTCCCAGAGACAATCTAATTTGATTAACAGGCCAAAAGGCTGGGAAACCTTCTCACCTCAGAAAGCCCAGGATATCACATGGTCATGCTAACCAAATGCAAAGTGGCCCCCTGGTCTGTTGACCTCAGCTTGCTGGAGCCCACACAAAAGACCTTTTCCCTTGAATATGATATGGTGATTTTGACTGTTTCCTGTCAACAAAGATCTGCCAGCCAGGAGAGACATGTGATCACTGTCATCCCCAAACTTTGGGGGCGGACTCAAACACTGCAGTACTTTGAATTGAAAGCAAATATATATTTTACAGAAATACTGATAACTCTTGGTAACCAGATGACAGAAATGTGAAATTTGGGGATCCTTAAAATGAAAACTTTGCCCACAATTCAAGCCCAAACTCCAATTTGTGTGATGTTCTGGGGCAAAACCCCGCTATTTATTGATACTACAGACTCTGTGTTTAAGCTAGAGACATGGGAATTTACTGGAGTATGTATGGACAGGCCGTGTATATGTGTATAATTTTTAATGAAAAACCAATGTTGCATAACCCACTAAAATCGAAAATAAGTTGCCATTTCTTTACCCAAGCTCCTAGAAACGCCAGAGTCGGAACAGTGCCTACCTCATGTGATATATGATGTGTGTAGGTGATGTAAAAGCAACTGTGTAGTTGGGAAAGATGTATTTGGATCAAATATAGATTTGTGTGTAAAGATGACAGGGGAGGGCCCTCTGGCCATAAAATCTACCTCATCACTCTGACTCACAACTCAGTTCCCCAATCATGGGAGAGGGGAGAATTGGGCCAATGACAAGTAGAGAGGGGCAGGCTTAGCTAGGCCCAGGCACACACCCATTTTCAAAACACATAGAAGCAGACAGTGCAGGACAAGTGGAGATCCCTTTTTCACTTTCCACGGGACGCTCTGCCGGGAGACTTCAGACTTCAATCCATCAATCTTCAGAGACCAAGACTTTACTTCAGAATTTGTAAAGAACAGGCCTAACCCACAAGCTGAGTTCTCTTCAGCAGGCCTCAAAATCATTTGCAGACTATTCACAGCCGGGCTGAGCTGTTGATTCTGGCCTGAAACCCTGTGCCAGAAAGATCCAGAAGCAGTGCTGTACCCAGAGAAAGCAGAGACACCCAGATAGCAGACCAGAGATCCAGAGAACCTCAGGCCGCTGTATCCGGGGAGCTGACCCATACGCTGTGAGCAGAACTGGTGCATGACAGACCCAGCAGAGCGGAGCTGACCCAGGTGCTGCGCGCAGAGACCGTCTGTGGCGAGGGAACCGCAGCCAATCCTGACCCGATCCGTGGCGAGGTCCAGTCCTTTCAAAGCTAGGAGTGAGTACTTAGATCAGATTATGACAGAAATAAGCTCTTAGTTAAAATAATTTAATCCAACTATTTTAATCTGATTAGAACTGTCTCCTAGAAATTGTGTCACCTGTCATTTTCTAAGCTGTCACCTGTCAATTTGAGTTACTTTAAATCCGAAAAACAACCTTTACAAAATCGTTCATATCTCTAGAACCGTTTGTCCTAGGAACTTGGTTTAACTTTCCTCTGAAAACTTAGAATCTCAGCTTTCCAACAAACCTAGAACTGACTTGCTACTCAATCCTCATTGATTGTAAAGAAATGTGCTAGTGTCAGATTACCCATTGTTGATTAACATTATATTTATAAGGGCGATATCGATTATTAATTTATTATAAAAGCGTGGTATCTATATTTTGTTTTATTTCTCAAATAAACCTTTTAAACTTTCAAAACAGAATCACTTCTTGGCTCAGTGGGGTCAGGGGGATTCTAAGAGAGGGGTGTTATATAGGGGTAGTCATGCAGAACTCATGAACTGGACATAAAGATATATCAATAAGGGTTTCCATTCAGTATCCCAGACTAGGCATTGACTTAGCTGTAGTGTTGAATTGAATCCTCTTACAAATTGGGGGCTCGTCCGGGATTCTGGATTAGATCTATCACTTGTGCAGATTAATACAGTGTGCTAACTGACAAGATACATACATCCGGTCGGATCACCACGCTGTGTTACGCTGTAAAGCACTCCTCAAAAGGACGCTCTAAGGGAAAGGTCTGTCTTGCAAAAATAAAATACTAATTTCTGTAAGTCAGAACGGAAATCAATTTCTAGAATGACGACCTTGGTAGACATGAAAATAGCGAGGGAGCACCTCTTACATAAGCTATTTGTGAGAGGTGAGTGGACTCATCAGGACCAAATGGTCTGGATGCAGGCAATCGCGCAACAGGTCACTGAAACAGGGTCAGATATATGGAGAGTTCAGGGTCCCCTACATGTGGCCCTGAGTGAACTATATATGGCCCCTAAAGCCAAAGAGGAACATAACAAGATTGCCAGGATAGCGGCATACTTGTACCTGTATATGGGAGTCATACAGAATAAATGTGCTGAAGGCCATGATCTGGCAAATAAGCAACAGATGGCGTTAGAGAAGGCCCAATCTGACCTGGTCTCTTCTGAGCAGAGGCTGCAGAGGAGCCAGGAGTCAGAAAATGAGAGCAGACAGTATCTCATTAGAATCAAAGAGGAAATGTGTATCCTGCAACAGGAAAAGTCTGACCAGGATACCAGATTTCTGGCCTTGCAGAAGGAGTACCAAGAAGGTTTGGACTCCCTCCTGCAGAGCCAGAAAAAGCTGGAGCAACAACTAGACTTTAACAGGGCATGCACAGAGCAGGTAGCCACCCTGCAAAGTCATCTAGATAGAGTGAAGGCAGAGAGCAACAAACTGATTCTGAAAGACCTGGATACCCAGGCAGAGTTTGATGAAGAGCGCCAGAAAGCTGGTGCCTTTCAAAGGCAGAGGGACGACCTGGCGTCACAAATTCAGGCTCTTGGTCAGGAAAGGGACACCTTAGGCCAGGAAGTCTGCCATTTAAAAAGAAAAATGGAAGAAAATCACCTGGCCCTCCAGGGACTGGGTGACCTCCAAAAAGAAAACCAGAACTTGTTAGAGCACACCAGGAGGGTGGAGGAGGCTCTGGCAAGAAAGGAGCAGGCCAGTAGGGAAGGGACTCAGGAGGTAACCCTCCTGCAGCAAAGACTGGCCCAGTACTCCAGGACCAACCAGGAGGCACAGAGAGAAAATGAGGCTCTCTGTCAGCACAATGATAGGCTCCAGAAACAGGTAGCCATGCAGGAGAGACTGATAGAGTCTAGTAAGGCCTTAACTGAGAACCTGAAGGCGCAGGCTCTTGCATTGCAACAGGAAGCAGGGGCGGATAGAGATGAGGTTCGCTGGGAAAGAGAAACTCCTGAGCATAACCTCAGGAGCCCTAGTACCAGAGGCCTTCATCTCTCCCAGTCCCTGGACTCTGCCACCCCCATGTCCCCTCGCGCACATGAGCCCAGGGCCACGGGGATGGCAGATTACTATCCAGCTAGAAGTATGGGGCTCATAGGCCAGTACCTCCCAGGAATGGATGGGCGGGTATCCGGGTATGGGCACCCAAGCACAGTGCAATTTAGTGGGGAACCCCAGGAGAGTAGGCCCATTAAGGGCATCCTGAAAACCTCTGCCCAGTTAGGTCAGTGGGGGGGATACCCAGCAAATCCTGGTAGCAAGGAGGGATCTGAAGACTCCTCTGAGTGTCACAGGACACAGGAGACCAGGTCCCCACATTCTGCCAGCCATTCCCAGGCCCGCAGAATCCGGGAAAACCTGGAAGATCAGACTGGCACCTCTGGGAGCAGCGCTTCGGAGTCGGAGGATGAATGGACCAGGGTTACCCGATCCAAAAAGGCCAATAAGGCAAAAATGGCCTTGTTTAAGGCCCCATTGAAACTAATAAAGGCAATCAGGAGTGTCATCACTCCTTATCATAAGAACGCCAAGTATTCTGTTTGGGAACACTTGGAGCTCTATGAGCAAATGATGGAGACTTTCCATTTGAAGGACAGCCAAAGCTGTATTCAATATGTAAAGTGGACCTGCTCACCAGAATACTCCAGTTTCTTTGCGGGGCTGGAGGATCAAAACCATTCAAGGTGGTCCACATACAGGGCGGCCGTCTTGAAACATTTTTCTGTGCTCAGAAATCCTCAAGAGGCTCGCAAGGCAGCCTACAATTTGCAATGTGGGGAGGATCAGGCCCCACAAGAGTTTGTGCAAGAATTAAAATGTGCTTTTGCGCAGACCACCAGAAGGGTGCGCACGGATAGCAGAGAATTTATCAATACGTTTTTCCATGCCTTACCCAAATACATAATGACCCAGCTCGTGAGAGATTTTCATGAGAAAAGATCTTTAGACTGGGTCATTGAACAGGCTACCCAGATCTATGAGGTGCAGAAGCCCATCGAAAATAAAAATAATGCGCCGAAAAACCCCAAAACCAACAGCACCTGTGCTGCTGCCAAGGTGGCAGAGGTAAAGGTTGCCCCCGTTTTAGATTTGGAGATGGGGGGGCCTAAAAACCTGCCTGCACCAAATAATTCACAGCCCAGAAGGCCCTCGGGCCAGTCACAGACAGGGAGTCGAGGAGGTAGTCCCACAAATGGGGTCCCCCGCTCCCCTGACTATGTAAGTCCCCGCTACAAGGGAAACCGACCAATCCTGGGTTATGTGTGGACTCCTCCAGCCCAAGGGGGGGGATCCAGCCAAGCACCTGACCCGGGGAACTTCCCTCCTAACTTCCCCCAGGAGGGCAGAAATTCTCCAAATCCCGGGCAGAACTTTTTCCCCAGGTATCCGCCCAATTTCCAGCCCCAAAATCATCCATCCTTCTTTCCCCAATTCCCTGAGCCCAGACAACCTAATCCTGGAGAGGGGAGGCCAAGGGTGGAGGGGTACCAAAACCTTCCCAATCCTGGGTATTACCAGAGAAGGGATAGCTACCCTTCCCGGGATCAGCCCGGGGGAGAAAATAGAGCCCCTTATCAGCCTGAGCGGGTTTCACAACTTGAGCGCCAGGTCCAAAATATGGCACGAGATCTGGGTCACATACTGAGGGCTCAACAGAACCCTCAGATGAGCATGCCACCGCAGAATGCCCCAAACTTTGGACCTGGTGCTCCAGAACAATGACGGGGGCAGCACCCCAATAACCCACCGGTTCCCAGGGAGGAGGCACAAGGGGAAGGGGGGTGTAAAGCCTTGGAGGAAGCTTCCTTCCCAACTTGTAAACAGCCCCTGGAAAACCAGGAACCGGAAACAAAATCTCCTGCCCTGGAAAGCCTGCCTCCCAAGGAGCAGAGGGGGGGTAGGAGAAACAAAGGACCCAAACAGACCCACTTTGTGGAGGAGGTACAGGTCTTCCAATTTGAGGGAGAGGGATCCTCAGAAGATCCTGGGAAAAGGATCTTCTCCTTCAGAGATGGGGGAACTCCTCCCAAGGAAAAATGGGTCCCAAGGGATGTCAATTCAGACTGGGGAGATGTGGAGACTGAGCTACCGCCGCCCATCATCTCATCCCAGAACCGACAATACCGAAATCCCCTGGTTCAGACCCATCCTGGGGACTGCCTCCAAAAAGGGGGGGCGGCCCAGAACCGGAACCAGGGGAACCCACAATGGCTATGATCTCCAGTTGCCAACTTTTTCTTTCAGATTCCCAAGGCTCTCCACAGAATTCTGCCCAAATCTCTTCGCTAGCAATGTCCAAAACCAGACAGTTAGCCCACCAGTTGTCCAAAAATGTGCATTATCTGTGCCCCATTGAGGAGAAGGAGGGAAGATACTATGCCCCGGTACAAGTACAGGGGCAGGGTACAATTTTGGCACTGGTGGACACTGGATCCCAAGCTACCCTTCTGTCCAAAAGGGCCTTTGAGGAACTAAATGCAGGAAGGGGGGAGAATTACCGAATTCCTCTCAGCTCTCTTCCTGGGCAACTGCAGAACTTTGACGGGAAGGAAATTCCCTTTGAGGGGACTGCAGACTTGGACATTAAAATTGGGCGACACAAGGTGAAACACCCGGTCATAGTAGTGACTCCAGAGGGCACCCCTTGTTTACTAGGGAACGACCTCCTGAGAAGGTTGTCACCCCTAATAGATTCTGTAAACAAGGTCCTCTGGACCCAGACTAGCCGACCAATAAAATTAAAACAGAGTGTCAACCATGTTAGTTTAAACGGCACCTGCCACATGGTTGAACAAAAATCTGACCCAGTAGAATTTCACTTCCAGAACAACCAAACTCCAGACGTGACAGTAATAGCAGTAGGACAACAGACTGGTGATGGGGGGTCCTCTCTATTTCTGAAAATCAACCTTCCTTCCAGTTTAAGGTGGTATTCCACCCTGGAAGGAAACACCCTGAAATTCTTTACTAATCCACAATCAGAAACTCCCACTCCTATAGTCCAGAAAGATGTGAAATCAGCTCACAGCCTGGCTGATATTCAGCAAATTGGAGGGCAGTTGTTCATCCCTGTTCAGTTAAATGATGGGAAGGACTCTGTTCTCGCTCGAGTGTGTGTGAACAACGGTAAGAGCTTCATCAGCGAAGCCATTTTCCGCCAACTCCCAAAAGATCCAGCCATTCCCACATTCAAACTGCTAGACAAATGGGAAATGTACCTGGAAGCACCTAATTCCAAACATCTCCTGCGAAGCAGGTGTATGCTCAAAATCTCCATTGGCAACAAGAGCATAGTCCATAATTGTTGGGTCGTGCGAGACGTCACTGCCGCTTTTTACTTAGGCAGTGACATTCTCAATCGCTTTGCCATTAGTTTGGACCTAATAAACTTCAAAGCTTGGTCCCGATTAGCGGATAATCCCATGGGCTTTGATGATCCAGAAAAAGCATTTAGGTCAGCTCAATTGCTACCTTATGCAGTTGAAATTCAGATTAAAGAGGAAGTCACCATCCCAGAAAGGACCCGACAATTCTCCCTGGGAGTGAAAGCTAAAAGAGGACAAAAATTGCAAAACCCTGATGCTTATATTCATCTAAATGCTTCTCTCCAACAGCAAGGGTTAGGGGTAAACCCAACACCATTAGTCAACATAGAACATGACACCATTCCCCTAGAGGTGGATAACAGCGACTTACAGAGTATTACTCTAGCCGCAGGCACCACTATTGGAATGGCGGTTGATGACCGACATTTCTCCATTGATTTAGAAAATGAACTGTTAGGACCAATCCCCAAGGACTGTTTTGACAGTGACAGTGAGGACAATACAACACCAGACAGGATTTTCACCCGACATGGGGGGAACTTCCTGGTGTACACTTCTTGCCGTTATGGTAAGGAAGATGTGATTTGTGACTTCAGGAGGGATGAGGTGATTTTCCAGGTCCATGAGGGCTGCCTTTCCCACCTGAAGCCTCCAGTCCAAATCAGCACTCTGACCAGGGACTTCTCCACCCAGCTGGAGGAGGCCGCTGAAATAGCCAAACCAGAAGTCTTTCCAGGCTTCAGGCAGATGGTGGAAGAGAGAGTCAACCTAGCTGATGCCTGTGTGACTCTGGAACAGAAGCAAAAGTTGAAACAAGTTTTCTTGGATTTCCAAGATCTCTTTGCGGTAGACTCATATGACTGTGGTCACACCGACATCCACACAACAACAATTCCCACGGACCCTGGAATGACTCCAGTGTTTGTGAAGCAATATCGCTTGCCTCTCGCATCCATGGAGTCCCTTACTGAAATAATTAAGAACCTTGAGTCCCGGGGAATAATCCAGCCAGTCCACAGCACTTTCAATAATCCGGTGCTGGGAATATTGAAGCCAAACGGCCAGTGGAGACTCTGCGCCGACCTTAGGGAGCTCAACAAACGGGTCCATACTTCCCGATGGCCTCTGCCCTACATTGACCAAGGGCTGGCCCAGATTCAGGGGTCACAGGTATTCACAGCAATAGACCTGACCAATGGATACTGGACCGTGCCTGTCAGTAGGGAGGACCAATATAAACTGGCTTTTACCTTTGGGGGCCAGCAGTACACCTGGACCCGGACTCCCTTTGGATACCTCAACTCCGGCAATGAATTCAACATTTTCCTACATAAGGCCATGCCCGACCTGGGTGCAAGGGGTAACCTGGCTTATGTAGATGATGTCCTCATCAAAAGTTCATCTGTGGAGGAACACATAGCGGAGATCCGTTATGTTCTGACACAGTTGAGGGCCGCCGGAGCAAAACTTTCCTTTCAGAAAGCACAGTGGTGTAGAACCCGTGTTAATTTCTTGGGGCATGAGATTACTCCTCAGGGTCTCTGTCCCCAAGAAAAGAAAGTGGAAGCACTCCAGAAACTGAAAGACCCCACAACTCTGCGGGAACTAAGGAGCCTCCTTGGACTGACTAATTACAGCAGAAAGTTCATTGAAGGCTACGCAGAGATCACTACACCCCTTATTCATCTCTTGAAGGGGGGGGTCAAGTGGGAATGGGGTCCAGAACAATCCGAGGCGGTAAGACAACTCAAAAGAAGCATCTCACAAGCGCCTTGCCTAGCTTACCCTGTCAGAAACAAGGAGTTCTTCCTGGAGACGGGGTTCTCTAATACGTGCTTGACGGCAGTATTATACCAAAAGCATGACAAGGTCAATAAAGTAATCTCCTATGCGAGCAAAACTTTATCCTCTGTGGAGGAAAAATTCAACGATTGTGAGAAGGCACTCCTGGCAACGGTGTGGGCATTGAAGAATTACCGCCCGTTTATCCAGGGGGAACACATCATAGTGGAGACTCCACACCAGCCTCTGCAATATCTCCAAAGTGACAGAATCCGGGCTGGAAATGTGAATAATTCCCGAATTACTTCCTGGATTCTGTCAATGCAAGGCTTTCCTGTGGAGGTGGATATGGCCAAAACAAGAAGAGTCCCCTCGCGCAAGGTCTGGCTGACTTGCATGATTGTGCCAGAGAAAACTGTCTCGAGGACGAAAGCCTAAAAATCAAGGACAACATGGAGGCATACCTTAATTCCCCACACAAAGTCTTTAAAGAAGACAAGTGTGAGGGAATGCCCACTGTCTATGTGGATGGATGCTCTTACCATGTTGACAACAATGGGGTGAAAGAACTGGTGGCCGGCGTAGGGAATGCATGGGTGAAGGAGTTTCCAGAACCCTCCGCTGGATACAAAATTGGTCCCCGAAGTAGTCAGGTGGCAGAATTGATGGCTGTGCATGAGGCCATCCTCACTGCTGTTCAACATCAACTCCACGAACTGGTCATAATCACAGATTCGGATTATGTACGGAACGGGTTCGTGGAGCACCTGGTTAATTGGAAAACCAGAGGCATGTTATGTGCTAATAACAAACCCCTGAAACATGGGAAGTTAATTCAAAACATTGATGATCTGGTCACATCGAATGGGATGACCATCTACTGGAAAAAGATCAAGGGTCATTCCAAAGTAGAGGGAGCAGACAAAACAGGAAATGACTTAGCTGATCAGCTGGCCAAAACCGGGGCCATCCAAGGGGATCTAATCGAAATAGAGTCCCTGTTGGGGGAAATCCAGGTCACTGCTATCACTAGGTCCCAGACAAAAGCTCACAATGATCTTTCAACTGCACAATGGAGTAAGGAGACCACTGATGCTGATTTAATTACAGCTCAGAAGGGGGATCCAATTATTGGTAAGTTTTACCAACACCTTGAGGACCCTGAGAACTTTCCCCTGACGGATACCGATTACATTGGGAAAGAGGACCTAAGAGTGTTGATGAAATGTCCAAAAAGGTTCCGAATCCAAGACGGTTTGTTGCTAAGGAAATCCCAAGCTGGCCATGATCAGTGGGTGGTCCCTACCTCATTCCGAAGCCTGATGTTAAGTCACGCTCATGACGCGGCCACCGCCGGTCATAGGGGGTTTCACACAACACTGGAAATCTTAAGAGAGGTTGCATACTGGCCACACATGGGGCAGGACCTCGACCAATACTGGAAGGGGTGTCTTGTGTGTGCACAATTTCAGCCATCATCCCTCACACACCGTGCGCCTCTCCAAAAGAGGGGGATGACACTGCCATGGTCAGATTTGCAAATCGACTTTGTAGGCCCTGTGATTCGCTCGTCTAGAGGAAACAAGTACATGTTGACCGTTACATGCTTGTTTACCAAGTGGGTGGAATGTCTCCCAGCCCCAAACTGCAAGGCAGAAACAGCAGCTGCCCTGATGATTAACCACATATTTTCCCGTTTTGGTCTACCTCAAAGGATTGAGTCAGACAGAGGTAGCCACTTCACTAGTAAAGTAATGACAAAGATGTGGGAGATACTGGGGGTCAAAAGAAAGCTACATATTGCTTACAGGCAAGCTTCTTCTGGAGCAGTGGAGAGATATAACCGAACCATTGTGAGCATCTTAAAAAAGTTTGTGGCAGATTCTGGGCCAAGTTGGGATATCCGATTACCTCTGGTCCTAATGGCCACCAGATCTACCCCTTCATCTGCAACCAAAATGTCACCATTTGAGTTCATGACTGGACGCAAGATGGTGCTTCCCCAGCATTTGCTCTACAGAACCCAAGAGCAAACGTTGATAAATGCCTCCACAACTCATGAGTATGTGGAGAATTTAAGGAAACACCTTCAGCATGCTTTTGCCTATGCTCAGCGGAATCTAGAAAGATCAGCCGAGAGCATGAAGACCCACTATGATTTAAAAACTACCCGAAAGGAATATAAGGTGGGTGATCGGGTCTATCTATACAATTTCCAAAGGAACCAGGCCAAACAGCGAAAATTCTTGCCTACATGGAAGGGACCGTTTGAAATTATAGACAAGATCTCCCCTGTTGCCTATAAGATCTGCATCCCCAAAGGCAGTCTGGCGGAAGGGGAAGACAAGTGGGTCCATATTAACCAGCAAAAGTTTTGCCATCCCAGGCACACTTTGCAGCAACTGGAGGAGTCCTCTGCAATACCAGAGGGGACCGCTCCAGATTAATTCAGTTCAAACCCTAAAATATCCCACATATAGTCTCTAAATATTATACTCTTGTAAGCCACTGTCTTTGAATGATAACTTTTATCTCAAAAGTAAAATGTTAGGTATATTAAAGTATAACATGTATATGTCTGCCACACCATTAGTAGTGATGGAAAAATGTCTACGAATAGGTATTGCCGCTTTTCCTTTGTCGTCCTAGGAGAAAGAAAACCTGGAGACTGACCAAGGAGGACGACCGGGGACCGGGAGCAGAGACCCAAGGGGCCCGGGGTACCGCCCAATATTCCCATCAGGACTGGCGAGGAGAACCGATCGATCTAACCGGGTGGGGGAAAAGATGCTGAACTGTGCCATCTACCGGAAGAAGATGAGGAAAACATCCCAGATCTTGCGAGTTCCATCTGTGAAGGATCAGAATGGCCATCACAAGAAGGGGGGGCTTGTGGGATGTTTTTACCCATGCATCCGAGCCCTACCACAAAAACTGTGCCTTACTGGCATTGAAAACATCATGATGGCCAGAACTTCCCAGAAAATGCACAGGGAAATGCATGAAGAATAGGCTGCCACCCATTTTTGCCTATGTTGTGGGCACATAAGGGCACTGCCTAAAACCACCATTGGGCTACACACAGTAGCCTGAAACCATTGCAAAAGGGGCAATGCTGATTGCCAAAAGCAACCCATAACTATTGGGAATTCATTTTCTTCAGGTCAAATATTGTTAAATTATGGGCACAAAATTATTTTACTGCAGAACCACACCAGTGCCATGTGCTGAACCTGGATAATATACTTCCATGTAAAATCTCTTGTTTGAAATGCATTAATTCAAGACTGATCCAAAAAATAAAAAATGCATGCAGTACCCGCTTTGGACTCAAGGCGGCGCTAGCGGTCTAAACTCTGACAGGAGAACTGCTACTTCAGAAGCTAATCAGCCTTCTGTGACAATTGGGACTTCAAAGCTTGTTAGGTAATGGAAGATCTAACCACCTGCTGTTCCCAGAGACAATCTAATTTGATTAACAGGCCAAAAGGCTGGGAAACCTTCTCACCTCAGAAAGCCCAGGATATCACATGGTCATGCTAACCAAATGCAAAGTGGCCCCCTGGTCTGTTGACCTCAGCTTGCTGGAGCCCACACAAAAGACCTTTTCCCTTGAATAGGATATGGTGATTTTGACTGTTTCCTGTCAACAAGGATCTGCCAGCCAGGAGAGACATGTGATCACTGTCATCCCCAAACTTTGGGGGCGGACTCAAACACTGCAGTACTTTGAATTGAAAGCAAATATATATTTTACAGAAATACTGATAACTCTTGGTAACCAGATGACAGAAATGTGAAATTTGGGGATCCTTAAAATGAAAACTTTGCCCACAATTCAAGCCCAAACTCCAATTTGTGTGATGTTCTGGGGCAAAACCCCGTTATTTATTGATACTACAGACTCTGTGTTTAAGCTAGAGACATGGGAATTTACTGGAGTATGTATGGACAGGCCGAGTATATGTGTATAATTTTTAATGAAAAACCAATGTTGCATAACCCACTAAAATCGAAAATAAGTTGCCATTTCTTTACCCAAGCTCCTAGAAACGCCAGAGTCGGAACAGTGCCTACCTCATGTGATATATGATGTGTGTAGGTGATGTAAAAGCAACTGTGTAGTTGGGAAAGATTTATTTGGATCAAATATAGATTTGTGTGTAAAGATGACAGGGGAGGGCCCTCTGGCCATAAAATCTACCTCATCACTCTGATTCACAACTCAGGAGAGAGGAGAGGGGAGAGGGGAGAGGGGAGAATTGGGCCAATGACAAGTAGAGAGGGGCAGGCTTAGCTAGGCCCAGGCACACACCCATTTTCAAAACACATAGAAGCAGACAGTGCAGGCCAAGTGGAGATCCCTTTTTCACTTTCCGCGGGACGCTCTGCCGGGAGACTTCAGACTTCAATCCACCAATCTTCAGAGACCAAGACTTTACTTCAGAATTTGTAAAGAACAGGCCTAACCCACAAGCTGAGTTCTCTTCAGCAGGCCGCAAAATCATTTGCAGACTATTCACAGCCGGGCTGAGCTGTTGATTCTGGCCTGAAACCCTGCGCCAGAAAGATCCAGAAGCAGTGCTGTACCCAGAGAAAGCAGAGACACCCAGAAAGCAGACCAGAGATCCAGAGAACCACAGGCCGCTGTATCCGGGGAGCTGACCCAGATGCTGTGAGCAGAACTGGTGCATGACAGACCCAGCAGAGCGGCGCTGACCCAGGCGCTGCACGCAGAGACCGTCCGTGGCGAGGGAACCGCAGCCAATCCTGACCCGATCCGTGGCGAGGTCCAGTCCTTTCAAAGCTAGGAGTGAGTACTTAGATCAGATTGTGACAGAAATAAGCTCTTAGTTAAAATTATTTAATCCAACTATTTTAATCTGATTAGAACTGTCTCCTAGAAATCTTGTCACCTGTCATTTTCTAAGCTGTCACCTGTCAATTTGGTTTAGGTTTAACTTTCCTCTGAAGGCTTAGAATCTCAGCTTTCCAGCGAACCGAGAACCGACTTGCTACTCCTTATACTTCTGCCGTAATCACGATTCACGCACTCGCGAATTTTGCCGCGATTTGCGATTTGGCCTGATTACTTTACCTGTAAAAAGATAGCAGCTTTTTGCTTTCCTTTGCTAAAAATTCATTTGCCTCTTAATAACCATCCCTGAATCATTGCTAAAGTGAGCCTGAGCTCATCCCAAGTATCTCTCACTCACCCTGAACCTCCTAAAGGGAATTAAAAGCATTTTCAGCATATTTCTCACTTCATTGCCACCACATTAAAAGCACTTAGGCCTGTGTTTTAAAACTCATACCTGTTTTCTCTAAGCTTGCTGGGGTGGGAATTGAATTTCATATTGTATTTGATTGCATTCCTGAGAACTGTGTGCGTTACTTCCATCTCCTTGCATTGCATATAGGGGAGGGGGGTGAATTGCCAGAGAAAAAGTGAAGATATGATATTTTGTGAAACCATATTAGTTTGTTTCTGTACTGCATTTTCATTCAACATTGCATCCATTTGAAACCATAAAAGTATTTTCGCTGCCTTATCCATCCTCCACCAACTCCTCATTATTGTAAAGACGTGTGCTAGTGTCAGATTACCCATTGTTGATTAACATTATATTTATAAGGGCGATATTGATTATTAATTTATTATAAAAGCGTGGTATCTATATTTTGTTTTATTTCTCAATTAAACCTTTTAAACTTGCAAAACAGAACTACTTCTTGGCTCAGTGGGGTCAGGGGGATTCTAAGAGAGGGGTGTTATATAGGGGTAGTCATCCAGAACTCATGAACTGGACATAAAGATATATCAATAAGGGTTTCCATTCAGTATCCCAGACTAGGCATTGACTTAGCTGTAGTGTTGAATTGAATCCTCTTACAAGAGAAGCATAACTCCGTATTGACACACAGTCACAGGCCCCACTGGCATCGTCGAGCCATGCCACCAATCTCTGGTGAGGGTCCTTTAGGGTCTTATTGAAAAAGACTGACAAATCTCACACTCCTCAATGATGTGAGGTGGATGGAGGCAGTAGAGGCATTTCTTGAGGCGGTCCTCTACAAAAACATTCTTTAGGACACATGAGTTGCAGACCTTAAACAGACTTTTCTTCCTGACCTCAGACATTTCATTAGCCCGAAATGTCAAGGGCATCGAAGACTGGGCTACCGTGAGCGGGAGAGAATGCAGACGAACTGAAAACCGTCAGGCAAGCATCTTTAAACAGGAGATACTGGATACATTGTCGATATACTGTGAAGTTTATCTTAAATACAAATAACTTAAAATGTAGAGAGAGAGAAACATTGGGGACTCCCAACACGAAAACGTGATGTAATAAGCTGAAGATGGTCTATAAGGATTGAGCTAAGGGAGCCCTTTCTATTGGCTGTGGGCAGTATGACCCAAAATGACTATAATAGAGCATTAAAGTTACTGCGGTTTTCAGTTTAAAATTCAACTGCTCTAGATTACTGAGGATTCCCAGCCTAACGATGGGGAATATGCAAAGCATGTAGTCTACGTGCCTCATTAAACGTTGTGCGCTAAAAATCGCAAATTACCGGCATGGCGCCCTTAACGTGTCCGCCCTCGCATGAGGGCGCTAATAGCGTACCATTACGAGTACGCGGACACGAGCATCGCGCCATGCCGGTAATGCCCCAACTGCCATGCCGCTAAACTCCCCCAATAGTCCCTTACCGGCTTCGACGGCAGTGCAGATGGCACCTCCGCCTTGACGCAGCATGCAAATAGCGGTCACCGCTAATAGCGGTGACCGTTAAATAGCGGAACCGGAAACAGCGTCATCGCACAGGAACGGGAAAGAGCACAGCGGTCATCTTTAAAAACACAATCAATTGCCACCCTCTGCCCCCTGGACCTGTTTGTAGGACTTTGCTGTTGGAAAATATCTGGAACACCCTTACCATGCCCAAGGCTCTCAAAAAAACAACTGACCGCCAGCGGAAAGAAAAGTTTTCAACTGAGGAGCTACTAATGCTGACACAGACCCTATCTGAAAATGCTGCAGTGGTCTTCGCAAACGACATGCGGCGGGAGACACTCCTCCAAAAAAAAGCAATCTGGGAGGAGGTGGCACTGAAAGTAAGTGCTGTGGGCACCAGCACCCGCACTGTATGTGAGTGCCGGAAAAGATGGGATGACCTTAGACTCCGGGTCAGAATGATCTTGGCAGAAAATCACAACATTGCCACAGCTGGTGGATCGGGGTAGCCAATCAAACTAAAAGAATGGGAGGAGACATGTGCCAACCTCATAGGAGTTGAATGCATCGAGGGAGTCGGGAGGATGGAGCATGGCGTGGCAGGCACTTCGGATGGAGGTAAGTATACCAATGAAAGCATGCAATGTGAATCTACTGGTCCCCGCAAATGTCAGCCCAGAATCACCTCATGGATGGCCAAACAGCCACACATGCATCCCACCCTGCCCATGTCAGTGCCAGACCCAAACACACACACATGCACACATCAACAGAGCCACGTGCCACACACAACACTGCATGGATGAGCCAATGAACTGACACATCACCTGCATCCTTCACAATGAAGTCCAAATGCCCACAACTGCATTGATGATGTATCCTGCATCAAGTACATCGAACCGTAACCAATGCCACCCCCCTTCTTGTCCCCGACAGGGTCACATACAGACAGTGGCGATGGTGGGAATGCATCCCAGGCACCCCCTGCGCAGAAGAAAAAAAGGCCACAGCCCACAGAGGACACCCCCACAACATCCAGGGGAAAAGGCACAAGGCTCCATTTACAGAGCCTCAAACATCGTTCGAGCGCCACTGCCAAGGCCACACCAAAGCCAACTGCCCCACCTCCGGAGGTCCACTCACCACCACCGATCACAGCCACCGAGGGACCACCATCAGCTGCAGCCAGTTCGGCAGGAGAGGCGGCAGCCACTGCTCCATTATCTGATGTAGAGGACCCAACAGAATTCGACCTGGGCATGCACACACCAAGCCCCCCTGGAATCCCCCAGCCATCACCATCACACACACCTGGCTCCAACGTCACTGGTGATGAGACCATGGGAGCTTTCAGTAGCCCACCGGTGCCTCCATCTGTTCACCTGCCTGCACCACAATGCACACCTGCCACACCACCAGAGCCCGACACTGCCCTTGACCTGGCCAGCATCAGCCAGCGGCAAGAGGGTCTCACTGTGCTGGTTGGGCAGCACGTGGAGGAGGCTGCCCGTCTCAGGGAGGAGATTGCAGAGACATCCAGGCAGTCCAGGGTGGGGATGGAGGCATGCACAGACAGGCTGTGTGGGGAGCTCATCCGAGTTCGTGAGGTCCTCACACGTATTGCGTATGCTATGGACCGGCAATTCCCACCACCACCACCACCTGGACAGTCTGCCCCTTCTTCGTCCGCCAGTTCACGGCAGTCAAGCCCACCCCGACGCTCCGCACGCACCACCAGGCGCAGCTCTAGGCAGCCTCCCAATGCTGGTTTTGGTAATGACCAATAGGGAGTTAATGTTCATGCTTCCGCGTGCATGCCTGGACGCATACATTGTAGAAGACACATGAGGGACTGTTGTAGGGGGTGGGGGGGAAGGGTGTGATGGGACTATTGTGGGGGTGGGGGGAAGGGTGTGATGGGACTGTTGTTGGGGGTGGGGGGAAGGGTGTGATGGGACTGTTGTGGGGGTGGGGGGGAAGGGTGTGATAGGACTGTTGTGGGGGGTGAGGGGGAAGGGTGTGATGGGACTGTTGTGGGGGATGAGGGGGGAAGGGTGGTGGGATGTGTGGGGACATTCACATTTTCCTGTTTAAGTTCATTAATACACTGGTGTTTGAGCAAAACACAGGCCTGGACTCCTTCATTGTGTATGTGTACTTTATTGACGCCAGGGTCCATTGTGAGCACACGAACAGACACCAGTGCATTACTAGCCATATCCAGGTGACAGTACGAGAACATGTTACTCAGAATATTTGGTTGATCAGATGCTGTCTCACAGCACATCCCTCCTGGCCATCCCCTCTTGCATGACCTGCATCCCCTTCACCTCCATCATCATCCTCATCAGGTGCCTCCATTTCAACGTCAGGGGGCAGTGGCACATTCCGTCTGATACACATATTGTGCAGCATGACACATGCCATGGTGATCTTGGCCACCTTCTCATGGCCATACAGGAGAGCGCCACCAGACCTGCTAATGCACCTAAACCGTGACTTCAAAAGTCCAAAAGTCTGCTCGATCACGATGCGGGTACGGGTGTGTGCACAATTGTATTCCTCTTCGTGCCTGTTCTGTGGGTTCCGTACAGGTGTGAGGAGCCACCTCTTCAGGGGATAGCCGGCATCACCTATATGGGGGAAAGAATGGGGTCCTGTTACTGTTCACCTCAAGTGTGGCCTGTTCATTTCACAAACATTAACTTGGCATTGAGATTCAAGTACACAATCAACAGCATACATGCAAATGGTCTGTGTAACTGCAATGTGCAAAGGTGGGCTCAACCCTGCAAGTAGACATGCCCCATTAATGCCTCCACCAGTAATTGACATGTCCTGTGTGAGGCCAGGTTTTAGGTGTCCGAGTGCCCAGGCAGATTTGGTACCACACTGGTGGTGTACTGCCCTTCCAACATTGACGTTGCCATGCTGAGAGGCATCACTTCAGTGGTGCTATGGGTTCGTGGTGCATTGCTATGGCTAGGGGGTATCCCTTAGCATGCATTGAAAGGCACATTGCATTATTGATGTCGTGCTGGACGAATTCAGCATGACTATGTTGACGGCATGGATGACATTTGTGTATTTTGTGGCGTGGAATGTTGTGCAGTGTGGATGTGGTTTGATGTTTGATGTTTCTAAGATTGGATAGTCATCTGTGTTGTGTAGCAGATACTTGCATGTCCGTTCATCTCAAGTACATTGCGGCCTTCCGAGTTGGACATTGGATTACATCAGTATGTGCATTTGGACGACAGACTACAGACTACATCCAGTTGGAGTATGTATCTCCCCCCCCCCAAGCACACCCAGTTGGAGTATCTATCTCTCCCCGCCCCCAAGCACACTGCCATGTGCTTGGCCTGCTACTCACCGAGTAGCCATGAACGTTGTCCCGTTTGTCGCTCCATGTAGCGGGGGATAGTTGAGTTCCACAGGACCATGGAATCATGGGTTGATCTGGGAAATCTGGCACAGCAATGTGTGATTATCTTGTTGGCGTCACATACCATTTGGACAATGATGGAGTGGAAATGCTTCCTGTTTCGGTACACTACTTCATTGTGATGTGGGACCACCAATTCCACATGTGTACAGTCGATGGCCCCGATGCAACTTGGGATGCCTGCCAGTGAATAGAAGCCAACTTTGGTGTTTGCAATCTCCTGGGCAGTCCGTGGCATGAATATGTGTTCAGGTGCATGCTTCAGGAGGGCATCGAGTACCTGGTTCAGTGTGAGTGAGAATACTGGTTGGGAGATGCCATGCATCTGCCCCACTGTATGCTGGTAGGTGCCTGTGGCCAGGAAGTGGAGCACAGTCACCACCTTCAGTAGAGAGGGGATGGCAGTTCTGATGTCTATGAGGCTCACAATGTCGTGGTGTATCATGTCCACGATGCTGGTGATGGTATCCCGGTCCAGACGGTACAGGGTGTGTATCTGCTCAGGTGTTAGGTTCAATGGACTGGCTCTGATCCTGGGAATTGGTGGGTGCCTCTGTGGTATGATTAGGTGCCGTGGTGGTGCTTGCTGTGCCTGTCTTGCCCTCCTCCTCCTGCTTCTCCTCTGTGCTGCCTGTTGTTGTTGCAGCTGTGCTGCAATCAGGCCCTCCAGGCCATGTAATGCTGCTAGTATTGGAACCATGTTGGTGTGGGAAGGGGTGTGGGAAGGGGTGTGGTGTGCTCCTTTTGAGCATCCACAGTCTCCATTGCCTCCACCTGTGCTGATTGTGGCCACCTGTGGCAGGTGGTAACACTGCACAGTTCTTTTAACGGGTGGTTCGCGATGGCGGTATTAGCGCCATGCCGGTAAGGGGTTTTGGGTGCTTTTCCATGTCCACCTGGCTTGTGATGATGTGCTTATAGCGGCATGGCGTAAATTACGGACACGAGGGTCGCGCGCCCGCAGACTGGCCGCTATTAGTGGCACCGTACTTAGCGGTGCCGCAAATAGCGGTGAGCAAGGTCATAATTTGGATGGGGATTTAGCGTTACCGGTATTCCATTACCGGTAACGTTAAATCCCTACCGCCTACCGTGTAATGAGGAGGCCCTATGAAGGTTCCAATGATGGAGAAATGATGAACTATGTGATAATGAATCTCACACTGCACCAAACTCTGCAGCATCTGATGTGATCACAATTAGTAGCTGTGAGAGGGTCTGTGGCTTGAGCCTTTCGAGGTGAGTGTGAGAAACCTGAAGGTGTCTCCCTAGCTAGTCCCCGGGGATCTGTCATCCAGGTGTCGACACGGCAATCGATATTGGATCCAGTTATTGGGGGTGGACCAGTGAAGGAGGATCACCTGGATGGAGGGGTCCAAGGGGAGTGGGACATCGACAGGTGAGACGCGGTATCGCCCTTCCTTCAACACCTTTTCCCCATCCTCTCACGTAGGACATTCAAAAACACTGTCCCCCGTTTTCCGACACAAATCGATCAGAATCACCAACACCTCACAGCCCTTTCCTTTTCCCACAGGGATAAAAAGAAAGAGAGCACAGTATGAGCACGGCAGAAAGCACAACAAGACAGCTAAACAGGCAGAGCATTTCAAGAGAAGGAGAAAGGTGTCAGGAAGTGAGACGGTGGCGAGAACAGAAATGACCATGCCCTTTTCGACCCAGGCCTGCGGACCCTTCATGGAAAAAGACATAAAGCTGTGAACCATAGCACAAGTGCCCTGCAGCAGATGTCAACGGTACACGGGCAAGCCTACGCTGATAAGTAGGAACGAGGGAGATTCGTGCCACTGTGTTACTGGCCTTGACTCCGAAAGATGGAAATCCAAGTGGGGTTCATCACAGCCGGTGAGTCAAGGGGAGAACCGATAAGAGCCAGTCTACGTTGAATGAAAGCCGCAAAGTGGAAAATTTAACTAAGTTCAAAGAACTGTAAATGGGGAGACCAGCTGCAGAGGCAACCAGCACCATGTGGGTGCTAACTTGAGACACTCTGGTCGATCCCCGTCTGATCGAAACTACAGATAACAGAAGCCCGTCAATATAGGTCAATGTGGTCATAGAGGAGGTCAAGCAAAATCCCTGTACAGTCTAAAGACTTTGATCTACAAACTGTTGAAAAGCAAGCAAAGTGAATCCCACATAGAGAGAAAACAAGGGAAGCGAATCCCACAAGCATTGAACTGTGTAAAAAAAAAGCTTTGTTAAAAATAATGAGGGGTCAGCGCCCAGAAGAGAGGGACCGAGGGGTGAGCTACTATCACCCTAATCGAGAGCTAGCGGGAACCAGAACGAGGGGTGGCAGTAAAGAGGGGCGAAGTCCAAAGTCCCAGGAAACAGTGTGTTGACAAAAGAAAACTCAGTAGAGGGTTGTTGTCAGGAACCGGGTGGAAGCTGTGGGAGCGCTGGAGGCATTGACATTAGCGCTCCACCCGCTCTAGTCCTCATCCAATATGGCGGCGTCTGGTATATTACCGGACCCCGCCCCCTCGCTCATTGCGTTGTATCTGTTGTTCTTGGCACAACGCTCTGTGCGAACTAGACTTTAGTCCTCTTACCTGTCAGTTTCGCCCTGACTTTCCTCCTTGTTTTTCTGTGTGTATCTCTTATCCAGCCTCCCTACTAAGGTTTGTTTCTTTCTTTCTTTCTGTACTTTTTCCCGCGTTACTTTCTTACGGTGTCTTGCCGGTATTACTACTTTCCGCTTCCAGTGTTGGGACCGGGTTTCTTCCGCTGTCTTGCGGTTCACTTCTAGTACTATTTCGGCATCTTTCGCCGCTCATTTCTTACCTTCGTTTCCTGCTGTTCGTCTCCTTCTTTCAGCGGTGCTCCGCTCCGCTCCGCTCTCTTTGCCTGGGGCACTCGTGCGCTAGGGATCCTTACGCGGACCTCCGCATTATTGGTTTTGGCGTTAGTTATTCCTTACAGCACCACTCACCTGCTTTAAACTCTCCGTGTTTATCCTGTTTCATCTTGGAGGCTATTGCTTTCGATCCCAGGGATGGCTGCTGATACTTCCTGCTGCCACGTTTCTTTTCCAAGATCTCCATTGTTTCTACTCTGCACTCCGGAACGTTTAACTCCAATCAAGACTCTTGGACATCAGGGTTTTTTCCGCCACTTGGCTTTTTCCCTGCTTTGGGGCTGGCTCCCCAGGGTCCCCCTAGGGCAGGTTCCAGCTCTGGCAAGGTGGCCTCCGGGGGAGCCAGACCCTATTTACACGAACGGAAGGACCACAAGCCTAAAGAAAAGCCATATTTCGACAAGAAAAAGAAGAGCAAACCATCTGGTACTGTATCCGAGGACCTTACTTCAGTGGAATCAGGTGAGGAGGATTGGGAGGGTACACAGGAGTTTGACAGTTGTCCACTATGAACTGTTAAGAAAAGGACATTAAGTTTTGTGGAAAGCAGAAGAGCCATAGTGAACCCAGAGGAGGGAGGCTGAAAGAATCAAGAGGGGTCAGTGCCCAGAAGAGGGGGACCCAAGCGTGAAGAATCCTCACCTTAAGTAAAAGAAAGATACAAACTTTCAGTTGTCGAAGGTAGGCTCAACATTAAGCATCACATAAAACTCAACATTAAACATCTCTTACCTCCTCACCAGGCTCACCTTAAGCGAACAGGTTGCGCAGCACTGCCTGGCCGACTCTGGACTCCTCCCTGGAATCCCGGTCGACGCAGTAGAATCTCGTGAAGGTGTGCGTCGACCTCCACGTAGCAGCCCTGCAAATGTCCAGTAGGGGCACACCAGACAAGAACGCTGTGGTAGCAGCGATCGCTCTGGTCCAATGGGCTCTCGGACAGCCGGCAACGGTCGGTTTGCCAACCGATGACAGTGCATGATGCAGCCGGAGAGCCATCTGGAAATGGAAGCCATCGAGAGAGCCTTCCCTTGGTTCACAGGTCCAAAGTTCACAAACAGCTGTGATGTCTTCTGAAAACTCTTCATTCGGTCCACGTAGTACTTCAGCGCTCTAGCTACATCCAGCGAGTGCAAAGTCCTCTCGGCCGGTGACGAAGGTGACGGGAAAAAGACTGGTAACACCAAGGGCTCGTTGAGATGGAAGTCCGACAGCACCTTGGGCATGAAGGCGGGGTGCGTCCTCAGCACCACTCTTGTCTCGTGGAAAGTCAAGTATGGAGGCTTGCAGGAAAGGGCCTGAATCTCTCCCACGCGTCGTGCAGAGGTGATGGCCACAAGGAACGCTGTGTTCCACGACAGAAACTTCAACTGAGCCGAATGCAAGGGTTCGAATGGCGGGCCCATGAGCCTGGTCAGCACCACGTTGAGTTCCCACGCCGGGGCTGGAGCCTTCACCAGCGGGAACGATCTGAACAGTCCTTTCATAAACTCCTTCACCAGGAGATGAGACCACAGAGACGACCGTCCTGCAGTTCTGGCGTATCGGGAAATCGCTGCCAGATGTATGTTGATGGAGCGTGAGCTAGTCCAGCTTTGGCCAGCGACAGTAAGTACGGTAGCACTTGAGGGGCTGTAATCCGTAGAGGGTTAATCTTCTGTGCACGGCACCAGACAGAGAACCTCTTCCACTTGTGTCCGTAGCACTTGAGAGTTGAGGACGCCCTGGCCTTTGCAAGAACCTCTCTGCAGTCAGCCGGGATATCGTAACCTCCAAACTCTAGTGCTGCAGGAGCCAGGCCTGCAAGTTCAGCGACTCTGGGTCGTGATGAAGAATGGGGCCTCCATCTCTGGAGAGAAGATCTGCATCCATCGACAGTTTGACTGGTGGGGACGCTGACAAGTCCAGAAGGTCCGGGAACCATATTTGTCTCGGCTACCTCGGTGCGACAAGGATTATCCTGCACCGGGAACTCTTGAGTTGGTTGATGCGCCTGAGCAGCAACGGCGGGAACGCATACAGGAATAGGCCGTCCCAGGGGAACGAGAAAGCATCGCCCATGCTCCTCGGCTGGGGGAACCTGCTGGCGAACCTCTGGCACTTGGAGTTCGTCGCCATCGCGAACAGGTCGATTTGGGGTTTGCCCCATCGCCAGAAGAGTTGATCCACTTGATCCTGGCGTAGTTCCCATTCGTGGCAAGAGCGCAGCTCCCTGCTAAGTGAGTCGGCGATGGTGTTTTTTTTATCCCTGCTAGATGAAAAGGCATCAGAAACATCCCCTGGGCAACGGCCCAGTGCCACAGATCTTGAGCTTCCTTGGACAGGGCTGGGGGGCTGGTTCCTCCCTGCTTCTGGATGTAGAACATTGTGGTGGTGTTGTTGGTGAAGATCCTCACCACCTTGCCCTTGAGGGATGGGAGGAATGACTTGAGGGCCCAGAACACGGCTCGGAGCTCCAGTATGTTGATGTGGAGCGGCCTGTCCTCCGGGAGCCACAGGCCTCTTGCGTGAAGATCTCCAGTGTGCGCTCCCCACCCCTCCAGGGAGGCATCCGTCGTCACCGCCACCTGGTATGATGGGGTGTGAAAGTCCGTGCCCGCGGCGAGATGCGCGCGGGTGCCCCACCATCGAATTGCCTGGTGGAATACCTCGTTGAGCGAGATCTTGTCCTCGAAGCTGTCCGTCGCCTGCGTCCAACGGCTGTCGAGGAATTCCTGCAGAGGACACATCCGAAGCCTGCACAGGCGCATCAGATAGATGCAAGAGGACATCATCCCGAGAAGGGACTTGATGGACCTCACTCTGGCCACGTACGTGGCTAGCAAATGCTGTACCTTGCCCAGGATGGCCTGCGTTCTTTCCTCCGAGGGCGAGGCCAACTGCTACTGTATCGAGCTTGGCTCTCAGAAACAGCACGACCTGTGACAGAACCAGGTGGGATTTGGGGAAGTTGATAGAGAATCCCAGGTCCGTGAGCAGCCGGACGGTCTTTGCTGTGTGTTCGACGGCGAGTTCCCTTGTCCCTGCTCGGATGAGCCAGTCGTCCAGGTAGGGGTAGACGTGGATCCCCTGCAGGTGTAGCCGTGCTGCCACTGGTGCTAGGCACTTGGTGAACACCCTGGGCGCCGACTTCAATCCGAAAGGGAGGGCCTTGAACTGGTAGTGCCGCCCTTGGACTACGAACCTGAGGAACTTTCGATGTCCTTTTAAGATGGGGATGTGAAAGTACGCATCCTCCAGATCCAACGACGATAGGAAGTCGCCTTCCTCCAGCTGTCCCAGCACGTGCTGGAGGGTGACCATCTGGAACTTCTGTGCCTTGATGTATTTGTTTAGCCGACGCAAGTCCAGGATGGGACGCCAACCTCCTGTCTTCTTTCTGACGAGGAAGTATCTTGAGTATACTCCAGAGCCTCTTTGGGACGAGCTCGATGGCTCCTTTCTTGAGCATCGACCTTACCTCTAACAGCAGTTGAGGGATGTGGTTTTCCTTCCTGGCCACGGGCGGAATTCAGGGGCACTTCTTTAGAAATTCCAGATTGTGCCCGTGGGCCAGGGCATCCAGCACCCAACAGTCGGTGGAGATGGACTCCCACACGCTGACAAACTTTGCCAGCCGGCCTCCCACCGGGGTGCTTCGGTGGGGGCCCGATGCGACGGCCGGTTCAGTCTTGCTTGGAAGCAGCCTTGCCGCCTTGGCCTCCCTGGCGACGACGGCAAGATCCACCTGACTTGCCTCGTCCCCTGTAGGCTTCTTGCGACGAGGAGCAGGCTGCCTGATGGTAGGTCGAGGAGCCGCCGCCGAATCCTTTGGCGGCACCTTGCTTGCCTCCGGAGTACCGAAAGGGCGGCCGCTGTTGCTGCAGAACTCCCAAGGCCCGAGCCGTAAAACCTTGGTTTGCACGTCCTGGTGGAAATCCGTTGCCTTGAGCCACCCCCGCCGTCGAAGGCAAACGTTGTTGCCCAACTGGTGGAAACCGGTGTCGGCAATGTCCGTGGCCACAGTTATGGTGTGGTCCGACGCCACCTCACCCTCCTGTAGGATCGCCAGGGCCTCTGCCCTCTTGTCGTCCGGGAGGAAGTACAACAGGGGGGCGATCTTGTACCACAATTCCCTGTCGTAGCGGGCCACAATCGCTAGGGTGTTAGCCGCCTTAATCGACGTCGCCGCCGATGAGATGACTTGTCGTCCCACGGCGTCCAGCTTCTTTCCCTCACCGTCCGGTGGGGAAGTTGAGGATGAAGCCGATGCCCCCCCGCTTTCTTCTTGGCCGCTGCTGAGATGACCGAATCCGGGGTCGGCTGCGCCCTAAGGCACAACAGGGCGGCGTCGTGGACCCGGTACTTCTTCTCATACCAGTCCCTTTTGGCAGGTACCGTGGACGGGTTCTTGAGGAGGGCAAGTCCCTCGTCCCAGATGTCATTCAGCAACGGCACCATGAGGACTGTCTTCCACTTGGCCTTGCGCCGTTGGTAGAGGAAGCCTTTCTTCTTCTTCTCCTCAGGGCAGAGCTGAAAAAGCTTGGATGCCCTGGCAATTATGGCGTGGAAGGAGCCAATCTCGTCGGGCGGGGATGCCCGAGGAATCGGATGGGAGGCCAGTCCCGTCGTCACTGCCGTCGTCATCCGTCCCTGTCGTGGCCGTGCCCGTTCCCGTATCGTCCCTTAGGTTCGGGGAAGGCGACAAAGGCTGAGAAGGCTGTGAGGGCTGAAGGGGCACTGGATGAATTCTCCTCCTCTTGTTCGGCCGGCTTACCGACAGACCAGGTACAGCTGGGTTGTCCGTCGGGGGTAGGGGCAGTCTCGTCCTTATCTCCGTGCATAAGGCTTGGATTGCCGTCAAAATGGCCACCGAGTTGTCCTGAGGCTCGGGTTGCAACAGGCGTGCCGGGAGCGATGGTTGTTCCTCCACGGGAACCTCGTCGTCGTTGCCACCCTCACTCTCGTCGCCCCCCTCCTCGGGATTCCTCCCGTGGGGCTGGGCCTCTTCCAAATTCTCGGTCAGCTACGGACACGGACAGAGGTTGTGTCCGTGTCCGTAACGGTCACCACCACCCCTCTTTTTCCACGGGGGTCTTCTCGATGGGCATAAAAGAGGATTCCCTCCGCGGAGGCAGGGAAACTTTGGGCCCCGAGGTCGCCTCCACTGGGATAGCCTCCACAGGCTTCAACAGGGCTGCAGCGACTCCCTCGATAGAGGCCTTAGCTGGGTGGATCAAGGCCTTCGCCGCCTTGGGCGCGCTTGAGGCCTTCACCTTAGGGGGAGGGTCACCGCCTTGCTCCCCCTCGGCCGGTTCCTTCGAGATCAACCGGGGCCTCTCCAGAAGCTTAGCCGGGTTCTCGAATTTTCCCATCCCCGAGCCAGAGCGTTGGCTCGCGGTTGATGGCATCGGTGAAGGTGCGCCCTGCCTGGCAGCCGAGGAGCCCGACCGTTCGGCGCTCCCGGTGCCCGCGGACTCGCAGTGCTTTGCCTTCTGTTGGGCCCCCGCCGCCGGGGTGCCCTCACAGGACTTAGAAGACCGCTTGGACTTCTTCTTCTCACCTGCTGGGCTCTTGCCTTCCAGCCAGTTGGAGAGGCGGGTCCGGTGATCCCTCATAGTCCGATCCGACATGTTCATGCAAAACGCACAGTCCTTCTCTACGTGCGTTTTGTCCTCGTGGAGGCAATAAAGGCATTTCGAATGCTCGTCCTCCTTGAACACATTTTGTAGGTTGCATCCCGGGCAGATCCTGAACAGTTTGCCGGAAGTCGAGCTTCCTTTCTCCTGGGCCATGTTCTTCTCGTCCACGAGATAGGCCTCAGAAACTTCTGGAATCCTCCAAGAAGCGTAACTCGACGAAAACTTCACCCTTGAGGGGCGTAGATAAATCCGAAACGGGTCCCCGTTAATCGGAAGTAGAAACGGTGGAGTTTGAGGCTTGATTAAACCGAAAAATGAGATAAATCTCTTTGAAAAAGCCCAAAACGCAGTAAAAGCTCGAGAGCTATAGCACGAGGACTCCCAACACTTGAGCGTGCGGTCAAATTCTGAGGATGGCTGCCAAGGGCGGGGCTTAGGGAGAGGGCAGTCATTGGCTGGGGGCAGTATGACCCAGAGACCAGTGATTGGTTACTACTAAGAAAGACAGATCAGAAACGAAACTGATACTGATTTTTTCTTTACCGTAGATTCCCAGCCAGACGACGGGGAATATTCATGAGCATGTGAATCCATGCCAGACCCATGGTGGATAACGTACTGTGCTCCAAGATCCCACTTTACCCCCGTGCTCAAAACATGGAGAAGAGAGACCCAGGCTACCGCATCCTGACATATTATTTGAGAACACGTCTTTCTTTTCTTGAAAACTATCCCACACCTTTTCTGTATTATTTGTGAGGTTTGGCAATAGGTTTCTTAGTATAGGCCCTTTTTATTTGACACAACACCACAAGACTGCCTTATTTTTCATTTGATGGCCGATGCTTGTTCACATCTTAGATTTAGGTTTAGATTAAGCGTTTTTCAACCCTGCGTTCATTGTTCAATATAAACCCTTGAACTGTGATCACTTGTGTCTGTCTTACTTGTTGCCACCATGAGTTCCTTACAGAGGGGAGCAGCCATCTCTGCAAGCTTGGCATAGGTGGCACAGCAGGGCGTATGCCAAAGCCAGTGTTGCCCGAAAAATTATGTGAGAGAGTTGGGAGGGCCCATTAACTAAACCCATGAATGTGCCTTGTGTGTAATGTGATGAATCCAATGCAGTCATCACTGTTTTTTTCCTGGCAGGTGACCTCCTCCCATGTGGCCAGGGAACGGCAGACACTTCCTTATCCTGACTCTGGGGGTGGTTATATGAGGGAGGATCACATGGGAGGAGACATCTACCAGGGGGATATGGTGACCTCATTGGAGAAGACACAGTATTCCCCCCTTCCCCACGAGAAAGAACCCCTGAAACGGGAATTCTTAATGGCATATTGCTATTCTGATGAGGGCCCCACTTGTGACCCAAATATCCACAACACACATACAACACCTTTTTCTGATGTGCCTTTATTTTAAACCTCTGAGAGAAACCATCTTAGAGTGACAACTCTAAAGACATTTATGTACTCCAACTCCCATAATTCCTCAGGTACTGAGACGAGGAGGTGGTCGAGGGAGTTTATGCAGACTGACAAGAGCTCAAAGAACAATGTGCAGGCTAGTTGTATCTCTAAACCTAAAGTGCGTGGGGCCTTTGAAAAGGAAAGTCAGACTGCTAGCGAGAGAGTGCAGGAGAGGACGAAAGGTCCCAGATTGAGGCTCACAGACACGGAGCACACAGGAACCAAGAAGGCTGCGGAACCAACGGAGAGACGACGCAGGAGAGCAAGGAAGGCCACAGAGACATTTGGAGTAGTGCAGGAGCTCCTGGGTGTGGGGCCGCTCGAGGAAGCATCATTCTCCTATCCTGACTGAACCTGGAACCGCAGAGCCGTGCGGACGCTGGAGGGACGTTTGCACACTCAAAGCTGGAGAAAAGGTGGAGGAACCACCCCACGAAGGGGGCAAACAGAATCGGAGACGCAGGGAAGAACCGGTGAGTCTGCCCAAAGCAGCTGGGGACCCTGGCGCATTCCGAAAGCTGCGCAACAAGTGATGGAATGATACAGAGTTGGTGATGCAGAAAATATATAAAATTTGTTTAAATCCCAATAATAAGAATGTTTGAATGCAGACAAGACAAAGTACAAAAGTAAAGTTTATTTGAATGCTGTCAAGGCAAAATACCAATTCAACTCCCAATAAGAAGAATGTTTGAATGCAGACAAGGTAAAGTACAAAAGCAAACCCCGATCCGATACAGGCACATAAGATGCTAGCGTGGGGAAGAAGTGTGAATAAATATTATACATCCAGAGAACTGTGAAACACATAAGAGGTCCTGGCAGGCAAATACACCAGGCAGCTGAAGTTTGAATGGGAGATTCCTGGCAGGGGAGTACACCATGTAGTTCGAAAACCCATAAAGAAAAGTCCTGGCAGGCGAGTACACCAGGCCACTGAAACTGAACATAGATTCCTGGCAGGGAGTATACATGGGAATCTGCAAAGATACAGGAAAACTCTACAGAAAGACTGTTGCAGAATTTATTTCTTTAACCAAGACCTTTGTCAGTCAAATGAAGACACAGAGGAACTATTAGTTAAAGAGCCATTTTTGCCCTCCTTTTTTGGTAATTCAGAGAAAGAGAACCACCCTCTGGATTCAAGGGCCTTTACCTGGAAGAAAATTATGGTTGGAGTTATTTTGAGTTTGAACACTTTTTGCCAACATACTTGCACCTTTTGTTGTTTTGTTTAAAGTGTGAGGGTCAGAATAGGGCATTGTAGACACAAGGACAGGTTTTCAGTTACTGACATCCTGACATAGACAGATCCTTAGTTTTAGTTTCTAAGTAATAGGGTCAGAAAGACCTTTTCCCAATCCCTTTTCATTTAATAAAGGGCCTTTGTTTGAAAATATGACAACCTTGTGTCCGGCTCTCATTTCTGACCCTTTGCAGTAATGACAGGTCACTTTTCATCACCCAATACCCTGCACCTTCCATTTTGGCTTGAGTTCTTTTTGTTACTGGACTTCCAAGATCAGCATGCCTTGCAATTTTGAGAGAACCTAGCAGAATGTTAAATTAAAACAAGAACACTTATAACAAGTTTGATTCTCCTGTGGCAGTCAAGAAACAGCTGTATTACTCACTGCCAATTGGAAGGAGGGGAGCGATAAAACAGCAGACGGCTGACACAATACCAGAGAATTTTGAATTGTCATGCGCATAGAGGGGACAGGGCTAAAGGTATTTTTTGTGACCTCGCACAGTGATGGCACCACCCCGGGGAAAAAGGCAGTAGTAAATTGGGAATACACAACCAATGGAGGTAAGGGAAGAATTCAAAGGCGTAAGATGTGGGTATAAAAGGACTATGAATGAAAGTCAAAGAGTTTGTGGTGTGTTCAAGTGAGATCCGGAGGCGTCGAGATATACTGAGAGACCAGAAGGGGGATGAAGGGTGGAGTGGAGTCTGTGGAGCAGTTGAATTGGAACGCAGGTGAGGTATCGTGTATGTGAGAGAGTGGTACCTAGTGGAAAGAGTGAAGTGCGATTGTACATCAGAAGGTGAATTGGAGTGTGGGAAGCAAAAGAGGCTGCAAAAAGGTAACAGAGGGTAGTGGGAGAGTGCAGAAAGTGAAGGAGGTGGGGGTGTCCTAGCGGAAAGGTTGGGGAAGAGCGGAAGTGTGAGAGCAGGAGAGAGAGGATAAGTGGTGAAGGATATAGAATGGCGGGAGGAAGATGGAAAAGTACGAGGGAGTGGTGCGGAGAGGAAGGTATTGGAGGTATGTGGGAGAAGAGTGTGAGAAGAGTGGAGGGGCAGACGAGATAGAAGGTGGGAGAAGAGAGTATGATATGAGAGGTGAAGGGGGTAGAGTAGAAGGAGGGGGACTGGTGGGAGCAGGAGGAAGGAGGTGAAGTTGTGGAAAATATTGAGGATGACCAAAGATGGAGGAGGAAGAAGAAAGGAGAGTAGGGAAATAGAGAGACATAAGATCAGGGAGAGGACGGAACGGAAGTGAGAGGGAGCAAGTGAACATGAGAGTGTGCGACAGACTGCAGGCACCTTTTCTTCCCGACTACAACCGTTTGGAGAATGGTGCCACTTAGGAAGTCCCAGAGGGGATCAGATAGATAAGGCCTTAGCCTTTAGGCCCTACCACGGTAACAAGGATAGATACATTAGACAGTGGGGGTTACCGATCTCTAGTGTTTAAGATGACCATGGATGTTCGGGAAGCCTGGGCTAGGGAGGAGGGAGCCAAAGAGAGACTGAGGGACCAGTTAGACTGCTAGAAGAACTCTTTAGGCACATTACCAGGAAACGAAAAAACACCTCACAACACCATACAAAGCTTGTTAATAAAAATCCTTGAACCATCCAGGATTTGAGAGTTAGACCATCTGTGACATGACCTATTTAGAGAGGCTGTGTAATTAGGCTATCACAAGGTTCATCATTTCAACAGTTCCTTCCTAGTGTATTGTATGACGAGACCTTTGCTATGAGGCCAGAGAGGAGAGGCGGCTACCCGTGGGTGGATCACATGGTGAGGAATTCCCCCGTGGGATACAGGGAGGACATCATGAGATAATGCAGTGTAACCCACCATCACCCACCTTTCTCCCCTTCCCCTTCTTTACCTCCCTCTTATCATATAAGTTCCCACATGCATTTTGTGTCATGATCACTTCCAGGGTTTCTGGTTTAGATTCAGGAGTTCGGCCAGGCGGGATTCTTTGTATAGATCTTAGGCTCTAGATGGGTTTAGCATGGCAAACATGGCATTCTCACAATCAACAGTATCAAGTTAACCATAGACTTCCATAGAAACTCAATAGTATCCCAATACTCCTAAGATGGCCGCCCTGTGGGTCATTGATAAGTTATAATAGAGAACCAGACTTTGGGCATTGATGGCTCTATAAGCGCCGCATCTGCAGTAATGCACGCTTTGCGTTAGGTCCGCTGACAGCCGTGTAACGCTACCGGCACTCAGCTCACAGAACCTGCAGAATAAAAGAAAAGTAATGCTTATAACCTGAACTGCTCACAGAATATCTACAGACCACAGACTAGCATTACCTGACCAAAGTTTCTGCAGCCCTCCAACAAACAGAAGATTTCTTCCGTCGTAGTTCGCAGTTCAGTCAACAGCCTTCATCCGCAGCCGCAGCAACATTCCGAGATTTTCTGACCTCCAAAGACCTGCAAGTCAAAGGTACCATAGTTAAATAACGAACATTACACAATTAAAGGTGAAGGAAAATACTATACGCGTATACGTAACTGAAGCTCCCATGAGTTTTTCCTCACATTCCAACGCCGCATTTAACAGAAGAAAGCTTTAGTTTCAAAACAAACTTACACTGCGCAGCGCTCTTTTCCCTAATACGCGCGCATACTTACCACAATAGAAAAACCATATTAGGTTACCGAAGGCACTCCTTTCACTATGGCAAGCACGCCAATTTACCTCAAGAAAAGTTTTCTTTATTTTTTCCTCAATAACACCGAGTTCTTCAGTGAAAGCCTTTTCTTCAAAGAACCTGAAAAAGGAAAAGAGAATTATTAAAGTCAGCAAGAGAGATCTCTCCAACTTTAGAACTTTGTTTCTCAGAGACATCCGCCTCCCCTTTTTTCTGACAAGACACTTATATCAAATATTAAGACACTTACCTTCAGAGGCTTACCAGTTTCAACAGCATCATAGTCTTCTGAACCTCAACATCTACGGAGCCCCTGCATGAATGCAGGACGGAGAGCTCCCAAACCACAAAACACAGGTGAGGAGAGTGTGGGCCTTAGAAGTAAAAAGGGGAGCTATTTTCAGGATGGAAGGCAGGGGAGAGCCCTAGTCGAATTTTCCATTCATATTAATTACAGTTCCCTTTTTCTTGTTATCTCTCTTTTATGAAAGGGGGAAAACCCCTTAAAAACTAGTTTAGCTGAACAACAGGGCTTTTGGATCATTACGCTCCTGTGGAGACAAGGTAAGCGTTACATTATGTTACAGCAATAGTACAACAAATTCAGAGATGAGGAAGATTAGGGCTGACTCCACTGAACTATCCCCTCAATCTACTGAGACGAGGAAGAAGTTTGGAACCAGAAAGAACCCACAAGACCATCTCATTGAGCAGTCAAGCTTTTGTGTTCCGTGGATTTTAAAAAGGGAACAAGGACTAACAGTATGGGTAGTCCCTCCCAGGAGGCACTGCGAGTGAAGCAACCATACCGCAGGCAGAAGAGCTTACTGGCCGGGACGTGGCTGAAGGAGAACTGGTGTCCCTACCTGCTCTCATGAGGACCGAAGATCCAAAGTCAAAAGAGGCTGACGTGGAAGAGCACCGCAGAAGACGGCCCCGTGGGTACGCACAGCCAGGCTCCCAGGAAGTGCTGGGGAGCCATGTACGGCAGCGCGCATACCAGAAACAAGGCAGAAGAACCATCAGAAGACGTACAGAGGCCCAAGACTGAGGTGAGTCGCTGGAAGCCCATACAGAAGATAAAGGTAGCCAAGGGAGCTAAGTTGGGCTCAAGAAACCAATGTGAGAGGACTGGGACCCGAGAACCCAATGTAACAGTGTCTGGGACGCAGGAAAGAAAAAGACATGTGAAGAGGTCTGGGACCCAAGAAAGAGAACACAGTATACAGGGAGCTGGGACCCGAGAAAGAGAAACCAGTGTGAAGGGGTCTGCATTTGCATTTGTATTTTATTTTTTTATAGCGCGCGCCAGGCCCAGAGGCATCAGAGCGCGAAAGACTTACAGAACATAGTTGCAGATACATACAATAGAAAGTGAGCTTGGATCAAGCTGTAAACAGTTGCAGGTACACACAGTAGTAAGTGAACTTGTATTGAGGTGTTACATAATCATACAATCGGTCTGGGACCTGAGAAAGAAAAACCACGGGGAAGGGGTCTCGGACCCGAGAAAGCAATGTGATAGGGTCTGGGTCCCAAGGAAGAAGGGCCAATGCGAAGGGGTCTGGTACCCGAGGATAAGTCGTGACAACAGGGTTGAGGACCCTCTAGAGGAGAGACAGTATACCAGGCAGAGGCGTATACCAGGGATACTGTAAATAATCCAGTTAAGTATACACTGGGTCAAGGAACCAACCTTGCATGAGGACAAGGTCCTCCAACAGCCTTCTTCTTTGTCGCGGTACTTGGTATGGACAAAACTAGGTCTACCCAATTGAGTCACTGGAGGGGCTCATCTGGGGCATGACAAAGGCCAGGGGAAGGGGACATTTCCTCTACTTTGTGGAACTGTGAAAACAAGTCTGAGAAAGATCAGGGGAATGGAGAAATTCCCCTTAATTTGTGGATCTGTGAAAACAAGCCTGAGAAAAGCCATGGAAAGGAGGACATTCCCCCTACTTTGTGCAACTAAGAAATAAACCTGAGAAAATCCAGGGGAAGGGAGACATTCCCCCTATTTCGTTGCACTGCCAATTATATTGAACTGTATTTGTCCAGAAGGAGGGAGTCATTTTTCTGGACCAAGAGGACAGTAAACCACTATAGTTTGTTTTCAAGTGTAAGGGGTAGAAGTAGGAGCTTGACGCTTGATGTGGGCTCTTCCACCTTTGTGGCTGTTTCCTCCTTCCACACCTTTACATATGGTGCCAGTGTGGGATCTGACCCAGTTGACATAAATTGGGGAGCACTAAAGTTTACGAAGTCCACTGAGCGTACCTCGAGCCCATTTATTTCCACTAAAGAATCCATTGGTTTTGCTCTCCTGAGTATTAGAGGCTTACTTATTGAAGCAGGAGAAAGACAACTGGTCTCCAAAGGCTTAGTCCTAGCCCCTCTCCAAGACACATAAATAAGCTAGTATTCAAGTCAGGGCTGGCCTGGAAACATGGCGTAGACGTGATGGCGGGGTGATAGACCTGGACTATAGAAGGGATATCAAGGTCCTGATACAAAACAACAGCAAACAGGCTTACCAAGTAAAAGCTGGGGAAAGGATTGCTCAGGGATCTTAGAAAAAGCCTTCTTCCCCCAACCCCTAGAATCTCAGATACTAATAGCACCAATAGAGGGACCAAAGGTTTTAGTGAAGCCGATGTAAACCCTGAACCTGATGTAAACCTCCCACAACCCCATCATGAGGAGGAGGCCCCAGAAATAATTCCAGACTTAGTGTTTGCCCAACAAAACGGCCCTGTGTTAGCAGAGACCTTCCTAAAAGTGATCTCCGAGGAAGCGTGTACAATGAAATAGGGGCTGGTCTTCTTCCTTGCAGCGTTCTATTGCGAGACCTCCCTTAACCTGGCATGCACTCACACCTCAATCAAGGAGCAATATAACACTTTGCTTAAGTTATTTTAGCGCTAGCCCTATTGAGGACTCATATAGAGCCACATAAATCTCCCCCCTGTGCCGACAGTAAGCCAAGAACCAGACAGGGGTATAGGAAGAATGACAATGCATTACTTACCGTAAAAGCATTTCTGATGGTTAGATTCACATGCTGTGCATAGGTCCGACATCCAGTGGTCACTGCAGAGTATTGCATTTTGTTTTTCGTAATCGAAAAAGGGGACGTCGACAAGGCGTGTCTGTAACACTATCCCTATAGTGACGTGCGTTGTACCCACAATCCCTCACGCGTCGAGGTCCCTCTGTTTGTATTTTTCTGCCCTGAGGGAGCCTTCTAGACGTGAGTGCGTACAGAAAAGAGAGAAATATAGAAAAGGATGTCTATGTTCCTTCCATCCGAGCGGGGAGGAAGGGTGGGCGCATGTGAATCTAAGCAGATACAACCATCAGAAATGCTTTTACGGTAAGTAATGCATTGTCTTCTGATTTTTGTTAATCTGCTTAGAATCACATGCTGTGCATAGACTAGCGAGCAGTACCCGGAGTTGGCGGTGGGTTATGAGAAGGAACAGTAGAGAAAAGATGTCTTAATACTGCCTGTCCCACCTGGGAGTCAGATCTAGAATGTGCATCTAGACAGTAGTGTTTTGTAAAGGGTGTGCACAGAACGCCAGGTAGCCGCTTTGCAGATGGACTCAAGGGGAACATTTGCAATGAGCGCTATGGACGCCCCAGTGCCTCGAGTGGAATGTGCTCTTGGCCTGAAGGGTAGTTCTCTCTTAGCAAGAGTGTAACAGAGAGTGATGCATTGCACAATCCATCTAGATATAGTGGACTTTGAAACTGCATCTCCTTCTCTTCCTGCTGCCACAGAGACAAAGAACTGATTAGTCCTTCTCAGTGGTCTGGTTCTTTCCATGTAGAACATGACAGCTCTGCGTACATCTAGTGTATGCAGACTTTTTTTCTCCCAAGCTGGAAGGGTTTTGAAAGAACGTTGGTAGTTCTATTGACTGGTTTACATGAAATTTCGAGATGACTTTTGGTGCAAACCTTGGGTGTGTGCGTAGAACCACCTTATCCTTGTGAACTGTTACGAAGGGGTCTAGTACAGAAAGAGCCTGTAGTTCACTTACTCTCCTAATGGAGGTGATAGCTATTAGGAAAGCAGTCTTAAGAGTGAGGTCTTTAAGAGTTGCCTTGTGCATGGGTTCGAAAGGAGGGCCCATGAGCCTAGAAAGTACCACATTTAAGTCCCATCCGGGAGCTGGGTTAGCTATCGGAGGGTGTATTCTCTTTACCCCCTCCATGAAGGCCTTGATAACTGGTATCTTCCACCACGACACTTTAAGTTGGGAAGTGGTGTATGCAGAAAGTGCCGCTAGGTGGACTTTAATGGAATTGAACACTAGACCTGAATCCAGTAAATGGGTCAAGTACAGAACAATGTTAGTGGGAGAGCAGTCAACCGGGTTGATGCTCTTACCTCTACACCAGATGACAAATCTTTTCCACTTGCTAGAATAGCAGTGGCGAGTATTAGGTTTTCTGGCTTCCCTGAGGATGTCCATACATCTCTGCGGGAGTTGTAAAGGTCCAAATTCTATGATCTCAGGAGCCAGGCTGCTAAGTTCGTGGTCTGAGGGCATGGATGCAGTGTCCTGCCCTTGTCCTGTGACAGCATGTTGTACGGGCAGGGAAGTTTCACTGGGGGAGATAGGGACATCTCCATCAAGTGAGCGAACCATGGCTGCCGGGCCCACATTGGGGCCACTAGTATCATGGTAACCTGCTCCTGGTGCATCTTGTGCACCACTTTGTTGAGAAGGGGAGTCGGGGGAAAGGCGTAAACAAATTTCCCTGACCATTGAATCGACAGACCGTTCCCCTTGGACTGGTTCTGGGGGTACCTGGAGGCGTAACTTTCGCATTGTGAGTTCTCCAGGGTTGCGAACAGGTCTATTTTGCGTGAAGACGTCTAAGACGATGTCTTCGTGCAATTGCCATTCGTACTCTTCGGGCAGGGGGAAGTCTCTGCTGAGTTTGTCTGCTAGCAGATTGAGTTCCCCTGGTACATGTTGTGATAGTAGGAACATGTTGTGTTTGAGAGCCCACTTCCATATATTCTGGGACAGCTTGGACAGTCCTGGAGAGTGAGTGCCCCCTTGCTTGTTGAGGTAGTACATGGCTGTGGTGCTGTCTGTGAGGACCATCACTGTCTTTCCTTGTAAGTGTTCCTGAAAGGCTTTCAGTGCTTTGAACACCGCTAGTAGTTCCAGCAGGTTTATATGCTTGGATGCTAAGCTCGGAGTCCACACTCCGTGAGCAGTCTGATGGGATAGGTGAGCCCCCCATCCTGTAAGGGATGCGTCTGTGGTTAGAGTGGCTTCCACTGCGGGTGTGGCAAAGGTTTTCCCTAATAACAGGTTTTCTTTTGTCCACCACCGTAGCGAGAGAACCAAGGCCTGCGAGACCACCACTAGATCGTCCCATTGTCCACTGGCCTGACACCACTGGCTGTAGAGCCACTCTTGCATTGGGCGCATGCGCAGGCGCGCGTGAGGTACCAAATAAATACATGACGCCATCATCCCTAGCAAGCGCATTGCTTTGCGTACCGTCAACTCTCGACCTGCCACATAATGGGTGATCTGAAACAGCATGTTTTGGACCCTCTCGTTGGAGGGGAAGACGAGGCCGTCCTTTGTTCGAATTAGAGCCCCTAGGAATTGTTTGATTTGGCTGGGGTCTGAGCTGGACTTCTTTTCGTTGATGGAGAAGCCCAGTTGGGACAAAAGGTCTACGGTCTTTTGGGTATTGGAGAAGCATGTTTCGTAAGAATCCCCTGTTATGAGCCAGTCGTCGAGGTAAGGGTATACCGGGATGGATAACCTGCGCAGGTGGGCCGCTGCCACTGCCAGTACTTTCGTGAATACCCTTGGTGCAGATGCTATCCCGAAGGGTAGTACTCTGAACTGGTAGTGTTTGTTCTCTATCTTGAACCTGAGGTATTTTCTGTGCGCTGGCAACATTAAAATATGAAAGTATGCATCTTTCATGTCCAGTGTTGTCATGTAATCCCCCTGTGATAACAGTGGGATTACTTCCTGCAAGGTCACCATACGAAACTTTTGGGGTTTGACAAACTTGTTCGCTGGGCGCAGATCTAATACAGGGCGCATGGTTAAGTCCTTTTTGGGTACAAGGAAGTACACTGAATAAATACCTTCTGTTACCTGAGATAGGGGGACAGCCTCTATAGCTTCTTTTTTCAGTAGCTCTTCTACTTCTTGAAGAAGAATAGTGAGGTGTTCCGGTGTCATGCGTCGGTTCCGTGTGGGGGTCTGTACTTCGGGGAACCGTTGAATTCGATGCAGTATCCGTGGGCTATGGTGGATAATACCCAGCGGTCTGACGATATTCCCTCCCATGCTGAAAGGAACGATGTTAGCCGGCCCCCGACCGGTGATGCATGGGAGGGGACCCGAATCTTCGGTCATTTGTTGGTATTGGGCGTGGAACCTTTGGGGCTGGAGCCGCAACCTCTTCCTTTGCCACGGCGTAGGCCTCTTTAACTGAACTGGGTGTTGCTACCCTGGTTAGAGGGCCAGTTGGTAGCAGAGCAAAATTGCTGTTGGTTTTGCTGCTGGCGTTGGCCACGAAAGGAGCGTCTATTGCCATAGCTGCGTCTGTTAGGGGGCCTAGAAATTTGGTCAAGAGTCTTGATGGTATTAAACTCTTTCTTCGCATGTTCTAGGGCCTCATCAACTGCTTTCCCAAACAGATGTGTTTGTTCTATGGGCTTATTTATCAGGGAAGCCTGGGTTTCCGGCTTAAATCCCGAATTGCGCAGCCCGACATGGCGTTTGAGAAGTATTCCCTGAACTAGGGAACGGCCAGCCGTCTCTGTGGCATCTAAGGAGTTCTTTACGATGCCCTGGTTTACAAGAGTTCCCTCTGAGATTATAGCTAACAGGCGTGAACGCAGGGTTTCTGGTGCGTCCTCTGCTTCGCTGCGCAGCTTGCCCGACTGTGCATCTGCGTAGTTAGCTAGTAGGGAATTGTTATTTGCAATCCTAGTTGAGAAGGCGGCGGAGGTCGTGATTCTCTTCCCAAGTGCATAGAGCTTCTTGCCCTCTTTGTCAGGTGGTGCCTCACTAGTGGATAGTGGTACCCCCGCTCTTTTTCTTGTATTAGTAACTACGAGGGAGTCCGGAATAGAATGTCCTCTGATGTACAAAGGGTCAGAGGACGAAGGGCTGAAGAGCTTTTCTATCCGAGGGTTGACCCCTCTGACTAAGGCCGGATTGGAAAGGGAAGGAGTTATTCTTCTCTTTATAGAAGCCAGGAGCGGAATAGACTGACTAACAGGGGCTTTTTCTTTAATAACTTTCTCTACAAAGTCTATGTCAGGAAGAGTCTCCCCTGTGTCTATTTCAAAATGCGCTGCTGCCTTGCGCAATAGTGCATTAAGTGAAGGTTGGTCATCTATGGGAGAAGTGTTTCCAATAGGTGAATCCTTGGGAGGAGAAGGGTGAAAGACATCAGGGTCTGAGTGCACTGATGGGGATTGCCAAGGCTGTACTGATGGGGATTGCCAGGGCTGCGAGGTAGCTGTATCTTCTTCAAAAGCTCCTGCACTAGTGTAAGGATCTTCTTCAAATCCCTCTTCCTCATGTTCTTCCTCTCCACCCAAACACTCCTCATCTTCCTGGAGGTATTGCTCCTCCTCAGTGAGGTCATATGCGTCTGTAGAAGGGGGAAACAGCCTAGGAATCTTGACCCTAGGGTCATCCTGGGGCCATTCTCTTGGTCTTTTGGGTGTGGGTGCGGGTGGGTTTTGGCTTCCCAAAAACCTTTCCATTTTCTCCATACAAGAATGGAGTCTTTCAAGGGTCTCATGGGGGACCCCTGAATAGTCTAGAGGGGGGAAATCAGTGTCTTCACCTTCAAAACGCTTGGAACGCTCCCACAACGTCGAAGAAAGGTTTCCGTCGCCCTCTGAAAAGCCCTCCGGTAGTTCAGAAGTGCCCTTAGATGAAGGGGGCGGTTCCTGGCTACTCTTGCGCTTTTTCGGCGTTTCCATAGCTTTTTGTGCGGTATTCGACATTTGTTTCGTCGTCCGCTTACGTTTGTCTTCGGAAACAATTCTCGCCAGGCTTTCGACAACGAGTTTGTCAGTAGAGGGCTCTGGTGTCGACGTTGCCTGCGTTACGCGTTGTTCCTCGACGGCCGCTCTATGGAGCGTTACGTCGGATGATTTTGAGGTAGCGCCCGTGTTTGATGAAAGCCCAATCTCTAGGTCGCGGCTGCGTTTGCGGGTGGGGCTTGAGACCCTTACGGTCTGAGGTAGACGCCGGAGTGCCCTGCGTCCCCTTCGGCGCTGATGGATCCTTCGTCTTCGACGAAGAAGAGCCATGGGTTGTGTGCTTAGGCCTATGGGGTCTATGTGCGTCCTTGTCGCCGGGGTGTTCATCCCCATAAGCAGGGCGTGAGCCGAGCCCGTCGGGGCCGGGGACGGACGTCGAGGAGCGTGAGCGCTCCTTCTGGGGGTTAATGACTTCCGTAACGGACGTCGAGTTATCACCCTCCTCGTCACTTTCTGTAACAGCGGCGGCGGGTGAGGATACTGACTTCGACATAGCGTAGTCCGCCCAACTCTTAACTTTTCGTTCTTTAAGAGTTCTTGGTTTCAAGAGCTTACAGGCCGCGCAGCTGTCCTCCTTATGATCGAGGGGCAAGCAACGATTACAGAGCTTGTGTTTGTCCTTCCAAGTGTATTTGCCCCTACAGCGTGGGCAAAACTTAAAAGGTGTCCTCTCCATAGCTGAGGCAATAATAACTGGTGATAACAACCCCAAGGGAAAGATAGGGGAGAAAGAAAGACATTCTCAAAGAGAAGATAAAAGTTCGAACCCCCACTCTCCCTACTGTATGTTGGCCGGCGAGGCCAGGCCACGTGTTCGGCAGCGCCGAAGGATCTCCTCCGTCTCTTCCCCTCCGTCGAAAACTTGCTCGGCGGAGAAAAGCTTCACAGCTAACGTCAAGGGGAGGGATCTTTAACAATATAATAAGTATAATTAAGGACCGAGGTCCGTAGTAAGTATTTGCAATGTCTCTCTAGGAGCTCCGCGTAAGGCGACCAGAAGCTGGGCGGAAAAAAACAATCTGAGGGACCTCGACGCGTGAGGGATTGTGGGTACAACGCACGTCACTATAGGGATAGTGTTACAGACACGCCTTGTCGACGTCCCCTTTTTCGACTACGAAAAACAAAATGCAATACTCCGCAGTGACCACTGGATGTCGGACCTATGCACAGCATGTGATTCTAAGCAGATTAACAAACATCAGAAATATATTTATTTTAATTATAAGCTCAATGAATAATATGTTTGTTAATTTACAGACGCCACCTTATTTGTGGTAGAAAACACTGCTTCAATTACAAAACACACTTTTCTGTACGCTGTTACTTTTACACACACTTTTTTCTGCATTTACTTTTGTCTCAAAAACATGGAACACTGGCTAAATAAAATGGTCAAAGCTCTTTTCCCATGTACCCCGTTGTATATTGAATTTCAATAATAATAATATTAATAATATGGCACAATACTAGAACATCATCTTCAACGTTACTGGCTGAGAGTTTTAGTGTTAAAACAAAGGCACATTTTTGTTTTATGAAAACTAGTTCACCTTCAAGGCTTGCCATATGGAGTTCCCTTCGGAATCAAAATGCTAGCAGTTTAAATTACATATTTATAAAAATGCATTACTTCACCAAAATCTAGCTTAGAAATAACCACAGGGTTGGTTTTAAAAAAAGACATGCATCACACATTCAGTGTTAAGCTACATGAGGTCTCAGTTTTGCGAAGCATTTCTTCCGCCCCCCCAGTTCCAAAAACCCAAGCATCAATTACATCCAGCACCCTTCGATTCAATGGCCAGGTCTAGGGAGAGGGGACAGTTAGAGGTTTCGTTTTTCAGACCCCCCTGACTTAAAGGCCTGTGTTGGGGAAGTTGGAAAGTTTCACATTTTTGTTTGTGGAGCCAAGGGCACCCCTTTGTTAAATACAAAGTTGAAAGAGTGAGTGACAATTGGGAATTTCGTTTTAAGATATGGATACCTTTTATTTTAAAACAAGTTTTTGGAACATGTATCTTTTGGGTTGAACGGCAAAGTTTGGGGATGGTGACAATTATCAACTTCGTTTTGGTGGTAAGTATATCTATTGTTTAAAATACATTTTGGTAAGGGGTATCAGTTAGGGATTTAGTTTTAGAAAAGGACAACCTTTTCATTAGAGAAGTCAGGGGTGAACAGAAAAAGGTACCCGATTACTTTAAATTACTAACTTATATCTTCCTGCTAGATGAGAGGGTGAACGTTCCGAATTCTTCCAAGCTCCCCCTATGTCAATCTATTTGGGAGTTCATTAAATTAATATAGTCAAATCTGCTAAGCGTCTACACACTTTATCCCCAACCCACCAAAGGAAAGGAAAACACTAATGAAAGGGAATGGGTTAATTAAATAGATCCCCACGCTGACATTTTGTTGGACAATCTACTTACTTTTGGAAATCTCTGGGCTTGGCACTCATGGAGACTGAGCAGGGCTTTGCTTGTAGGGAAAAAGCAGGATTCTGGTCATCACTTCAGTCAATGGGACTCCACAGTATTCCTCCCTCTATGGCTCCAGAGAAGTATCATAGCCTATGTTCTCTAGTCTCCCCAGCAACAGAAATCTCCAGCACTCTTTTAATACTTCCACCCAGATGCAATTTCGGCAGATCTCCTTTGATGATTTTTGGCAGTGGTCGCCTCTGGTAGTTTTTTAGCAGCTCTCCCCTTCTTCCATAGTGCAAGACCTTTTTACTCTCTAAGCCCCTCGCAAGGAAAGTGAACATTAGGCAGTGCTAATTTATAATCTCGCAACCAGGATTGGACATTTACATTTCTCTCCCTTTCAAGTCCAGCCCCTCTATAAGGATTGGTTCAGGAGTCTAGAATATTGCAACTCTCCTTTAAGATTCACCTTTTTTCCGTGCCCAATTTCAGATAAAAAGTAGCTACATGGCAAAATGTTGTCATTTATCAATAATTACTATGATATATATATATATAAATATTCCTCTCATCATGATGGATCAGTGAAGCTTACCTTTTAATCTTGGCACCTTATTGCCTGGGCGTGCTATAATTATTTGCCCTTTTTAAAAAAAAGTATAATAGTTATGAACATGCAATTTAATCTCCACATATCTAATTTAATAACCCATCAGCATGCAACTCCTTAAATTCAGGACATTTTTGAGGAAGCCAGAAACAGTATTCATGTGATAACATGATTTCCAAAAATCGCATGTGGATCAAATTTACATAAGAATAACCAGCGCATTACTAGTTTTCAAATGACATATCATTGTGCTCAGTGCAACTTAGCGTTGCTGAGTAAATCACTAGTTATGATAGTCCATTTAAACTAATGGGAAATCTTCAACAAGTATGCAAATCTTAGCTCTCATTTCTCCATGTAAGTTTCATTTCTTTGCAAACATGTGCCCAGATTCTCTAGGGCTGAATGTTTGTTTAAGGCCAGGGTAAAAGTCATTAGCCTCTTTGTTTTTTGAAAGTTGATGGGCTGAGGAGATCCTTATCATGCAGTAGACGGTGCACCCCTGCCCTGTGATGCCTGAGGCCATGCTGACATCTGGCACTTTGTCCTGTTATCTGAAGTCGACCGCAAGTTTGATATCAAAATCTCATATTTCTAAATATTTTCCCCATCCAGCGATGGGTCTGTATTGATGTGGCCCTGTCGTAAATACTTGGAGTATACATTTGCTTCACAGAGATTTCCCATCCAAATAAGGAGCCAGGCAGGCCTTGAAAATCTGGCCAAGAACAAGCAACAGGGTCTTTCTCGGGCCTAAATGAGATTTACATGACCCATAGAAACAAAGTAGCCTTTGCAATTGTTGCCAGTATTTTGCATGTGAAGCATATTATATATTTGAATACATTGCATCTTGCCCCCACACATCCAGTCTTTTCCCTGATATCTTTATTTTGGCAGGGGAACATTTTTCTCATGTCTTGATTTAAAACTGCAAAACGCACATGCAAGGCAATTTTAGCTTCAGTATTTGAAAACCCTTCTTTCCATGTAGAAGGGGCCTTTGATTTTCTCTTGCAAATGCGAAGTAAAGGTGGGTTTTCAGTTTGACCTTTTCCTATAATTGTAATGAAAGATAGGCCTCTTCATTTCCAATGATAGGCCATTCACATAGCCTTTCCATTTTATCACAACTCTTCCTTGAGTTACTTGCAGACACACAGTCTGCATTAATAGGCCCATTTTCAGTGTGACCGTTTTTGAAGGCCGGCAGGTCCCTTTTCCAGTGGGTCTTTCAGTTACATTTGTTTGGGCTGTGATTAAACCCCACATGCTAAAACAGGGGTTGTTGTATAGAGGGGGATACCATTCCTGAGGGGACTCCTTGTTGCAAAATCGTAGTCCCTAGTAGCCACAGGAGGGTAAACTTAGAAATCGCACACGCCCACCTAACTGCTGGTCCCTTAGGAACAACAAAAACCCAATGGCAAGTAGTGACTAGGTTCTATTGACTCAGAGTGTATGCGGATGTCAAGCATTTTGTAGTCACATGCTTTCTGTGCTAGAAGACGTCATTACGTCACCCTCCACCTTTGCAACCCTTGCCTATACTAGGGGTACCTTTTTCCAAATAGGGGTGGATATTGTGGGACCATTGAAACTCTCTAGGCATGGGAATACATACATTTGTGCTAGATTATGCTGCACTATCCTCAGGCCTTCCCCATGCAAAGCAAAACCTCGCAACATATTCTAAAACACTTGATCCCCATTCTATCAAGAGTAGGCTTCCCCAAAGAAATCTTGATAGACCAGAGAACAACTTTTATGAGTAGTACAATGGCAGAGCTAGAACAAATCTTGAAGATAAGGACCTCGCAGACCTCTGTCTATCATCCTCAGACAGATGGTCTCATTGAATGTTTTAACAAGACCCTGAAACATATACTCAAGAAACTAGTGGCAGCAAATGGCAAAAAATAGGCTATGATGATTCCTTGGGCCCTGTTCGCCATCAGGAAAGCCCCCAACCTTCCCTAGGATTTTCACCTTTTGAATTGTTGTATGGTCAAGACCCCAGGGATGTGGTAGACATGTTACGGGAAACCTGGGAGTAAAGGGAAGCAACCATCCTACCCGTGTCTCAAACCAAACAGCAGATTAAAGAACATATGTATGTGGTGCAGGACATATTCCACTCCCATCTGACTAAAAACCAAGAACATCAGAAGACAGACACAGTATGACAGCAAAGCTATGATCCGATCTTTTTCCATTAGACAAAAAGTCCTAGTGCTACTCCCAACATCTGAGCACAAAATGTTATCAAAGTGACATGGACCGGATGAGGTCATAGAGTAGACTGGCCCCTGTAATTGCTGCATTGCCCAACCTGATAGGAGCCTTAAAACAGAAATGTTCCATGGTAATCTCTTAAAAGAATGGACAGAAGATCCTAGAAGGAAAAGATGAATTCAAGCTAGTACCAGCTGATCTTCCACAAAACCAACAACAGCACATTCAATTTCCTGACGCCTTCAGTTTGAACATGGTAGAGTGAAGGGGATATTTCACTGCATATGCACTTCCCCTGGAACAATCATTAACCTTATAGAATTCCTGAAGCTAAAAAAGAAATAGTAATCCAAGAAGTAGAGAAGATGTTGGATGCAGATATTATCAAGCCATTCCAGAGTCATTGGACCTAGCCAATTGTCCTAGTGGCAAAACCTGATCAATCAAGGAGGTTTTGTATAGATTTCGGAAAATGTCATGCTGTTTCACAATTCGATAACTACCCAATGTCCTGGATTGATGTTCGTATTGACCGGCTCAGCACAGCAGTATACCTCTCCACAACTGATCTCAATAAGGGGTATTGGCAGGGGCTGTTAAATCCAAGGGACAAAAAGAAAACAGCCTTCTCTACTGTTATGGGACAATTCCAGTTTAAGGTACTACAGTTCAGGCTGCATGGCGTGCCCACAACTTTTCAGAGACTGATGGATCAGGTCTTGTGCCCGTACTCTAGTTTATTTGGATGATATTGTCATATATAGTAAGACCTGGGAAAAACGTATGTTCCATCTTTACAAGATTTCCTGAGCCTTGAGACAAACCAGTCTGACTGCCAACCCCAAGAAGTGTTATCTAGCCCGCTATGAAGTAAAGTACTTGAGTTTCATCATGGGTAATGATCTGGTTCAGTCAGAAACAGAAAAAGTCTGGGCTGTTCAAGAAACTCCGGTCCCTAAACCAATACGTGGATTGAGGTCTTTCCTAGGACTTATTGGTTATTAAAGGAGATTTATCCCCAACTACTCTTCCATTATATCATGTTTAACCGACAAGCTGAAAAATGCGGAACCACAAAAGTTACAATGGTGGAAAGAAGATCAGGCTTGTGTTTATAATCTTAAGACGATCTTATGCAGTGAGCCCATACTTAGAGTGCCCAACTTTCCACCTTTAACAAAGAATTTGTGCTCCAAACCGACGCTTCTAAGGTAAGATTAGGTGCTGTCCCATCCCAACTATATGACAGAATAGAACATCCTGTGCTTTACGTCAGCCAAAAACTATTCCCAAGAGAGAGAAATTATGCAACTATTGAGTTAGAAGCGAAAAGTGGGGGACTCTGGAAATTATAGATCAATGTGCTTTTACACAGTGGTCATTAGGGCGTCATGGAGCAGGTGAGTAGTTCCAGTAAAGACACAGCCCTGACGTCTTAATTGTAATTCAAATGGGGTTGGGTGGGGGAACTAAACGCAAACCATGCGCTGACACTTTGCTGAATCTAGGCTCATATCAGAAGTTAAAGCTGAGTCTTGTGTAAAGGTTAAATCGTAGGTGCTTTTATTAGTGACTTGTGCCAACACGTGTTTCGACCCAACAGGGGTCTTTTTCAAGGCTGTGATGATCGTGCAATATTGTGGTGTTGTGTGGAGCGAGAATTCCCAATGTGAATGAACCCAGTGAACAGGTATTGGTTGGCGAAGAAATTGTGGTGAGCTCATGAGTCAGTGCTTGGCTGTATAACCTATTTAGCCAGGGCGGCCACTGAAGTAAGATGGGCGGATGGATCTAGATCACCGTGACCACCCATCTTGCTCCAGTGTCCGCCCTGGTCAAATAGGTTCTACAGCCAAGACTTGACTCATGAGCTCACCACAATTTCTTTGCCAATCATGGGGCATTCTCTCTCCACACAACACCACAATATTGCTCAATCATCACAGCCTTGAAAAAGACCCCTATTGGGTCAAAACCCGTGTCGGCACAAGTGACTAATAAAAGCACCTACAATTTGACCTTTACGTAAGACTCAGTTCTAACGTCTGATATTAGCCTAGATTCAGCAAAGTGTCAGCGCATGGTTTAAGTTTAGTTCCCCCAGCCAACCCAAATTGATTTAGAAGCGTTGGCTATTAAATGGACCATAGGATATCTCAGATATTACATAACATAACAGGAAGAAAATATAGACTGGTCACAGACCACTCACATGGTTGAGCCTCCGCAAGGACACTTACCCAAAGGTAAGGCGCTGGTTCCTCGACCTTCAGGCCTTTTGCGTCAGTGTAGAAAATCGGAAAGGCAAACAGCAGGCAAATGTAGACTTCCTGTCCCGTTTTCCTGTAGAAGACAAGGAAACCAGCAGCATTAAGGGAAGGGTATGTGACGAATCCTATGATGTCATCCCTTCTACCCGAGGGGGAGACCCTTTCCATGAGGCTCGGGAGGTGAGGCCCCTACCCGATAGTCCGCCTGGGGGTGGTATTCAGCATATGGATCTCATGGGGAGGGATTCCCCCTCTAGTATACAGAGAAGACATCATGGGATAACGCGATATAATCCACCCTCACCCACCTTTCTCCCCTCACCTCCTTTACACTATTATCATCATATACATTTCCCCGTGTATTTATGTTACAGCAATAGTACAACTAATACTGAGACGAGGACGATTAGGGCTGACCCCACTGAACTATCCCCTCAATGTACTGAGACGAGGAAGAAGTTTGGAACCAGAAATAACCCCCAAGACATCTCATTGGGCAGTCTAGCTTTTGTGTTCTGTGGAACTTAAAAGGGAAGAAGGACTAACAGTGTTGTCAGTCCCTCCCCGGAGGCACCGTGAGCGAAGCAATCATACCACAGATGGAAGAGTTGAACCTGCAGTTGCTGACCGGGACATGGTGGAAGGAGAGATGGAGTCCCAACCTGCTTTCAAGAGGAACATAGATCTGAAGATGAAAGAGGCTGAGGATCCCAACATGGAATAGCGCTGTGGAAAATGGTCCAGCAGGTATGGGCATGCTCCCAGGAAGTGCTGGGGAGCCGCGTATGGCGGCGAGCAAACAGGAAACAAGACAGAAGAACCACCAGAAGATGCAGATAGGCTAGAGACCGAGGTGAGAAACCGGGATCCCATACAGAAGGCACAGGAACAGCCCGAGGACCTTCAGGGGCTCGAGAAACCAATGTGAATAGGTCTGGGACCCAAGAAGCCAATGTAACACTGTCTGGGACCCACAAAAGAGAAACACATGTGAAGGCGCCTGGGATTCAGGAAAGAGAAATCAGTATACAGGGGTCTGGGACCCCACAAAGAGAAATCAAGGTGAAGAGGTCTGGGACCCGAGAAACTAATGTGAAGGGGTCTGGGACCCAAGGAAGAAAAGCCAATGCGAAGGGGTTTTGGACTCGAGGATAAGAAGTCATGATGACAACAGGGTTGAGGACACTCTAGAGGAGAGACGGTACACCTGGCAGGGGATTATACCAGGGATACTGTAAAGAATCCAGTTAAGTCTACACTTGGTCGAGGACCCACTCATGCATGAGGACGAGGCCCACCAACAGCTTTCTTCTTTGTTGCAGTACCTGGTAAGGACAAATACCAGGTCTCCGCAATTGAGTCACTGGAGGGGCTCATCGGGGGCATGAGAAAGCCAGGGGAAGGGAGACATTCCCCCTACTTTGTGGAACTGTGAAAACAAGCCTGGGAAAGGCCAGGGGAATGGATACATTCAACCTACTTTGTGGAACTGTGAAAACAAGCTTGAGAACGGCCATGGGAAGGAGCCATTCTCCAAACTTTGTGAGACTGTTAAAACCAGTTTGAGAAAGGGCAGGAGAAGGGAGACATTCCCTCTACTTCATTGAATGACCAAATATATTGAACTTTATTTGTCCCGAAGAAGAGAGATATTCTTCTGGACTAAGATGACAGTAAACAATTTAAGCTTGTTTTCAAGTATAAGGACTAGATTTTGATGCCGGACGGTGGACTCTTTATTTCCAGACATTTTTCTCAGGGTTTTAGTTGAGGCTGGGAAATCCCTCTTGGCGTTAGGGAAACGTTTGATTTTCTCTTTTTTTCTTTAAAGAGTAAACATGCCACCTGTGTGTCGGTTTCCTTTTTCCACACCCTTACAATAGTAATATTGCACAAATTAGAATAAAGTAAATATTACTCAAATTCCACATTGGTAATTTGTATTCCATGTAGAACATCCAAATTAAAGTGCAAATGAGGTTTCATAATATAATATGACATTTTTGAAACACCATTGACTTTAGAGTAAATGTTGTTAGGCCCTCCTTTTCTTTTTAAAATATATTTAATATGAGACCTACATTAAAATACACACATAAATAACAAATATATTGAAGCTTTTAAGAACTTTACTGGTGGCCATTTAATGATCTCATCAATCCTACACTTCACACACCCAAGAGTGACACCATGTAATTTGCTCATCTATTTGTGCTTTCCGATGATAAAAGACAACATCCACTGTTTCCTCATTAAAACTGCCATTTAATTTCGTTATTTGAATAGCGCCTTTCACCGGGGGTATTGTCTCAATGCGCTGTAGGATGAACGCCCTCGGCAGTACCGAAGTCGGACGTATCGGAAAGTTAGAAAGTGCTAGTATGCGTGTGTGCATAATGGCCATTAAATCATATGAGGGTTTGGCCGGGTCTCTGTTAGCCACCCATGTCTACTTGTAATGTGTATGAGTGGAGAGAGGTGCACTAGGGAAATAAGCTGGAGGGGGGTGTAAGAGGATAGTCAATTGTATGCGTAGTGACAGTTTGAATTTTTTGTTGTGAAAGGTAGCTATATTCTTATGTTGTATGTGAAAACAGATGCATGCTCAGGACACGCGCATGTGGCTAATTCCAAAGCGTGGAGTGCGACAGGAAGAATGCATTGGTTATAATCAAGGGAAAGCCTAGAAATGGTACATTCGGCAAATCCTGAAACATTTGGGTTGATAAATTATGGTTGGTGCATGCATCCAGCTATCTAAGTGGCTACATACACCTTTAAAAAGCATGCATTGAAGACCAGCCGACATTCCAAAATTACGAAAGGTAGTCATTTTTTACAGCAACAAAAAATATAGTTGTGTGAATGTTCCCTTTATAATAACTTGCAGTGTAGTTCCCTTACAATTGCTAGGGCCTCATTCAAAATGGTGTTAGGAACTGGAAGCAACAATTGTTTGGAAACGTGCCAAGCATGTGCACAAAACAGTACACATCCTAAAACATTATACAGAGCAAAAGGTATGTCAAAGAAATATATTTATCACAATTTCTTTTTTTAATAAAAAAAAGTGTAATGTCTTTTCCAAACATGCCACGACTAAGTTTCAGCATGCATAGTTAACAAGCATTGGCAATTGCAACACTTTGGCCTTGTGTAGGCATGCAAACCTATAGCAGGTCTCCATTACTAACAGAAACCAGAAGCAAGAATGGGCAGTGTACTAAAAGTTACATCAATAAATATGTATGAGAGGTGGGTTTACTCCTGGTTATCTTGTCTGATTTTCAGTATCAATAATCCTTCTAACACGGTAGTTAGTGCGATACAGGTTCGCTTTTATTGATGGTTTTTGAAAGATTCCTCTTGATACAATAATTAGTGTGTAGAACACTGTTATGGCATTTTGTGCCTTGGTGCGGTCAGCCGACACGTGTTTCAACCCATAAGGGTCTTTCTCAAGGCAGGTATGTCTTGCTATGATCCCTAGGTGGGGTTCTTATTGTGTTGTGGGTGGCTGTCCTTATGGCAGTCTAGCTCCTATTGAAGCCGCAGGGAGCAACTCATCACAGACACTACTCTGACGAAGAGCCCAATAGGAGCTAGACTGCCATAAGGACAGCCACCCACAACACAATAAGAACCCCACCTAGGGATCATAGCAAGACATACCTGCCTTGAGAAAGACCCTTATGGGTTGAAACACGTGTCGGCTGACCGCACCAAGGCACAAAATGCCATAACAGTGTTACACACTAATTATTGTATCAAGAGGAATCTTTCAAAAACCATCAATAAAAGCGAACCTGTATCGCACTAACTACCGTGTTAGAAGGATTATTGATACTGAAAATCAGACAAGATAACCAGGAGTAAACCCACCTCTCATACGCACCAAATTGGGGTCCTGGCTAAACCCCTAACCACTCCTGTGATCTTGCGACACCAGAACAAACCTTCCAACCTATAAATGGTGCTTAGCATGGGCAGGTTCCAATCCTAGAGCCAACCAGACCCTTTATTCAATAAATATGTAGCCACAGAAAGGAAAGAACATGTAGTGTGCCTACCGAATCATTCTGGATATTCCGTAGACAACTCAAAGCCTGGGTAATTAATGCACACCATCCAAGTCCGCAGCATACACCTTACTCTCATGGCCCTGCCACAGCCCTCCAAATGCAACCATATTTATTCTGTATCTACTTTAATGTATCTGTACTGTATATACCCTGCATTATGTGTTTTCTGTACAAATACCCTGTGTAACAATTGTAACTTATCTCCTCTGTAAGAAAGCGCCCAGATGCCTTTGGGCTTGCCGCGCTATTTAAGCTTCAAAATAAATAAATAAGGAAATTCGTGCAAATGGGTCTGGTGCAGTATCTGTCTGAAACAGTAATCAAGGAAAGGAACAGACTGGGTGAGCCTAGCAGTATAGTCCGAATACTTCCTGTAATGTAAGGTAGAACCAGAGTAAAATAGTAAAAGGTGGGCAACATCGTGCTCATGCTCCTTCGTGGGCCTAAGACGTATGCGCCTAGAAACACTAGAAACAGGCGCGTTATAAATGACTTATCATATCATATCATGCAGGTTTGCACCCTAATAGAAGGACTCTCGCGTTCCATCGCTAGAGGGAATGGGTGACGATTTATAATCTTCTTCATATAGGCTTTTACCATTGTTGTCTCCCATAGGATAAAGGGGATGTGGGAGAAAGTAAGATCAGCGAATGCTCCGACTAACTTGGCCTCCGATCGGCCAGCAGAATTCACATGCACGTGTTTGCCGAATACCAGGTTGCAGCCTTGTATTTTTTCCAGTGGAGGAATGTATTGGAAGAAAGCCAGATGTGCTACTTGGGATTTTACAGAAGGAGCCGTTAGGCTCTCAGGGATCCGACGATTACCCCACTCACAGCAGATGGAGAACCTCCTCCATAGCCTGGTCACCAACCTAATTTTTCATTTTAGAGTAAGTAAATAAAGGGACTAGCCGCTCGTGCAATGCAGGTGAACATCAGCTAGCACGCCCCATGCCTCCACACAAACACCGCTGTAACTCTACCCCGCCCATCATCTTGTTACACAGCAGCCCTACAATCAACCTACCTTTCTTGACCTAGTTGGTAACAAACCGTCCCGGAAGCTACAGCTGGAGCCCTCTTCTGAATAAACACATCCTAAATACATTCACCCCCATCCATTGGAGCTTAGCTGCACATAGCAAACAGCTTCTTTGTTCCATCCAATCTGCACTCATCAGCACTTCAGGTTTCGCATCTTGTTAACTAAATTCCTCTAATCCTTTTATCACAGTGCCTAGACCAGGGGTCTCCAACCTTTACGTTAGCTCGAGCTACTTGTAGTGGATGCCAACAGTGGAGAGCTACTAGCGGACGATATCGGAGTGGGGATATTTATAAGCCTCGGAATTTTTGCCAATATTTTTTTGGCTCGATTATTTCCCCTCTATAAACAGATGGAATAACCTATGCCTTCACAAATATATTAAGAACTTCAAAAACCTCTTTGTTGCATTATTATTTATTAGTAGCTGTCTCAAAAAGACAGATATTTGTTGGACTACCATACAAATATCCTGTAATTTGTGTGCCCCTTCCTTTGCGTTTTATGCAGGCTTTCTACATGCTGGGCACACTATTATTTTCCAAATTAAAAAAAAGTAATTTCCAAATTGAAAAATGTTGCTTGCGTTCAAAAGTTTTCTTTGAAATGTTTTTTTTGTCAGACACCACACATACTCTGTTATTTGCCAGTAAGATAGCTCAGCGGGTTGAGCGCTCGCTGCTGCTATCTGAGCGTGATCTGCAGGTCGCAGGTTAAAATCCCGGCAAGGCCAACTCAGCCTTTCATCCTTCTGAGGTCGATACACGTACCAATTTCAGTTGGGTGATATTGCATGTAAATATGTGCTCTGTAAAGCGCTTTGGATTAAGGCGCTATATAAATAACACATCATTATTATTTGTGTGCCCCTCTGTGTTTTAGCACAAGTTATATTTATAAAGATGTTATATGCTTGTCAAACTGGTTAATCACAAATGCTTCTGTTATGCTGACAGCAGTTTTTAGGAAATTCAACTGTGGGTTCATGGGTGCCAACTTTTGATTTTCACAGGGGCAGAAATATCCTCACCTCAGCCCTGAATATAAGCAAGCAACCAGCCCACCCATACCCTGGCCAAACACATTGTATAGCACTTTTTTTTATAATGCATTGCAAAAAGTCATACCATTAACAACCTGTAGTTTTGAATATATAACATCTCAGCATCGGTCTGTCAACCTGCTGAACTACCCTGGTAGGCTTCTACTGTACAGTGTGTCTATGGATTGCTTAATGTACTAAAAGTGGGTGTACTTGTGTCATGGAAGTGATTTAAAGTGGAAATGTACGGTGTGGAATTTGGAAAGAAATTGCACAATTTTTTAAAATATTATTTTGAACATTTCCAGGCGAGCAGCAGTGCTACTGTGATACAGTGCTACTGTGATATTTTCATTGCGTGGTCACAATGATCCTGATCCTGCCCCAGCCCCTCCAACATCTCTGGCAAACAAGAGCAGCTTGCTTAAGAAAGACTGTCGTGGGGGCGCACAAGGCCAACTGTGGTACTACAGGCGGCCTGCAGAAGCATAACGTGATACTGACATTTGTCAGTGGATTTACAAGCAGTTCCAAGTGGCACAGTAGCCAAGCTCTCTGCCTGCAATTGGACCAACTAGGGTTCTGATCCTGAACACGTTTTCGGTATCTTCAGCACGGGCGACTGAAAAAAGGCGATCGACTGTTTGGCGACCTCTGGCCTAGACGAATAGGGTGGCAAAATGGCTGAAGTTGAGCTACACAAAACGACTTCCTGTCGATGTATGTGAATTGTTTATTCAGATTTCCATAGTCAAATATGGTCAAATGTCACAAATGGGGGCCTCGAGACTACAAAAGGATTAATTAACATGAATTAGCACTGTCAGAATGCACGAGAGGGAATTAAGGAGGGGATTAATTGTGGTGACATGGTCAGGCTAAACTCGTGATGTAGTGACAGAACTCTGTTGCGGGGAATAAATGGGGCATGCGCGACAGTGAGCAGGTGGAGCCCGAATGGAATATACGTGTGTGTGAGTGTCACTCTGATGGGGACCGGGGGCTACCATAGCGCAAGGCCATGTCGCCTTACAACAATGGCGACGGGGAGCTTGCTTTCCCGGATCCACGTGCTGCAACAGCTGAGCTGATGGAGGGATTTGGAACATTTGTTTTGCTCGACAGCTGAGGCGGCCCAAGATGGGAAGGTGGAACAGGGCTCACAATGCTGGTTGGAAGGAGGTTGCGGCACGTGCGCCTCGAGGACAATTTCTGAGGGTGCGCTTTTCAAAAAGAAAAAAAACATTGTTTTCTCTTTTCTCCTGGTTCGCAAGAGGAGTTTTGAGAGATTTTCCTCATCCCTGATTTTTTCACTGGAGCTGTTCATGTATATATCTTGTTGACAGCCATGCTAAGTTGCGGCCTCTGGTAAGAGGGTGTGTGTGTGTGCGCACAGTGTGACGCTCCCGAGGGGAGTGTTGTGCCAGCATGCAAGATGGCCAGGCGGCACCCGCAGTTGCTCCGGCGGGGGCCCATCTGCATCACCAGCAAGGGGAACTTGCTCCTATGCCAGAATTTGACATTTCGGGGGTGCCAGCGGCCCTAGGCCCCAGATGCAACCTGTGGCTGAAGCGCCTGGAGATGTACTTCTCTGCGGTTGGGGAGGTAAATGACCAGGCATAGAAGTCGACACTTCTGTATACTGCGGGACCGGCTGTTTTGAAGCTGTTTGAGACCTTGAGGCCGGTGGATGACTCCAATGGAGCAGGGAAGGACTCTCTGAAGGACCATTTCATCCCATTAGTAAATTTAGATTATGAGAGATTTGTGATGTGTGCGGCCAAGCAGAGGGACAACGAGTCACTGGACTTATTCCACAACAGGCTGAGACAACTAGCGACCACGTGGGCATGGGTCAGTGAAGAAGAGATGGTGCGTAACCAATTGATTCAGGGGTGTGCTTCAGGGAAGCTGAGGAGACAGATCCTGAGGGAGCCGGGACTCACACTGGTGAGAATCTTTGAAATGGGACGGTCCTATGAGCTGGCGGACACAAGAGCTTGCAGAGTAGACGAGGCCATGAAGATCGTGAAGCTGGAAGATGTCTGCGTGATACGGCATCAGCAAGGAGCCAGGGGTGCTCGGCGAGGCATGGGCCCCAGGAGAGACAGGGGGCCAGAAACACCAGCTCAATGCACGCAGTGCGGTGACAACCTCCTGCATGCGGCTGATTGCCCGGCCAAAGGGCGTGTGTAGGAGATGTGGAACAGTATAACACTTTGCGTGCATGTGCAAAGCCCGGGCTGGTCGTCACACCACAAGGCCTTGCCAAAATGGGCACGTTTGCTCAGAAAACATTCCCAAGGCTTGCCCAGGTGAATCAGGATGAGGACCAGCTGGCTCATGATCCGGACCCAGAGGATGAAGAGGAAGACGTGTTTTTCATCTTCAGCCTCAGTGACTTGAAAGGCAAGAGGAAGAGGCAGCCGAGATATATGGTGTTGGTGGATCCGTGCGAGATCCCGGTATTGATAGACACAGGTGCCTCTGTGAGTGTAATGGCTGTGGAAAACTATGAAGGACTGCCAGGCCCGCCGCCCCTAGCACGGGTGAATGAGAGGATTTTCACTTTTGGTGGCAAGCAACCGCTCCTGCTAAAGAGGGCCTGCATCTCGAGAGTGGGGCATGGGCCGAACACCATCAAAGTGTGATTCTTCATTACCAAAATCAGAAAGGACACCCTGTTAAGCTGTGCCGCAGCAGAGGCCCTGAAGATTGTCAGCATCACATATTGGGTCTACCTGGAGGACATCCATGCGTTACTGTGGAAATTAGAAGAAATGTTTGTGGGCGTGGGTAAACTGATAGGTGATCCCATTAAGCTAAACATTGATGAATCCATCCGCCTGTGGCACTCAAACACAGGAGGGTCCAGTTTCATCTTGGGGACCAGATAGACAAGGAGATAGAACACTTAGTGGAAATGGATATCATCGAGACTGTAGACGGGCCAACCCTCTGGGTGTCACCAATAGTGGTGGCAAGGAAGCCAAAACAGCCGGAGTCAGTCTGGATTTTTGTGGACATTCACCTACCCAACAAGGCCATCAGGCGAGAACGGCACTGCAAGCCCACTCTGGACAACATCATTGCAGAGTTACAAGGGGCAAAGTCCTTCTCCAAGTTGGACCTAAGAGCGGCTATCATCAGGTGGTCCTGCACCCTGAGTCGTGATACATCAAGACTTTTTATGACTCACAGGGGCTTGTACAGACCCGGCAAACCTGGAGTAGATCACACTACGTGCGGCGGATGCGCAGAGAGTAAAACGGAAGAAGGGTCCACTCGGAGAAACATATCGTGAACGTGAATTGATGCCAATACTCTTTGAGTTGTTTGGGCCTGAACAAGTATTGGGCGAGACGAAATCCGTGCGGAGGAAATGGGCCACATTTACAAGACATAAACAGAGTCTTCGAGTAAGGAAGTAACCCTTCGTCATTGTGGCCAGGACAGAACAACTACATGAAGAATATCCATTTGAAGGCAGCAAAATACATTTCGGGCACAGCTGTGCACAGTGTTTCCGAGAAACAGTGGTGGCTTCCACAGTAACACATTTTGACCTATAGGAGCATGGAATTCTGTAAATGGGAAGAAATTGTATATTAAACATTGGACAAAACTTACTACATATTAAGCTGAACTACGTCAACAAGAACTGGTTATTATTTAAAACGTGCATGTCCTGACGAGGTGCACCAGATGGAAATGGTACATGTCTATCTGGTTGCCCAAAACTCGAGTAGACATCACCACAGAGCCCACTCCTTTTAGAGTTGGGTCGAACTTGGGTTTATATTTTTAAAAAATGTGGTAATTGACATATGTTCATAAGCAAGCATTTTTGAACATTTACCTTTTTTGACTTTTAGAGAAAAATAATATTGTCAACTATGCACTTTCAATAGATAAAGTATCTAGCCCTAATAGATGGGAGTTCTGATTACAGAACAGAATGATTAAAATTGCGGTTTTTGCACAAGTACGAATGGTTGGTTGTATGAATGTGGATGAAAGTGAATGTGGGAAATTATGTGTGAGATGTGATCACTGGTTTGATATGATATGTGTTTTTTCTCGATACGATATGTGTTTTTCTAGATTTGGTTTTTAATATATGATATGTCAATGTGTTACATGTGATTTTTTGCAAATGTTTTTTCACGATGAGATTTGACTAACAAAATAAATGAACTTTAAACATATACACTGTCTTCTGTCTAGAATGCATGCCTTTTGAGTAGGGCTATCTTTTTGGAAGGGATTGTGTGGCGTTCTAACCATGAATTGTACTAATAATGAAATTAATGGAGGGTTTGCACTTATCAACGGATAATTGCAGTTTTGTATGGCTTGTACAGACATAAGCAGCTCAGTTTTTGTGTATCATCGGCCGCAGAGATTTTCCAAAACAGCATACAGGAGGTGGGGGGGAGGGGGGTGGGCCAGGGGGACAAGTTGTTGCTGGCTGACCTGGCCGGAGTGATAAATATCAGTGATTACATTTTGGTGTTCGTCAAGTCTGAAACTGAGCACATGGAGAGGCTAGAGAAAACATTAGAGAGGAACTGGTCGCTGGGACTAACTCTCCATAAGGACAAATTTCAGTTTTTCAAGGAGAAGATTGAAATCTTTGGCTTTGTATTTCAACAAGGGGGTGTGTCACCGGACCCCAAGAAGGTTAAGGACATCAAAGAAGCCATACCACCAGAGTCAGTCACGGAGGTGAGAACTTTCCTCAATATGGTGACATACTGCAGCGCTTCATCTGGGATCTAGCTACGTTGTCGGTGCCCCTGCTAACGAGTAAGAAAGAGTGCACGTGGCAGTGGGGCCCACTGGAACAGAATGCATTTGAAGAGATCAAGTCGGCCCTGACGGCTGAGAGCACCATGGCGTTCTGCAACCCATAGTCGATGGGAGCCCTTTTGGACTTGGAGCAGTGCTGACCCAGCAGATCTCGAAGGGGGGGGTGTCCTGCCAGTAGCATTCACAAGCAGAGCTCTGACAGACACGGAACAGTGGAACTCCCAAATCGAGCGGGAGTCACTGGGGTACTCTGGGGGTGCACGCATTTCAGGCTCTATGTACTGGGGAGACCAGTGACAATGGAAACCGATCATAAGCCGTTGTTGCCAATCTTGATGGGGTCATCATCAAAACCCCCAGCACAAATCGAGCGGTGGATGCTGGCTCTTCTAGAGTATGATCTCTGCTTGGTGTATCGACCAGGAGCAAACAGCACCGCAGACTATCTGTCCAGACATCCTGGGAAGTGTTAAGTGGAGTCTGAGAACGGAGAGATGGTCACCGAGGAGTTTGTCAGGATGGTAGTGGAGTCCAGCGTTCTGAACTCGATGTCCGTGCAGGAGAGAGCAGACCACTCCTCAGGAGACAAGTGTTTCTGCTTACTCAGGGAAGCCCTCAGCAAAGGAGACTGGAAGTGGGCAATGATGTGGTTGGACAAGCACACACAGGAGGCGAAGATCGAGCTAGAGCAGCTGTGGAAGTAGAGGAACGAGCTGTCCTTCATGGAATCAGGGCTGCTGTTGAGGGGCCGGAAGATGGTCGTACCATCAGCGCTGGCTGCCAAGGTCATATCACGGGCATCAGGGATCAGTCAAAACCAAGTCCTGACTGAGGATGAAGGTGTGGTTCCCCAATCTGGAACTGCTGGTTGACGAGTTTGTGAGGAACTGTGTGTGGTGTCAGGCTGCAGCCCCAGGGCCGAGAAAACCCCAGATCGACTTCATGCCGAGGGGGACCAATCCGTGGGAAGTAGTACGCATGGACTTTGGCTTGATAGGGGGGATGTGCACTTCCTAATGGCTATTGATAAATGGAGCAGATATCCAGAGGTGGAGTTCATCGAGTCGACATCTTTTGAGAACGTCATACCAGTGATGGAAAAGATGTTTGCGACTCATGGGTTCCCGGAGGAGGTATGCACCGACAACGGCCTGCCTTTTCAAGGGGAGAGTCTTGCTACTTTCCTGAGGGAGTGCAGAGTCAAACACAGGAATATCTCTCCACTGTGGCCCAGAGTGAATGGGAAGGCTGAACGCTTCATGTGGACGCTGAACAAAGGGTTTCCGGATTGCCAATGGACAGGGACAGTCCCTGCAACGAGCCCTATATCAGTTTTTGAGGGAGTATAGGGCCACTCCACATAGCTCCACCAAGAGTTGCCCCAGCAGAAGCGCAGTCTATTGTCAGACAGTGCAGACGGAGGACCGGGGGTGATCGATGAGGAGCAGGTGGCCGATGACCACAGGAGGCGAAACGAGAGGGAGAACATCAGGAGGAAGTTGCGACCCCCGACATATCGCTGGGAGATGAGGTGCTAGTCGGGAACCGGCACCCAGAAGGCAAGATCTCGCTGCTCTATGACCCACAGGCACTGGACGTTGTGTGCGTAAAAGGGTGCATGGTGACTGCCTCAGATGGAAAGAAGACAGTGACTCACAACTCCAGTTTCCTTGAGAGGCTTAGTGGCAAACACCCTGTTGATCTAAGCCCAGAGTGGAGCAAGACTGACCCATATCCTGAGCATGCATGGAGCCCGTCAGGACTGACAGACCCGGGCACAGGGGAGGAAGACGAAGCCTGATGGCTCAGGGGTAGGAGTATCCAGAGTGAGAATCCCAATGCAGTCCGTACCACCTGATGGACTATGTGTTGGATGACTAAAATGTCGTCAATATTGCACTGGGACGAGTCACAGACTGTTGGAGTGTAGTGTTTTGAATTTTAGCTATGCCAATGTTAAATGTTTACCGTATTAACATGTTATGTGTGCCTGTTATATTCATTGGTATGAAAAAGAGGGATGTGGTGACGTGGTCACGCTACACCCGCGACGGAATGACGTAACTCTGTCGAAGGGAATAAATGGAGCAGTCCGCACATGCACGACAGTGCGCAGGCAGAGCCCGGACGGAATACACATGTGTGTGTCACTCTGTGGGGGCCAGGAGGCTACCGTAGCGCAATGCAGTGTGGCCTTACAACAGGAATGTGGGGTAAATCTGGCAGCGATCACTTGCAATCCCTGCTCCATTGCCTTCTGCATTGGCTGCCCTTTTCCTTGCTCGCTCTGGCAAACCCTCTCTGTCCTTTGCTGACTCCTCATTGCAGCTCAGTGACTCTGTGCCTGCGTCCGTCCAGGCCCAGCTTTCTCATTTGCCCTCGCCTTACCCTCTGCCTTTCTCTCCCTCCAACCTCAACGCCCCCAATGCAAGCTGTGAAGATAGCCAGGTGTTCTATGTGAACTCTACTGCCAGCCTCTCCTAGCTTTTCTTTTCTCCCCATTTGCCATGGCTCCTGCAGGTACTTATCTCCGGGCTTAACCTTCCAGTAACAACTCTTAGCACTAACACAAAACCTTTGCTTACATGGCTAGATGGCCATGATGTGGCAGCCATTAACACTGAAGTCCAAAGCTCTTGCAAGAGGTTGGCAGGAAAGCATTCTTTCTCTGGTGGTCATGGGGCTTGTGGAAGAACACTACATGTTTGCTTACGAGTTAGGGTGAAGGGAAGACACGACACAAGGCAGCACACGTGGATTTGTCCTTTGTATTAATTGTTTGCCCCAACACTAACACTTTTGTTTTTGCCCAAGCAAACTATATTATGAACAACTACGACACTTGCACACAGCAATTTAAAATCCCTCCCAAAGGACATCAAACAAGAGAACTCTAGACCTGACCTCTACAGTCAACCAACATACCACCGCCCTTCCCAATCACCATAGCACCACGGGCACATGAGGCTCACACCTGGACACAAATGCCTCTCTCTATGCTGCAGACACAGAACCTTTTTTTAAAAAAGAGCTGTGCAAAGTACCCTAATATTTCCGCTGAACAGCAGGCCAGGCATCGCCGGAACATAGCAGCAAGACTATGATGCATGTTCTAAGTCGCCCCAGCAACATAACCCCTACTTCTCTCTACCATATCTGTTAGAGTACCCGAAGGCCATGCAAATGGCAGCAGTGCGCTGGATTTACCCCAGTAACATAACACCTTTCCTGACGAAATTGCATTTTTGGCAGGCATCTGAATCACAGCTTCGCAGGTGAAGCCTAAGGTCTCTACCAGTTGGTCTCAAAGGGAGACCTCACAAGATACAATGTACATCAACAGTGATAGATCAGTGGGTGACCCAAAAACACTGCTTTCACGGGTCATCAAACCGTTATTATGAGCTTACGGGACAACTGCCCACGTGTATAGCAGTGAGCACACACCATACCTACATTCTCTTGGATGTGTAGTGCTTCCACAGAAAGCGATGACGAGATAAAGCCGTGGTGTAGAAAAAGAAATGCGTGTCCCGCGTATTCATGGATCCAAAGGAGCATTTCTAGTTGTCACGCAGGTAAAAACAAGCTGTGCGAGGCATGCCCTTAACACGCCCCATGCACAACAAAACAAGCAAAATCCCCCAAACCAGGTGCAACACTCTGCATCCACCCCTGACCCACCATCCAGTACCCCTGCGAGAAGATGCGCTCTCCCTCGCAAGCCCAGGCTGCACCCCTGCAAAACCGCAGGCTTCCCTTATAAGTGGAGGCAGCAGCCCAGCGAAATTGCGTGCCTCACCCGGCAATCCCAGGCTGCACCCCAGTGAAATCACGCACCTCACCTCGCTAGCCTGGGCTGCAACCCTGCAAAAAAATGTGCGCCTTCCCTCACAAGCCCAGGCAGCACCCCACCAAAAATGTGGGCCCTCCCTCGCAAGCCCAGGCTGGACCCCTGCGAAAACTCGTCCCTCACTCGTAAGTGGAGGCAGCACCCCAGCGGAATCGAGCGCCTCACCTCGCTAGCCCAGGCTGCACCCTGCGAAAATGTGCGCCTTCCCTCGCAAGCCTAGGCTACACTCCTGCAAAAACGTGCCACTCACTCGTAAGTGGAGGCTACACACCTTATTGAAATGTGAGTCCACCCCCCTACACCCTAGGCACCAATTCTGCCAGCATACACCTTTAATGTACATCAACCATGCTAGGCCAGACACCACACAGTAGCCCCCTCACCTCCAACACCACCCCAGGCAGCATCCTCCTGTCTGGACACTACCCACCAGCCCCCCTCACCTACGACATCACTCCAGGAAGCCCCCTGACAGTACACTCTCATCCCCACACCTCCCTCACCTGTGACACCACCCCCAGGCAGCCCCCTCCAGTCTGTACACCACCCATCACCCCAAGCAGCCCCCCTCACCTCTGACATCACCACAGGTAGCCCCCTCCAGTTTAGACACCACCCACCAGCCCCCTTCACCTCCATCACTCCCGGCAGCCTCCCACAATACCAGTGCAATGCATGTCTGCGCCACCCCATAAAAATCCTGCATCACTGCTTGCCTTTCTCTCTGTGTTCTGGGCATATAGATATGCCGGCGAACAGAAGGTCGTGCAGTTATGCATGCCAACACCTGGTGTAGGCAGCGAGACTGCGTGGCCTGGGACATGCCACCTACTATGGCAGTGGTCTGTTGGAATGACCCAGTGGCCAAAAATGCAGAGCAGTGAGCACCTATTGCAAGGGGCTCCGTGCTTGTGAGCACACGGTGAGTGATGTGAGGTCATCTTCCCACTCCCTGACTAGGTCTAAGATGATATGGGGGGGACCCTATACCTGCCATAGACCTGGTCATCAGGAATGCCAAAAAGGCTGGTCTGTGGGTAGATGATCCGGGCCCTGGCCATCCTCCTCCTGCGTTGTTCCAGGATGATTGCTGCAACGAATGATGCATTCATCGTGTCTGGATCCGTTCGTTTGGTGTCTTGTGTGCTTTATAGGCATTTGTTAGGGTGCGCATTGACGTTTATGCCTGCCATCGAGTAGGTGTAGGTGTGCTGGGATTTGCACGTACTTTTTCAAGACCCGGTGTTCCCAGTTCAATTCCATGAATATGTTATTTGGCATGCATATGGGCGGTGCGATTGCTTAATGGTGGAACGCCCTTTGTAACACCCACATTTTCACTTGTTGTTCCTCATTCCGTGTGTTCCGCCCCCTTTTCAGGTGGCTGTGTAGGGCCTGCCTACCCTCTTCTTGGAGTCTCGCGAAGGCGTTCCTCGACTCGCAGTGACGTGGCAGACCGGCGCAGATTCCTCACAAGTCCCAGGTAAGCCCCGCGCATTGCTTTCCATGAATCGACAAAAATGGATTTGCATGAGAAATTGCACGCAAGTCTCTTTTTTTCTCCGCAGAATATTCCATGAATCACCCCCAAAGTGTTTCCAGCATGCCGTACCCTGCTGGACACCACGGTAGTGCTACTGCAGTGAGGCTAGCATTTTCTCTGCCTACCCTGGAGGAAGAAGAGAACCTCTGAATTTTCACAGCATGGTTGACCGACAGGGCCAGAGCCATGAGCCTTTCAGTTTACAGAACAGCAACTCACACACTGCCTGCACCCGTCGTTAGGCTTTTAACGGCGCAGGAGCGTTGCCTCTGAGAAACTGAAAGGACTGCTGCTCCCATCCTCTAGGGCGCAATGGCATGCATGAGTGGGTGGAGAAGCTTAGTTGGGTGATGGACAGTGCCAGGTTGCTAGGTATTGGATGGCTTTTTGGAGGGAGGGCAAGGTGTGTGAGTTGAAGAGAGGACAGATCATTCATTGTTGGCGGTCAGTGGTGAGGAGGCCCCAGAGGATGTGCTACTCCATGTTAAGCATCCTCTCACTGCTCTCATGCCTCCTCTCTGCTTTGCCTTCAATCCTTGTCCGTAGGACATTGCAGGCAGCGGTTGGAGAAAGGAAGTCCGGCAGTGACAGAAGCGTAATCAATGCAAAATTGATTAATAACGGGGAAAATGCATGCTGGCGCAGGGGAGGAAGGGAGGCGGCGGAAATGCAAGAGGGTTCTGCCCCTCCTCCCCTTTATACAAATGGGCGAAAATTAGCCATGGCGTGGATGCATGGCGTAAAAGCTATTACACCATGCATTTATGTTACAGCGCTGATGAAAATGAGCCCTTTGTCTATTAGATGTGACTCGGACCCAACTTGATGGAATATATTCCAGTTATTGATTGTTACCATCTAAAATGTTAACAAAGCAGAACACTGATAACATCCTCAAATACAATAAATGGCTCTCGTTAGAACAATGGAGTTCATAAAATATATAAAATTAAGGGCAGAATACAAAAAGGGAAAATTAGAGGAAGGAAGGGTTACAAACCATGAAATAACGGCTGAATGAGCACATGCAAAAAAAGGTTTTAAATTGGTCCTGCACTGAAGCCTGTTCATACATATCAGGTGGTAGGTGTGCCACATCATTGAAAGCAGGGTTCGAAATTGAGGGGGCCTGGGAGTAAGGAGCTATTTAGCTCCTGCGTGTAGCCTAGAGGAGCCTGGTTAGCTTGATATCAACAGCTGCCAGGAGCTACTTTTGGCTCCTCGGGCCACCTGGTGCCAAGCAAACACAACTATGTGACATTACCTGATGATTTATAAATTAGCTTTAGGGCACACCCATATGCCATGTAAAGCACAAGGGGTCATTAATACTGAGCTAAATGTTACGTGTGCACCATATGTGACAGTTCGATTTGTGGAGCAAAATATACAAACTCCTTGTTCCCCAGTGGTAGCGCCTGGTCACTGGTTCATGGTCACTGGTTCATGTCGGATACCCAGGAGCTGGTTTTAGCTCCTGCTTATCCAATCGTTACTTCATCCCTGGAAGGGCGAGAAATGGTCTGCACTCACCACATGCAGGTATTATTAAATAAAAGGACAAGGCCAGAGTCGGTGCGGGCTCGGAGCCAGATTTTAGTGTGACATCTTTAGCTAGTCCTAGCTTTTGAGCCTCCAGTACTTTAGATTAATGTACTGGTATGGAGTGATTTTAACGGGAAAAAATGAATGAAATGATAACGAAAAAATTTCGAATATATATATATATATATATATATATATATATATATATATATATATATATATATATATAGAAAGTATTTGTCTGCACACATCTATTACTGCACCACTAGGAAGTATTCAATATCAACCAGAGTCAATTTCGCGTGAAGCAGGAACCTGGATTTTGAAGTGCTATAGGCGCTTGTGAGTCTGATGGGACTCGTTCTATGATCACGACATTAGATAGGAACTTACACTCCGACAATAGGTTATAAAATGCCAGGATTTGATAAAGGCACGCTAAGAGTGCCGAAACACGTGTCATCCTAAAGGGCAAGAAAATAAAATACAGGAAGAAAATTATGAAATTCACTCTGGCTGATATTGAATACTTCTTAGTGGCGCAGTAATAGATGTGTGCAGACAAATACTTTCTACTTATGACAAACGATGTAGGGAAACTCTTTGTCTTCGGTTTCTGCACGCACCAATGCAACACTAAAGATACTAAAATCATTGTGATACTAGTGGAAGTCGCGGAGGTCTAAGGGTGAAATAAAAAAGTTTCCTGTGTTTCTGTTTCTCAGTTCATATATATATATATATATATATATATATATATATATATATATATATATATATATATATATATATATATATATATATATGGTGGTAAAGGGATAAAAGGTGTGGGGAGGGTTCGGGCTGGGTTGGAATCGTGGGGGAGGGGGTTTAGGGGGCAGGCCCCCCAATTAAAAATAAATCGACATGTATTCATTCGTTCAAATTACATGTAACCTTTTGTACTAGGAGTTTCATGTTTCCACTCTAGGAGTAGAAGTCTACAATTCCCAAAATGCGAAGTACAGTTGGTTAAAAAAACATGACTGCTAAACTTGACCCTAATGAGCAGCTAAAGCCATGGGCATTTATATAATGCTTAAGTGCCAGGTTATTATGCAGGTCCATGCAAAAAGGACGAGCATACTCGTCCTTGGCACTTGATGGGGCCACCAGGGCCTTTGTTGGTGTAAGTTCAGATGACAGCAAACAGGCGAGTCTTGAGATGTTGCTCAATGGCAGGTCATGTACACTGAGTGCAAGGCTCAATGGGCTGCTGGAGGGATCACTCTATTCACTGGGCTGTGAGACCTTCACAGCCGGCTAATGGACCTTAATTGTATGGGCATTCAGGACCAACATACACGCTCTTAGCACTTAAAGGGGGATTTTCCTTCAGAGGCCAGAACAAGAATGTTTCTAGCCTTCATGTCAGATCTGAAATATTTGGACAAGTAACAGTACAACCCGCATCAGCAGTGGCATTGGAGTAAGACGGCCACTATATGCATTGGCTGTCATGAGGTCTGTGACATCCACAGACCGCCACGCTAGAAGTGTTATACTTCCAATAATCATTCACCTATTGCCTGCAGGGACAGAGGTGCGGGCACGCTTGTGGGGCACTGTACAACAAGCACTGTCCTTGCAAGCACAAGGTGGCACAAGGAAGCGGGTGCTTAGGAGGTGGTCACTCCATGTATCCTATGGGTCACATGGAGGAGGCATCAGCGAGCGAAGCTCTCAATAAGCTTCCCAACCTGCTTCCTGTGTGGGCAGATAAAGATCCTGAGACAAAGCGGAGCTGCCCATCAGGAGGGGGAAAAAAGGCGATTGTGTGCGCAGATGAGGGTTGGGGGAATGTTTGTGTGTGTGTTGCAGCGCCATGCTAGATATATATTGTGCAATGGATGCATGATATGTTCACACAGGTAGAGAGAGAATTCTGTGCTAGGGTGTGCATGATGGGGCGTATGGAGTGGGTTTGGAGTGTATGTGTAGGGCACCCCTGTCTGGTGTATGTGTTTGCGTGTTCGGTGGGCGTGTCTGTTGAGAGGGTTTGTATGAATCAGGAACTTATTCGCTCCTAAGAGAGGTCTGTGTGGGCTAATATGTGTCGACCTAAATCACTGTTTGCTTATTTAAAGATTAGTTGGGGGGGTCTTGCTTGGGAAGTAATTCTTTTAAACGTAGTGTGACTAAGTTCCATGTCTTAGGCTAGAGGATTGGGCTGGGGTGACCATGGGTGCCAGATGCCACCACCGCGCCGTGGGATGTGGCCCGGGAGGAGATATATGGTGGACTCCCCATGCACCTAAGATGGCCCCTAGCCTGAACGGTACACCACGCAATACCACAACGAAAAATCACAAGCAGGATAAAAACAGGTCTGAAAGTAGACCTTTAATTGGAAAGTGAGGAGAAACTCAGGCAGCCCATGGACTCTCGAGTGCAGGCATCTACGAAGGAAGTCCTGCCCAAGAGAACAATAGTTTGGTTCTGGGACCAAGATGTCAGATGAGATAGCCTCAGGTCGTCTAGCGTTGCTAAGTGGACTTAGAGGCTAGCTCACTAGCTTCAGCTGTGAGACCAAAAGTCCAAAAGCGGGGCACCCCAACCATGGGCACGTGTCCAGGTCCTTCAGAATTGAAAAGACCTCAGAGCATAAAACATTCACTGACCCCCGCCAGAGGTGGATCAAAAGCGGGCAGGCGAGGCAGAACAGTGTGGAAGGTAAAGTGCAGGGTATCAAGACGGTGTGGTGATGGAAAACCTGGTGGCAGAGAGTGGAGAAAGCAGACTGAAGAAAGAGCAAAGATAGGAGACCAGAGAAGAGAGTCTAAGTGAGATGGGAAGAGTGAAGAAAGAGCAAAGATAGGAGACCAGAGAAGAGAGTCTAAGTGAGATGGGAAGAGTGAAGAAAGAGCAAAGATAGGAGACCAGAGAAGAGAGTCTAAGTGAGATGGGAAGAGTGAAGAAAGGGCAAAGATAGGAGACCAGAGAAGAGAGTCTAAGTGAGATGGGAAGAGTGAAGAAAGAGCAAAGATAGGAGACCAGAGAAGAGAGTCTAAGTGAGATGGGAAGAGTGAAGAAAGAGCAAAGATAGGAGACCAGAGAAGAGAGTCTAAGTGAGATGGGAAGAGTGAAGAAAGGGCAAAGATAGGAGACCAGAGAAGAGAGTCTAAGTGAGATGGGAAGAGTGAAGAAAGGGCAAAGATAGGAGACCAGAGAAGAGAGTCTAAGTGAGATGGGAAGAGTGAAGAAAGGGCAAAGATAGGAGACCAGAGAAGAGAGTCTAAGTGAGATGGGAAGAGTGAAGAAAGGGCAAAGATAGGAGACCAGAGAAGAGAGTCTAAGTGAGATGGGAAGAGTGAAGAAAGAGCAAAGATAGGAGACCAGAGAAGAGAGTCTAAGTGAGATGGGAAGAGTGAAGAAAGAGCAAAGATAGGAGACCAGAGAAGAGAGTCTAAGTGAGATGGGAAGAGTGAAGAAAGGGCAAAGATAGGAGACCAGAGAAGAGAGTCTAAGTCAGATGGGAAGAGTGAAGAAAGAGCAAAGATAGGAGACCAGAGAAGAGAGTCTAAGTGAGATGGGAAGAGTGAAGAAAGGGGGGGGGTGAAGAGAGGCGATTGGAGAAAGGAGACAAAAGAAGGAAAGGGTAATAGGTGGAGCTGCAGAAACATTTAGGAAGGGGGTATGAGTAGAAAAGTGGAGAGTGGAAAATCGGAGGTAAAAATAAAACTGGAGGAAAATGGAAGTTACAGGAGGAGCAGGGAAGAGAACAAAGTGTGTGTACGTGGAAAGGAATGCAAGAGGTAATGTGAGAAATGGCAGTGATAGGCAATGTGGTGGTAATAGCACAACCAGGGAAGGGAAGGAGAGAAATTGAGAGCCAGAAAGAGGAAGAGTCGAGGAGAAGAGGAGTGATGAAGAGAGGTGAGGCGGAGGAGCAAGCTACATGGCAAGGTCACAAGGGTGCATAGAGGAAGGTGAAGGCAAGAGGCACAAGACAGAGGAGCAGGAGAAAGAAAGGAAGTACGAAAGAGGTGGAAAGTGGGAAAGGGCAGCCTTCAGAGCTTTACCACATGCTGAATCATCTACTAGGGGAAATAGATTGGCTGTCAGCTAAAGGCCTAGAAGAGAGGTCGAGGAAGGGCTACCCAAAACATGGGGGAACAAACAAGCACTAATTCCAGGGTTCAACATTTGCTTGAAAGTCTGATGCCCAACCCCTGTCATCGCGACCATGCATCATTCGAGAAGAAGCAAGCCAACATCCGGACCATAACAGACAGACACAATGAAGTTAAAAAAATGCAGGGGCATTTAAAACGCCAGAGACTTGAGTGACTGTTCTCACCAAGAGAGCAGGTGCACCGGAAAAGGCGAGAGAGGGAAGGACCACCACCCTAATGCAACTTGCTTTCTTTGCAGCCGTTTTTGAGAGTGCCCACAACGTGGCCTCAGTCAACCCTAATCCACTCTGTTTTGGTTATCATCAATAAAACCTTAGTTGTAAGTAGTATGTTGTTTACCTGTAACTCCTGTTCTCCAGCACTGGCATCTTTCATGGATTCACATGCTTTGAATATTCCCTGTCGTTAGGCTGGGAATTCTCTGTAACCTCAGTTTTACAATATACATTAAAGAAACCGCAGTTCACTATTGCAACTGTGAGAAACCAGAAGGTATCTCACCCGCTAGTCCCCGGGGGTCTCTCGCTCAGGTGGCCAGGGCACGGCCGTCACGTTTGGATCCAGACCCTGGGTGTGGACCAGTGTGGTAGGATCACCTGGGTGAGGGGTCTTCGGGGAGTGGGACACCTAATGGCGAGACGCGGTATTCCCCTCCCTGTAACACCTTTACCCCATCCTACCAGATAGAATATTTAGAAACTCTATCCCCCGCCGGCTTTTCCTTCACAAACACTTTCACACAGACAGCCTGCTCTGGGAGAAAACAGACTCACAGCAAGCATTGTACCTGTCATGTCCCACTACTATGGTCAGGCAAGGTCAGGCACTTACTGGTAATCACTCACACCTGACTTCCATTAAATTTCCCCACACAGATAAAAGGCGGAGCATGGGAGCACACTCTGAGCGAGGCAAAGCACACAAAGGAACAGTACTTTTCCGGCAGCAGCTGAATGAAGGAAGGGAAACGGCAAACGAAGAACTATATGCAAGTTGGGAGATACCCTTGACCTTTTCAGCGAGAAGCCATTACTTTCCAGAACCCTTCAGATTAGAAAGCATAAGGCCAGGAAACCAGACTGAAGAATCCTGTATTACGTGTCAGAGATACCCGGGGCCCTCCTGCATTGCTGACTGAGTCGGGGAGGAACAGCAGCCGCTGTGGGTTCGTCTTGGGTCCAAAATCAAAGCAGCGCCAGAGAGATCAACACAGCCAGTGAGTTAGGGAGGCCGATCTGTGTTGAAGTCAAGTTTGCAAGGGTCAACACTGTATAAAGACCGCAAGCACGAATATTGAAAAGCATGTGATGAAAGACGCAAGGAAAGCTTAATTGCTGATGAATGTTTGAACGTTAAAGGAGAACGATACAATTCCAGTGACAGAGTGGTCCAGCACCATGTGATTGCTCAATCAAAGGTCTCTGTAAGGTATCTAGTCAAGAAGTGGCAGAAGCGAAAGTAGAAGATTGGCAACAACATTGTGTGAAATTAATCAAAGTGGTCTTGCAATGGTTTAAGCAAAACCCAGCGCACATTCGAAAGTCTTTGATTTTTGATATCAAGATGAAACGTAGAAAGTGAGATTACATTGTCCGGGCCCAAAGGAGAGAGACCAATTGTGAACATTGTGGTAAAAAGGGGTCAGAGCCCGAAGGAAGGCGACCCATGATGAACACTAGAAGCAAGAACATGTGAATGTGAAAATCCTGATAAGAAAGGTACTTTGGTGCTTGTTTGGTATGACAGGCCCTCTACAGTAAGAGACTGTTATTGGGAAAGGGGCTTTGCCAGAAGGCCCTGATACCTATGCTTTGAACTGTATCCTCGTGGCAGAGAAGCCAGAGCGTTTGCGAAGCTCGAACGTGCCGCCTTGCCCCGTTCTGAAAACATGGGGAAGAGAAGCCAACTGCTCAAATATCCTGGCACATTATTTCTTAAACACTTTTCTTTTTGCATACACTATTGTCCCACACCATTTTGTATTTGGAAGTAAGGTTTATTAGTATAAGCCCTTTTATTTTGACAGAGACTCGAATAGGACTGTGTTATTATTATTTGATGGTCGTAGCTTGCTCCTATCCTTAGATTTAGGTTTAGATAGGTGTTCAACTAACCCATTAAAGTTCAATAAACACCCTTGAGCTGTGATCACTTGTGTCTGTCTTCACCGTTTGATACCATGCCTTCCTTACACTACTCATCTCTGTCCTTTTGGGTGTATTCAACCCCAGCCAATGGCAATTGGAGTATAAAGCCCTACCATGGAAGCTTTCTTAATATTCTTAGCCAGGAGAGCTACATTTGTTTCAGCCTTTGTTTTCCTGGGGTGGTAGCTGGGTGCATGTGAATCCATGAAAGATGCAAATGCTGGAGAACAGGGGTTACAGGTAAGCAACATCTCCTCCAGCATTGGATCTTTCATGGATTCACATGCTTTGAACAGAATACACAGCATTAGCACTAGGCACACGCGGCGCAACGGGAATACTGCGTGGTGATTGGCTCATTTGCGAGCCATACCACACGGTATTCCCTTTTACGCCGTGCGTGCAGGCTACTCTGTTCCCGGCGAGGGGCGTGGAAGCCCCTCAGCTGAGGAGGCTCGAAACGGGGCAATCCCCATTCCGAGCCTCCCCATGGCTGAAGGCTTCCTTCGTCCCCCGCCGGGGACTCAGGTAAGAATTTTTTTTTTCCTCCCTCCTCCCACCTCCCACCCCACCCGACTTACCTTCTATCCTGCGATCTCCGGCGGGGGACGATGCAAACCTCCAGCCGTGTGGAGACTCGGAGCGGGGCCAACCCCGCTCCAAGCCTCCACACGGCTGGAGGCTTCCATCGTCCCCCGCCGGAGACCGCTGTACTTTTTTTTTCTTTCCTTCCCAGTCCCCCTCCCTTCCGCCCTCCCAACCCCACTTACCTTCTTTTTTCTTCTGGTCTTGGGAGAGAACGCGCTGGGAACATTTGTGTTCCCAGCGCGTCCGCTCCCGATGGCCGCCATGGAAAGGGAAAACGGACTACGTTTATTTTATTTTTTTCTGTTTCGAAACAAGCGAAACAGAAAAAAAAATGCCATTAGCACCCCGGCCCGTTAGACCGGGGTGCTCATACCAAATGGCAATAAGACCCTCGGCCGCGGGCCAAAACCGCCCACGTTAATGCCCTCGGGACTTCAAAACCACCCACGGTAATGCCCCCAGGGCTTCGTTAACTACGGCCCCGGGGGCATTACCTGGGGCGGTATTGGCCCGCCGCCTCGGGTCTTATTGCCACAGTAATATGCAGTTAAATACGGTGGTGGAAGAAGAGAACAAAGGCATACTTATTGAAAAAGATGCTGCAATACTGCTCTTCCCACTCTTACCTCAGACTCGGTCTGTCCTTCCATGCATTAGTGTTTCACAAAGGTGTGCGGCACCACCCGGGTAGCCACTTTGCAGGTATCGGCTAGTGGGATGCCTGCCCACAGCGCTGCTGATGCCCCACTTGTGGGATGGGCTCTTACTGGCCCCTGCAAGGGCTTGTTTGCTTCGGTATGACATTTTGAAATAGCTGACGTCACCCAATGGGCTATGACTTGCTTAGAGATGGCGTGACCCTTGTTTTGTCGTATCAAGATAAAATGCCAATGCCTTCCGAAGGTCTAACGAGTGTAGCACCCTTTCAGCTAGCGTGGATTAGAAAAGAATATTGGTAGTAATATTTCTGAGTGCACATGGTCGCCTGTAAGGACCTTAAGGAAGACCCCAGGGTTAGTGAGTAAAATCACTCAGTCTCAGACCCCGTCTATCTCTAACGAAGCCAACCTGATCATTGTGGATCAATGTGGGAGAACTAAATCCAACCGCCTTGCCAGGACGCTGGCATAGATCTTTGCATCTGTATTAATCCACGAGATTGGTCTGTAAAACCCACACTCCGATGCATCCTTGCCCTCCTTGGGAATGACTACTATCCGGGCCAGAGTGAAAGAAGCCAGAGAGGATGACATTAAAAAGCTTGGTGAGGAATGGTAAGGGGCCATGCCTCTTATAAAATCCCAGCGTATAGCCGTCTTGCCCAGGGACTGACCCCGATCGTATCCTGAGATTGCACTACGTATTTCCTCCCTTGAAATGGGGGCGTCTAGGGCCTCCTGCTCTTCCAGGCTCAGCCCCCATAGTGGGAGAGAGTCCAGATAAGTGCAAATCTCTCCCTCCTCCACGCGTTCCTCGCAGGTGTACAGCTGACAATGAAAATCCCCAAACCTGGTTGCAATCACAACAGTGTCGACCATGACTTCCCCCCCTGAACCCTCTTATTTTAAGGACTGCCCTCTGGCCCCTCAGACGGGATGCGAGCAGTGCGTGAGCCTTGTCCCCCTTCTCAAAGAATTTCCGCTTTACAAAGCAGAGGCGTGCAATTGCTTTTCCTTGCCAAGGAGCGAAGTGACACACAGGCTGTTCTGGATAATGGTGATCCCCAGTCTGGGTATTCACAATAAGTTATGTTTTTATTGCAACCACAAAATGTGTTTCATCATTGAGCCTTGGCAGAATAGTAACGTTCAATTTGCGGATTCCTGCTGACTATGGTTTCTTGGAAATCACAGACCAGCTGAAGAAGTGGACACACTGACCAATCAAAGACTAGCTAGAAGTTAAGCTCTGTTGCAAATAACCTACCAGCTGCCACGTAGGTGGCTTCTTCATCGAATCATGGACTAGTTGCATGCAGAACTCTCTGACAAATCACAGGCTGCATGGGCGGGCTCTACATTCAGTACTGGACTAGCTAGCTAGTAGAAGAAAACAGGCCCTGTTCACACTGACAAGTAAGATGTACCTGTGGGCTTCATGCCTAATCACGGGCTATATGAAGAGATGGGTTCCCCACCCCAGCTCAGAAAGGCTGCACAATTGGACTCTTTTCTTATTGTAGAGCTGCTTTAGCAGAATAAGTAATTTTTCTAAACCAATCACAGTGAAGCCTAACATGTGTACTTCCCAACCAGCAAAAGGTCAGTTTACAGAATGACTGCCCAGATGGAGGGGATGCACTAGTCCAGTCAGGTAGCTAGGTCTGTGCATAATAAATACAATAATAATACAATAATAATACATAATACATTGTAAAGGTTTTTATAAACCATGTACTAAATTAAAAATAATAATACACAATGTACTGGTTACCTTGTGCAGGTGGCAGCCATATTGTATTTAGAGGCCAGGCACATCACATGTAGTGGGGACTCATACTCATATTCTCATACTCCATACTCATATCCTCATAATCCACACTTTGTAGAACAACCGTTACTTGGCCCTCACATTAACGTTTGTACTTTTAGTTGGAAAGGTTCCCCAAGAGACATGTGTGTTAGGACTCCCACTTAGTGGATGGTTCTCTAAACTGATAAACCTAGACAGCACTGAGGCCAAAGATGCATGTATGGTTCTCTCGTGTGGCCGAGTGGGCTCTTAGCCTAGAACGCTCTCTGAGTCTCAGAGGTTATTTTATTAGTTGCATTTCTTAATTGGTTGTTGATGTGTTGTGCAATTTGTTGAGGTGTTCTTGAGTTTCTAGTTTTTTGTTGTTGAAGGAGACTGATATCGAGTCGCAGAGTTGTGACCGACCCATTTTGGGCCTGGGAAAGTCAATTTCTCTGCCCTGAACCAGCATGCGAGCTCCGGATCATCCCAGGCCCCAGCCCCTCACTCTGTGCCTTTCCTGCCTCCCATCACTCCCCCATTCCTGGATTGGCCAGATATCCTTCCCGACCACCACTGAGGGTGTGCAAGTGCACCCGTTGCCCAGGGTACCTTCCCACAACACCTGGTGCAGGTGAGTGCTTTGCCCGATTGAATCGACCCATTTTGGGCCTTAGAAAGTCAATTTCGCTGCCCTGACCCAGCGTGTGAGCTCCGGATCATCCCAGGCCCCAGCCCCACACTCCGTGCCTTGCCTGCCTCCCATCCCTCCCCCTTCCCCGATTGGCCAGATATCCTTCCCGACCACCACTGAGGGTGTGCAAGTGCATCCGTTGCCCCGGGTACCTTCCCACAACACCTGGTGCAGGTGAGTGCTTTGCCTGATTGATCTGATCCATTTTGGGCCTTGGAAAGTCCATTTCTCTGCCCCAACCCAGCGCATGAGCTCCAGATCATCCCAGGCCCCAGCCCCCCACTCTGTGCCTCCACCCTCCCTGAATAGCCAATGGGCCCCATAAGCATCACACTGCTAGGGCAGCCCCTCTGCCCGTTGGAGCCCTGGCAGCTAAGGGCCCCGAGGCAAAGGGTGACTCTTACAGAGGTGGCTCCAGGCTGTGTCCGCAGGTGTCAGCAGGGGAACAGGCAGTGTACTAACCCCAAATCTTCATTCACTTTTACAATCCAAAGCAGACAACACTGCCTCCACCTAATGTTTGCCTTAAGGAAAAGGAAAGCAGTGACAGGCACCTAGTAACCTAGTTACAATTTAAAAGCTCTAAAACATCCAGAAACTTACCTCCCCCTCCCTAACACCCACTCACCGGGTGACCTCCCCCAGCCCCGCTAAAACCTTACTTCAAGCACCACACGCAGCTCCCCAGCAGTATCCACAAGGGCTAGACGAAGACCACACTGCCGTCAACCAGCATCAAAGGACAAGGTAGGCACAATTTAAGTTACAAGTAGCCACGCTACTACCCAGAAACCTCAAATTTAGCAATACCTATATGTGCAATTCTGTGAAACATAGGCCTCTCTCCCACTATCTAGGAGTCTCAAATCTAGGTGTGTTTAAATCTGCTATTTTGTGAAACATAGGCCTCTCGCCCACTATCGAGGAGTCTCAAATCTAGGTGCGTTTAGATCTGCCATTTTGTGAAACATAGGCCCCTCTCCCACTATCAAGGCGTCTCAAATGTGAATGTGTTTAGATCTGCCATTTTGTATAACAGAGGCCTCTCTCCCACTATCCAGGAGTCTCAAATGTGAATGTGTTTAGATCTGCCAATTTGTGAAGCATAGGCTTCTCCCCCACACTCTGGGAGTTACAAATCCAGGTGTGGTTAGACCAGCACCCGAACTACATTAAATCATATGGTACGTATACCTTACAACACGTCTGTGGACACAGGCCGCAGGCACAGGCAAACTTATGTTTAAAATGTAAAATGCAGCTATGGCTATGCCATTCCGGTCTAGCAGCGCACATAACCTTCCACACTGAAACACCTGATGTACCGCAACACCTCTGCCGCTAGCATACAGCGACTACCAACAAAAGAAATTTGGTATAGCTGGGCACAAATTGAATCTTCAACAATAGCACTCTATGCCAAACCACCAACAGCGCCCACCCATGTGCCTGACCTTTGGGCTGCTTAGTGGGGCCTAATCAGCCACCCAAGTCCTAAGCCAGCGAAAATGCACGCAAGCATCTCTTAATCTAAACTCTTAGAACCTCCACCACATTGACTGCGGTCACGAAGGGCGGTCCAACCACAAAGTGCATTGAGGTCATATAAATCGGGAAGTAGCGCTATATAAATAAATGAATAAAATACAATACAATCAAGCGAACATATTGTTCCCTTATGGATAGAGCTTGAATTTCTGACGTTGTCCTGAACAATGTTATCGCCAGTAGGAAAGCGATCCTCCACAAAACCCATTTTATGTGGGCCGTGGCCACCGGCTCAAAAGGCACTTTCATGAGCACGGTAAGGAGCGTATTTAAACTCCATTGTGGTGGTAGTCTGGCCTTTGGTGGGTAGGTGCGGAATAGGCCTCTCATAAAGTGCTTAATAATTCTTGCATTATAAAAGGGAACTTTACCCTCTTTTCTGTTATATCTGGCGATTGCAGCCAGATGAACTTTACTAGATGAGTGAGAGAGGCCTTCCTCGCTAATTTTAACAAGTATGGTAATAGGTGATGCAGTGCATGTATAGAAGATCCTGCCATTGCTGCGCGCACCACTTGCAGAAGCAGGCCCACTATAGGATTTGTTAGTCGACTTTGCTCTATATGCCTTTAGGATTTCTCTTAGATTTGGTGGACGATTTGCTTGTCGTGTTGAGAGAGCAGGTCTGGGGCTTTCCCCTGGTGAATGGGTCTGATGTGTGCCAGACACAAAAGATCTGAGTAGCAGACTTATCTCAGCCATGTCAGGGCTACAAATATGATGTTGCACTTGTACATTGTCATCATTTGCAGGATCCCACGTATTACTGGAATAGGGGGGTTAGGCAGAAACCTGTGCAGTTCCCTCTGGGACCACTGCAAAAGATTTAGGACTACAGATGTTTGGCAGTAAACCCACTTGGTAGCAGTCTGTACCACACAGATTCACTTGGTAGCTGTGGCTGAGCAGTCAGACTTCCCTCAAGAAGAGTTAGGCAGTATACAGAGCATTCACAATAGGTCAAAAGAACATAGTAGAACAAGTAAACACTGACCAGAGCTTGGTGTAAAAGAGATATAATTATTTATTTAAAACCACATCTAGAAAAACACACAGGTACTAATAGTAAGCAATTCAAAAACACGGTCCCTAAAAGATATACACTCCCTTAGAAGAATATTAGACAAGTCTTAAGTAAAGCCCCACTTATTTTCAGACAGCGGTGAGCGCTTAACGCAGATGGCACTCTAATAATTCGTTTAAAAAGGGAACGAAAAGCAGAGAATAATATGAAACAGATCCCAACACTTTTGTAAGATCAAAGCAAGTGAGGAAGGCAAATAAAACTGTGAAGTTAGAGTTCAGTAGGCCGGATCCACTTTAAGAGGATCAGAACGAAATATGTCCAAGGTCACACGGTTGAAGTGCACAAGAGGGTTGCAAGTCGGTGCTTCACCAGGGGAAGAGAGGATCTTGTCGGGGAGGAAGACAGGAGTCCGTTGCACTGCCAGGGAAGAAACCAGCCGCAGAGTTCTCAGGTAAAAGGAGCGGTCCTTTTATTTGCGGTCCAGTGGTAAGTGGCTATCCGGTTGCCGGGGTGCTTGGCACAGGCAATTCGACCACAAGACGGTCTGGGGTGCGAAGAGAAGAAGGTAAACTGGTTGTGCCCACCAGTCAGGGGAAGAAGCCTCTCCAGCCGGGAGATCTTCTCTGTCGTCGGGAAGTGGTGAGTCGGTTCCGCAGGGCTCCACTGGTGGTGTCGTCGTGGTAGGTCGGCTCAGCTTCTCCCTCGTCGGATTCTCAGGTCCTGTGGCGACTTCCAGTCCCCAAAGCCCTGCTTTTATACAGCACACCCCCATTCACTCAGCCTAGCTGTCAATCAAACATGCTAAGTGGTGAGCCGGCCAGCTCACCACTCGGGCCAATCACACATGAGTGCGACTTGAGTTACCAAGGTAACTCAGTCCAAGGTGCCTAAACCCCCTCCCACACCCCCTGTGGTACCCAGATAGAGTGGCACCACTTTTGGAGGCTTCTGTGGAGAAGCCCGCCAAAAAGTGGAACAAAGGGCTCGACTTGGGTTGGAGTCACAGAAGAGAACACAAACGCCATTTTAGAATCGAGTCCTGGCAAAAAATACCAACCGGCGAATTAATATTAAATAAATAAACCGGCGGTATGTTCGAGGCTATGAGAATTAAATAATTAAAGTTGGTAGCCTCGAACAATGGTAAAATCCCATAGGGATATATTCGCGGTCGAATATAAAAAGTAGTATCCACTGCCACCAGCCAAAACTCGATCAGGGGGGACGGAGACGTGCCCCCTCGACTAACAGACCCCGGGGCAATCGAATTGCCCTGACCAGTACGTCCACAATATGATGGTTTGTACCGGTTTCTGTTAATAATTTGGGACTAGTAAAGCCAATGGTGACTTTACATGCCCTGGGAGATAGTAGTCAGTCCCAGGGTGTGGAGTCTATGGTGGGGTGTCACTATGACACCCCTGTGTTACTGCACGGAGGGTGCTGTGTAACACACATAGTAAAAACACATAAGACCCTAGGGAGTAAAGGACCCCATAGCCCATAAAACACAGTAACAGTCAAAGGAACACCATAAATCATGTCCAAGAGTGGGAGAAAAAGAGTCTCACTCTTGGCAGGAGAAAAAAACAAACTCCAGAAATCCAGCAAAGCTGCTGGGGGACTCACTAGGTTAGGAAATTCATCCTAAAGAGAGAATTCTCCCTAACAACCGCCCCCCGCCCCCACTAAGGGACAGGAGGATTTAATCCACTCCTGGATGAATCTCATACCTCTAGTCGATGACATACATCCTAGAGAGACCATCAGCATTTTGGTGGTGACACCCTGACCTGTGCTAAATGGTGAAATCAAACCCTTGCAGGCAGATTGACCATCTCAATAGTTTTGGGTTTTCCCCTTTCATTTGCATTAACCATCTCAAGGGTTGGTGGTCAGTCTGAATGACAAAAATAGAACCATACAAGTATGGCCTAAACTTCTTCAGAGCCCACACAATAGCAAAACACTCTCGTTCAATGGTTGCCCACGTTGTTTTAGGATCCTTCAGTTTTCTACTGATGAAGCAAATGGGGTGCTCCCTACCTTTCCCATCCAGTTGACGGAGGACTGCACCTATTCCTACATTTGAAGCATCTGTTTGCACAATGAAAGTTTGGTGATAGTCAGGAGCTCTGAGTACTGGGGCTTGGCAAAGAGCCTTTTTCAGGGTTTCAAAGGCCTGATTGCATTCCTCATTCCACCTAACCTTTTTAGGGAATTTAGGAGAGGAGATGAAATTCAGTGGAGAAGCTATGGACCCATAGTTCTCAATGAAATTCCTGTAATACCCAGTGAGACCTAAGAAGGCTCTCACCTGGGTCTGAGTAATAGGTGTTGTCCAATTTTGCACAGCTTCAATCTTACTGGGCAAAGGCCTTATTTCTCCACCTCCTACCTCATGTCCAAGGTAGACCACTTTACTCTGTCCAATCTGGCATTTACTTGCCTTTATGGTCAGATTGGCCGCCTTTCCAAGAGCCTGCAAAACATATCTCAGGTGGTCCACATGTTCTTCCCAGGAATTGCTGAACACTGCTATGTCATCCAAGTATGCCATGCAGAAGTCCTCCATCCCATTCAGAACCTGGTTTACCATCCTTTGAAATGTAGCAGGTGCATTTTTCAATCCAAAAGGCATAACCTTAAACTGGTATAAGCCAACTGGGATAGAAAATGCAGTTTTCTCCTTGGCATGGTCTGTCAGGGTTATTTGCCAATAGCCTGACGTCAAGTCAAATGTGCTCAGGAACTTGGCTGCACCAAGTCTATCCACCAACTCATCTGTCCTTGGCAAAGGGTGGGCATCATTCTTAGTGACTGCATTAAGAGCTCTGTAATCCACACAGAATCTAAGTTCTTTAGATCCTGCCTTTGGTACTAACACCACTGGGCTAGATCATGGACTAGTAGAGGGCTCTATTACCCCGAGATCAAGCATCTTGTTGACCTCACCTTTGATGTGGATTCTTACATTTTCTGACATTCGATATCCTCTGCTTTTGACTGGCAGACAGTCACCAGTGAGTATGTCATGCTGTCCCCAAGGAGTCAAGCCTGGTGAAAGTGAGAACAGAGAGGCAAACTGATTCAACATAGATTTGCACTCTTCCTTTGCTCAGGTGTCAGATTTGAAGAGAGATTTACTCCTTCAATCTTTTCGTCTAAAGGTAAGCCTCTGAGGAGATCAGGAAGAGCTTCACTCTCTTCTTCTTCCTCTGATGATGCTAGAAGCAAAGCTCCTACATCAGGTCTGGAGACATGCGGTTTTAGTCTGTTGGTGTGGAAGACTGTTGGAGCCTCCTTGGGATTGCACAAGTCCACCAGATAGTTGACCTCTCCAAGTTTACCCACAACTTTGAAGGGTCCCATCCATTTGTCTTGCAAGGTCCTCTGCCTTGTTGCAATCATAACGAGAACTAGCTGGTCCTGAGTAAACTCAACCATGTTAGCCTTTTGGTCATGCCAGTGCTTGACCAATGCTTGTCCAGCTTTCAAGTTATCACTTGCTTCTGCCATCATTTATGACATTCTCCTTCGGAGACCTATCACATAGTCAGTCACTCTGACTGGCTTGGGGGAAGGAGCACTCTCCAACCCCTCCTTGATCAGGGCCAACGGACCTCTGACCGGACGACCATAAAGAAGTTCAAAGGGAGAATAACCTACTCCCTCCTGAGGGACTTCTCTATAAGCAAAGAGAAGGCATGGCAGTAGAAGGTCCCACTTTCTTTTAAGGGGGTCCTCTAAAGCACCTATCATGCTCTTCATGGTTCTGTTGAACCTTTCAACCAGCCCATTTGTCTGAGGGTGGTATGCGGTTGAGAACTTGTAAGTAACTCCGCAGGTTTTCCACATGGCTTTCATGTAGTGGGACATATAATTCGACCCCCTGTCAGACATTACTTCCTTAGGAAACCCAACTCTGGTAAAAATACCAAGGAGTGCCTCAGCTACACCCGGAGCTGTAACAGTCCTCATAGGAATTGCCTCAGGGTATCTAGTAGCGTGGTCTACTACAACAAGTATAAACCTGTTGCCTGAGGAAGTTGGAGGATCAAGGGGACCAACAATGTCAATCCCTAGTCTCTCAAATGGGACTCCCACTACAGGGAGAGGCACTAAAGGTGCCACATTCTTGGAGCCAACCTTACCAGAAGTCTGGCAGGTGTGGCAGCTCCTGCAGTATTTATCTACTTCAGCCCCCATCTTTGGCCAATAAAAGTAGATTGAGAGCCTTTCCTTAGTCTTCTTGAAACTCAAGTGACCAGCCAAAGGAATCTCATGGGCTAACTGCAAGAACGGTGGTCTGTTCTCTTGGGGTACTACAAGTCGTTTGTTGTCCCCAGGTGCAGACTCCGTTGGTTCACTGTAGAAGAGGCCATCTTCCCAGTGTAACATATATTTCCCAGGCTCTTGCCCTTCAGCCTGAGCATCTGCCTGGTGGCGAGGACCTTCCAGAGTTGGACATTCTCTCTGTCCCTTACTGAAGTCTGCCCTGTTGGGTCCACCTTCTGCCAGTAAAGACTGCAGCTCAGGATGGTCAACAGGATCCAGATCTCCAATGAGTTCCTGGCCTTCCACTAGCTCTTCTTCAGAGTCTAGTTCAACCACACAGGGTTGTACCTCCCTCTGAGCCTCAGCTGGAGGGGGATTTACTGGTGTAACTTTGGACAACCTAGGGGAAGTCCCTTTTGGCTGCACTGGAGTGCTGGCTTTGAGGTTCTTTTAAGAAGTTTTAGGTTTCCCTTTTTCTTCGAGTTTCTTAGAGACAGCAGCAGACATCTCCAGTGGAGCAGGAGAGATCTCTTTCTTCATCATCTCCTTGGGAGTACTTCTCATGGTTCTCTCCCTTGCAGGTCTGGTGAGCTCCTGTAACCTTTTACTAGGAGGTCTGGGGGTATGTGACACTACTCCAAGAGTTTTCAAGTCATTACCCAGCAGAACCCTTCCTGGCACCTCACTTTGTATGCTGACAGGTATCTTCACAGTCATGTCATTACACTGGATGAGAACTGGTAATTGGGGAAGCATCTGCACAGGCCCTCCAGCTAACTTGGTGAGGCTTTTGGGTGCCTTAGCAACATCCTCATCCTGAAAAAACGATTTGTCCACCACAGTTATGCTGGCCCCAGTGTCCCTAATGGCAGGAGTCTCCTGACCATTCACTTGGACACTGTCCTTATAATACTCTTTAGTATTATCTGGGATAGAATTATAGGCATCTAAGTTCTGTTGTTCCCATAAACCCAGAGACACTAAAGAAACACTGGCTGAGACTCCAATGGGTTCATCAGCCAGTAATAGAAAGTTTCCACTTGCCATTTGTACTTCCTCCTCTGGAGTGAAGGCTAAGGAGAAAGCTGGACCCCTGGAGGTTTACCCTTACATCTGGGATCTCCTTTCACATGGTAAGTAGAGCCACAAACAAAGCATTTACCAAATGCTTTCTGGAATGGTGGCTTGTTCTGACCTCCTTCTGGTTTGGCACCAGGAGGTACACTACCCTGATTTGGTTTCCCTTGTGGCTTACCCTTTTGGTTTTGTTTGGGCCCCTCTTTGGAATTGGAATTATTAGAATTCTCTTTGGAGTCCTTTTTTGGCTGTTTTCCCTCATCCTTTTTCTGAGTAGCCCCAGAATCCTTGTGAGTGGCCCCGTTGGCAACCCACAAGTCAGCAGCCTTAGCTAACTTCCTGGAATCTAATTCTTTTGAATCAGCCAAGTGCTGTCTGAGCTCAGGAGAGCAGGCATCATAAATTGACTCCACCATTACAAGATTCTTCATTCCTTCATAAGTGTTAACTCTGTAACCTTTAATCCATCCCTCTAGGTTTTTCAAACTTTCACTCACCCAGGTAGCCCAAGGGGTACCATCATGCTTTCTGAGGGTCCTAAACCTCTTAAGGTACTGGGAAGGGGTCTTCCCAAATATAGCTATCAAAGCTAGTTTCACACATTCATAATCTTTCTTATCCACCTCCCCCAACTCCATTACCACATCAGTTGCAACAAGGGGAAAGGCTAGAGAACAACCAGGGAAGTAACTCATTCCCTGTGATGTCCTGGAGCCCATGATTATACTCAAACATTTTTAACCAATCCAACACATCCAACTTAGGTTCATACATACCCACTAATTCCTTAGGCACCCGGGGTCTTTTGGGACTGGAACTCCTAGAGGAACCAGAGGAGAGAGAAGCATTTTCCACAGACAACTTTTTCATTTCTAGTTCATGATTAAGCTCTATTTCTCTGAGTCTTAACTCAGCTTGCTTCTGCTCAGCCTGGGCATTCATTCTTCTGAACTCTAGCTCTTGGTTTCTTTCAGATTGAGCAATAAAACGTTTGTACTCTAATTCAAGCTTCATTTTTTCAAGTCCAAAATAAGCATGGTTACATGTAGGACCTGGTATAGGCCCAGTAGGTACAGTAGGTAAGGCAGACAGAGGCTCAGAGTGGCTAACTTCATTAGGTTCACTTTCCTCTTCTGACTCATTCTCAAGACTTTGATTTAGATCAATACCATCACTGTTTTCTACATCTGTTGGGGGGTAGATTCCTCTGTACCACCCAGACTTTGGTTTTCTAACAATCTTTCTATAAGTTCCATTTTCTTGCCCTTCTCAGAGAGATTCTTATGTCTACACAATACTTTTAAGCAATCAGCAGTTTTGGCAGACAATGATTCTAGGGTATAACTCTCATAGCAGACATAGTTAGAAAATCAGCTTTTTAGTGCTAAGCTCTGTGGTTAGTTGTCCTAAAAAGTTCAAAAAAGCACTCTAAAGTGTATACTCAATACAAATCCCACCGCTGTACACCAGTGTTAGGCAGAAACCTGTGCAGTTCCCTCTGGGACCACTGCAAAAGATTTAGGACTACAGGTGTTTGGCAGTAAACCCACTTGGTAGCAGTCTGTACCACACAGATTTACTTGGTAGCTGTGGCTGAGCAGTCAGACTTCCCTCAAGAAGAGTTAGGCAGTATACAGAGCATTCACAATAGGTCAAAAGAACATAGTAGAACAAGTAAACACTGACCAGAGCTTGGTGTAAAAGAGATATAATTATTTATTTAAAACCACATCTAGAAAAACACACAGGTACTAATAGTAAGCAATTCAAAAACACGGTCATTAAAAGATATACACTCCCTTAGAAGAATATTAGACAAGTCTTAAGTCAAGCCCCACTTATTTTCAGACAGCGGTGAGTGCTTAACGCAGATGGCACTCTAATAATTTGTTTAAAAAGGGAGAGAAAAACAGAGAATAATATGAAACAGATTCCAACACTTTCGTAAGATCAAAGCAAGAGAGGAAGGCAAATAAAACTGAAGTTTGAGTTCAGTAGGCCGGATCCACTTTAAGAGGATCAGAACGAAATGTGTCCAAGGTCACACGGTTGAAGTGCACAAGAGAGATGCAAGTCGGTGCTTCACCAGGGGAAGAGAGGATCTTGTCGGGGAGGAAGACAGGAGTCCGTTGCACTGCCAGGGAAGAAACCAGCCGCAGAGTTCTCAGGTAAAAGGAGCGGTCCTTTTATTTGCGGTCCAGTGGTAAGTGGCTATCCGGTTGCCGGGGTGCTTGGCACAGGCAATTCGACCACAAGACGGTCTGGGGTGCGAAGAGAAGAAGGTAAACTGGTTGTGCCCACCAGTCAGGGGAAGAAGCCTCTCCAGCCGGGAGATCTTCTCTGTCGTCGGGAAGTGGTGAGTCGGTTCCGCAGGGCTCCACCGGTGGTGTCGTCGTGGTAGATCGGCTCAGCTTCTCCCTCGTCGGATTCTCAGGTCCTGTGGCGACTTCCAGTCCCCAAAGCCCTGCTTTTATACAGCACACCCCCATTCACTCAGCCTAGCTGTCAATCAAACATGCTAAGTGGTGAGCCGGCCGGCTCACCACTCGGGCCAATCACACATGAGTGCGACTTGAGTTACCAAGGTAACTCAGTCCAAGGTGCCTAAACCCCCTCCCACACCCCCTGTGGTACCCAGACAGAGTGGCACCACTTTTGGAGGCTTCTGTGGAGAAGCCCGCCAAAAAGTTGAACAAAGGGCTCGACTTGGGTTGGAGTCACAGAAGAGAACACAAACGCCATTTTAGAATCGAGTCCTGGCAAAAAATACCAACCGGCGAATTAATATTAAATAAATAAACCGGCGGTATGTTCGAGGCTATGAGAATTAAATAATTAAAGTTGGTAGCCTCGAACAATGGGAAAATCCCGTAGGGATATATTCGCGGTCGAATATAAAAAGTAGTATCCACTGCCACCAGCCAAAACTCGATCAGGGGGGACGGAGACGTGCCCCCTCGACTAACAGACCCCGGGGCAATCGAATTGCCCTGACCAGTACGTCCACAATATGATGGTTTGTACCGGTTTCTGTTAATAATTTGGGACTAGTAAAGCCAATGGTGACTTTACATGCCCTGGGAGATAGTAGTCAGTCCCAGGGTGTGGAGTCTATGGTGGGGTGTCACTATGACACCCCTGTGTTACTGCACGGAGGGTGCTGTGTAACACACATAGTAAAAACACATAAGACCCTAGGGAGTAAAGGACCCCATAGCCCATAAAACACAGTAACAGTCAAAGGAACACCATAAATCATGTCCAAGAGTGGGAGAAAAAGAGTCTCACTCTTGGCAGGAGAAAAAAACAAACTCCAGAAATCCAGCAAAGCTGCTGGGGGACTCACTAGGTTAGGAAATTCAGCCTAAAGAGAGAATTCTCCCTAACAAGGGGGAAACAAATAGGTGAACATTCCTTCCCACAATAGCGTGAAAGCATCTCCCAGCGAGCCCTTCTGAGGGTATCTGCTGGCAAATTTTGAACACTTCATGTCCTTGGTCGCAAAGAGGTCTATCGGGAGAGAACCCCTCCGTTTCAACACCTTGCTCAGTTGTACGTCTGTTAGTTCCCATTCGTGGCACTGATTCCCTGCTCTGCTGAGCTGATCCGCTGTCTTGTATTGCTTGCTGGGCAGGTGAAACGATTGCAGCGTGATTTGATTGCAGTTCGCCCATTGCCATAGCGCTTGTGCCTCCTGAGACAAACGTTTCTGGAGTGAGTGCCACCCTGTTTTCATATATAATACATGGTGGTGGTATTGTCCGTATACACTCTCACCACTTTCCCTTTGAGAACTAGTTGGAATTACCAAAGAGCTTGGTCTACTTTAGTTCTAGGACATTGATATGCATGCTTGATTCGTCCGCATTCCACTGGTTTTCGGAGGGCAATTTTTCCACATGCGTGCCCTATCCGGTCAGGGATGCATCTGTTATTACAGTCTTGCAGGGGCATACCTTCTGTTATGTGAAGTCTTAGTTACTTACCTGTAACTGTATTTCTCCAGCATTGGTATCTTTCATAGATTCAGATGCTTGAATATTCCCCGTCGTCAGACTGGGAATCCTCAGTGATAAATTAAATAATAATAATAATTTTTTTTCTTAAATATATATATATATATATATATATATATATATATATATATATATATACCTACACTGCCACCTAGCAGTGCATGTACATAGCCCATTATAGCCTATGAGCCACTTCATTGTGTAGTCCCTCCACCTCACTTTGGTCCTTTATGGCCCCAGCCAATGAGGTGGCAGGGCTTAAGCTCCGCCCCCGGCAGCCATCTTCAGATTTTGAACCGTAGAGATTACAGTATGATGGATGCCGAGCATAGGAGCAGCCTCTCAGGGGAGGCGGGCGGGCGCATGTGAATCTATGAAAGATACCAATGCTGGAGAAATACAGTTACAGGTAAGTAACTAAGACTTCTCCAGCATTGGATCTTTCATAGATTCAGATGCTTGAATAGAATACCAAGCAGTTAAAACATGCCACCATTATAGACAGATATGCATAATTACAGAAAAACATATTTCTGATCAAACCTTTACCATGCAGCAACACAACGGTTACATACTTCGGGAAAGGTGGGAAAGGAGGCTGGTCCTACCTTATACAAAGAGATGGCGGAGCACTGCCTGTCCAACTGCAGTTTCTTTGTTGGTATCTTCAGTCAGGCAGTAGTGTTTCGCGAAAGTATGTAGAGTGCTCCACGTGGCAGCTCTGCATATGTCTTTCAAGGCCACCCCTGCGTGAAATGCTGTTGACGCCGCCCTTCCTCTGGTGGAGTGCGCAGACGGCGGTCTAGTTAAAGGGTCGCCTTTCAACTGATGACAGTGGGTGATGCAGGACGATACCCAGCGTGCCAGGCTTTGTTTGGATATAAGTTGGCCCTTGGTACGGCCAGAGAAGGAAATGAATAGCCGGTTTGAGGAGCGGAACTCCTTGGTTCTTTGCAAGTAAAACTTCAACACCCTAGAAACGTCTAGAGAGTGTAATGTCCTTTCCGCTTCCGAAGCGTGATTCTGGAAGAAGGTTGGTAAAACAATGCGCTCAGTGAACGACATCTCCGAAAAGTACCTTGGGGAGGAACTTCGGGTGAGGCCTTAAGATGACGCGGTCCTTCTGGAACAAGGTAAAAGGAGGTTCCGAAGACAAAGCTTGCAACTCACTGATCCTTCTGGCCGATGTGATGGCTACCAGGAAGGATGTCTTCCAGGACAAGAATTTCATATCGCATCTATGTATGGGCTCGAAGGGAGGTTGCATGAGGGCTGTTAAGACGGTGTTGAGGCTCCAGTCCGGAACTGGTGTAGGTGTAGGCGGATAAGTACGCATCAGTCCTTTCAGGAAGATCTTGATCGCTGGTAAGGAGAGTAAGGCTTGCGTCTCCGCGGTTACTGTGTAGGCCGCTATGGCTGACAGATGGACCTTGATAGAGGACAGTGAGAGCCCTGATTTAGCCAGGTGCAACAAGTAAGGCAGAATTTGGTCAACCGAGGCCGTGAGGGGATCGATCGCAGAGGTCTCGCACCATTTGGAAAACCTGGTCCATTTTCTGGTGTAGGTGAGTTGCGTGGACGGGGCTCTAGCGGCCCTGATGATATCCCAGCATTCTGATGGTAACTTTAGGTGCATCAGTTTACGCTGCTCAGGAACCATGCTTTGAGGGACAGGCTCCTCGGGTCGTGGTGGAGGACCTTGTGGTTCTGTTGTGTCAGTAGATATTGATGTGATTTGAGACGAATCGGGGTTTTGCAGGATAGATGTCTCAGCGTCGGGTACCAGACTTGCCGTGCCCAATCGGGTGCAATAAGAATCAAGGAACAATCCTGTTCTTTCACCCTGCGAAGTACCCTCGAAATGAGGGGAATGGGTGGGAAGGCGTAGAGGAGCTTCCCCGACCAATCCACTGAGAACGCGTCTCCCAGCGATTGGTGCTCGGGGTATCTTGACGCAAATCTTTTGCATTTTTTGTTGTTCCTGGTGGCAAAAAGGTCGATCTGCGGATGGCCCCATAAGGCAAATATCCGTCGGGTTTCTCTGTCGTCCAACTCCCACTCGTGTGACGCTGTGTATTCTCTGCTTAATCTGTCCGCTAGGACATTGTCCACTCCTGGAAGGTGCTCTACCCTGATCTGTATCCCGTAGCGCAAGGCCCATGCCCATAGCTGTTGGGCTTCTTGCGACAGAATCTGAGACCTCGTGCCTCCCTGCTTGTTTGTATAGTGCATGGAGGTCGTGTTGTCTGTCTGGACTGTAAGAACTTGACCAGCTATAACCGGTAGGAAGGCTTTCAGCGCCAACCTTACGGCCCTGAGCTCCAACACGTTGATGTGGAGTTGGGACTCTTGTGCCGACCAAGATCCCTTGGTTTGGTGGTCCGCAAGATGAGCGCCCCAGCCTGATAAGGAAGCGTCCGTCCACAGCAGGAGGGTCGATGTCGGTGCTTGAAACGGCATTCCCTGTAGAAGATTCCTCGGAGCGTTCCACCATCGAAGGGCCTTGTGCAACGTCGATGGAATCTGGACAATGTCTTCCCAGCATCCGAAAGCTTGCTTCCATTGGTGGTCCAGAGCTTCCTGAACCGGCCTCATGCGAAGCCTGCAGTTCGGTATGAGGAATATGCATGATGACATCATGCCCAATAGGGATTTGTAAGAGCGCACAGATGTTGTCTCTTTCTGTAGGAAGTTCGAAGTTAAGCGTAGAATCGCTGCTATTCTCTCTGTGGATGGTCTCACTCTGGGAATGCTGGAGTCTAGCTCGGCTCCCAGGAAGAGAGCTACCTTGCTGGGGACGAGGCAGGACTTTGTCTGGTTGATGGAGAAACCTAACTCTTTTAGGAGGTTGACCGTCCTTGATACTGCCGAACAAGCCTTTGCAGCTGAACTTGCCTTTATCAGCCAATCGTCCAGGTATGGAAAAACGTCCGTTCCTGCTCTCCTGAGACTTGCCGCTACCGGTGCCAGGCATTTCGTGAAAACTCTTGGCGCCGATTTTAGGCCGAACGGAAGCACTTGAAACTGAAAGTGGAGCCCTCCCACTGTGAACCTGAGGAACTGCCTGTGTGCTGGATGGATCGGGATGTGGAAATAAGCATCCTCCAAGTCTAAAGTGGCCAAGAAGTCGTGCTTCTTTAACCAAGGTAGCACCCCTTGTAGAGCTACCATCTTGAAAGTTATGCGCTTGATGAACTTGTTGAGAGCCCTCAGGTCCAAGATGGGCCTCCATTGACCGTTTTTCTTTCTGACCAGGAAGAATCGGGAGTAGAAACCTTTTCCCCTCTGAGAATAGGGTACTGGTTCTACTGCTGCCTTCTGGAGCAGTTTTTTCACTTCGGACATGACCTGGCTTAACATATGTACTCCGCGGGGAATTGGAGGCAGGGAAGGAGGTTGGTCCAGAAATTCCAAGGTGTGACCCTTTCGGATCACCTGTAACACCCATTTGTCCGATGTAATTGACCGCCAGCGCTGGAAAAACTGGCTCACCCTTCCCTCCACCGGGGCTTGGCGGAGGGGGGGGGGGAGATTGGTCGTCAGTTCTGCTTGCCTTGCGACTTCCCTTGGGCGGAGCCACGTCTGCCTCTATGGGCGTATCTGTTGGATGACTGATATTTATTGCCTTGGTACGTGCCGCCTTGTGCTTTCTGACCATAGGAGGAGGAACGACTGTATCCCCTGAATTTGGAAGATGAACCTCTAAAGGGACGAAAAGACCGATGGTCCTTACTTTTGTCCTTTAAAGAACTGATGGCTCTGGCTGTGTCAGTGTCTGTCTTGATTGCTTTCAAATGGTCGTCTATCTTTTTCCCAAAGAGATCTTGACCGTCAAATGGCATGTCCAGAATCTGCGCCTGAACTTCAGGTCTGAAGTTAGTAGCCTTCATCCAGGCCTGCCTTCTGAGCACTGTACCGTGCGCCATCTGCCTGAAGCCTGATTCGGCCACATCAACTGCCGCGTCGATCATGTGATCCGATGTTGCTTCACCATCCGCGATAATGGATTTTGCCTCCTCCTGGAGCTCCGGTGGTAATTGTTTCGCCAAGTTAGACATGCAGAGCCAAAGCTCGCGATCGAATCGTGCGGTCATGGCCAGTGCATTACCCGCTCTGATTGTAAGTGATGCAGAAGATGAAACTTTCCTGCCCATGGCTTCCAATTTGCGTCCGTCCTTATCCGGTGGTGCCGACAAAGGTGAGGAGGGGTTGGCGAGTTTCTTTCTGGCCGCCACTGTAATAACTGAGTCCGGTTTCGTATGACCCCTTAAACAAAGCAGTGCCGAATCCGGAGCTTTATATTTCTTATCTGGCCTGGACACCAACGCCGGAGTCGATAAGGGCGTAGATAGGATCTTGGATCCGGAATCCCAGATGGTATCGAGGAGGGGAATTGTGGTCACTGTCCTCCTTCGTTTGTCCCTGTGCTCATAGAGCACTGATTGCCTTTCCTCCGAAGAAACCTGAATTTTAAACAGTTCTGCAGCTTTACCTATTATGGTGTGGAAAGAAACGAGATCATCCGGTGGTGAGGCCTTGCCTGGCGAGTCTCTCCTCCTGGGCTTCTCGACGACGTAGTCATCCCAATCACTGTGTGCGTCTGGCTCCTGAGTTATTTCTCCTTCTTCTGGTTCCGAAAATTCACCAAAAGGATCCTCCTGCCAGTCTGATACCGAGATGGTGGACGGTACCATGGTGGGATCTACGTCCGGAGATCGCGGTCTGTGCGATGACTGTGGTGACGGGACTCTTGTAGGTGAAGCACTGTGGGTGCTGCTCCTCGGTCTTCGAGCAGGTGATCTCATCCGTTTTTGCGGTTTACTCCTGTAAGGAGAGCAACCCGATGTGCCTGGAATCGGGGATGACTCTCTAGGAATGGGATTAATCGGAACTTGCTTCTCCCTTTGCCGTTTGTAAAATTCTTCTACAATCCTCTGCACGGATAACATGAGCACCGGGTCATGAGGATATTCGGATTCTCCCCTGGACGGGTGCCAAGGAGGGCTGTATTGTTTCGGTAAGGGACCGATGGACTCTTCCGCCACTTCTGCATCAGAGAATTCTTCCTGAAGAATTATATCCGGAAGTTCTGCCTTGTGCCCCAAAGGTGAAAATTGCTGCACCAGAGGTTCAGTTACAGTATTCTTCTCAATGATATTGCTTGTAATGACAAGAGCTTCCAGAGTAAGAGGCAGTAATTCCTCTGTAACTGCCGAAATTTGCGGTGCCTCTGAAGGCGTTATGGATGGTGTTATTCTCGTCGACGACTGAGATTTTCCCGTCGACGAGGGCTTCGCCGACGACTGAGATTTTCCCGTCGACGACTGAGATTTTCCCGTCGACGAGGGCTTCGCTGTCGACTGAGATTTTCCCGTCGACGACTGAGATTTTCCAGTCGACGAGGGATTCGTCGTCTACGACTGACATTTTCCCGTCGACGAGGGCTTCGTTGACGAATGTGGAGTGTGCTCCGTGGACGACTGTGTCATGGATGAATGCTTCGTGGACGAGTGGTGTTTCTTGCTCGTCGACGATTGCTTCGTGGTCGACACGTCCGATGACGATGATCTAACTGTCGACGATGTCTTAAGCGTCGTCGTCGTCGATGCTGGTTTCATCGACGGTATGGCCGATGACGGGCCTTTACCTTTCCCTTCATTCGTGGGCGGTTTACCCGCCGACGACTGCCCCCCCCCCGTTTTTTGCAAACTCCTCCTTACCTCTGGAGGCAGATTTTGCTGACTTTTTCTGGCTTGAAAGGTCAACTGGAGGCAGAAAGGGTATAAATTCCAGCTTCCTCTTTTTGGATTTGGGAGAGGAACTCCTTTCCACTGAAGAGGCCCTTCTCTTTGAAGTTTGCCTCTCAGATGGAGTGCTGGATTGGACAGGAGCTGTTCTGACAGACTCTTCGTCCGAAGATTGATCCCTGGATTCCAGGTATGAAAGGAGTCTTCTATGCCTGTCATGAAGGGTCTTGGTGGAAAAAGTTTTACATATCTCGCATTTTTTAATGTCATGTGGGTACAGACAATAAATGCAATGCTCGTGGGGGTCCTTGTAGTAAACCAATTTCTTCTTGCACCTCGTGCAGTCCCTGAACAGGGAAGGCTTCCTGACAGCCTGAGGTGCCTCCATTTCTGAAGAGAAGTTCAGTCGACGATTTTGAAAGGAAAACAACAAGTTTTGCCACCAAGGTTAATTGGAAAGGAAGCCCCTAGGAAGGGGAACAAGATGGAATATATTTTACAAATATATTCCACACAAAAGTAGAAAGAATTTGGAAAAGCTCAGAGAGCTTGAGGATTCCCTGTGTCTGATAGACTGCAGTGAAAAATCTGAAGATGGCTGCCGGGGGCGGAGCTTAAGCCCTGCCACCTCATTGGCTGGGGCCATAAAGGACCAAAGTGAGGTGGAGGGACTACACAATGAAGTGGCTCATAGGCTATAATGGGCTATGTACATGCACTGCTAGGTGGCAGTGTAAGTATATATATAAAAAATAAAAAAAATAAAAAATTATTATTATTATTATTTAATTTATCACCGAGGATTCCCAGTCTGACGACGGGGAATATTCAAGCATCTGAATCTATGAAAGATCCAATGCTGGAGAAATGGTTTTGCCCACCATTGAAGCTGGCGTGTAAGATGTACAGTAATAACCACCTGTCTGCACATGTTCCAGTAGTTTGGGACCGTCTGTCTGAGATAAATTCTTGCAAAGGACTCATTTGCAGCCTGCAATGTGGGATTAGCGCAATGCAGGACGACATGGTCCTTAGTAGTTGCATACATTTTCTGACTGTTATGCTGTCGCCTGATTTGAAGGCTGTGACTAGGCTCAGAATCAAAATCTGGCTTTTACTGCGAAGGATGAACCCAGCCTGTAAGGAACTCATGGTGGCAACATTAAAGACAGACACAATTGATCACAGTTCAAGTGTGTTCATTGAACTTTATAATGGGTGAGATAAACGCCTAATCTAGACCTAAATCTAAAATGGGAGCAAGCTACGACCATCAAATAATAATAACACAGTCCTAGTGGCGTCTTGTCAAAAAAAAGGCGCTTATACTAAAAAATAAAACTATTGCAAATCCTTACTACTGAATTTCAAAAGGAGTGTGGTATAATGTTCACCAGAAAAGAAAGAAGTTTTCACATAATGATATGTCAGGATGGTAAGGCTGGGTCTCCCTCGCCCACGTTTGAAGCACGGGACAAGGCGGGACACTCGAGCACAGCACACTCCTTGGCCTCGTCAGCACGAGGTTCACAGTTCAGTTCAACAATATCACAGACCATCAGAGGCTACGTCTCCTTCTTGCAAAAGTCTCTTGTCTTAGAAGGTTTGCTGATTCAAAGTCAGTTGCACCTTGGGCAACTGTTCTTCGCCCGGATGTCACAATGATTAACAGATAAAAGGTCATGGGTGATTGCTCTTTGCCCCAGGATCTCCCTCTGCTGGGCTCAGCTCCTTCTTACAAAACGGGTATCACTCCGTCGGGTTCACTATGGCCTTTCCCCAACACAGTTCATTTATTCCTAATACTGTTAATGTATTGTTCAGTTTTATCAGAAAGCAGGGTTTCTTTCTCTTTCACTTCCTTTTCAGCATCCCTCTGTTGGGTTCATAATTGCCAATTTTCACAGTACACAATCGTTGTGGAAAGCGGGGTTCCCTTCCCCTAGCTTTCCTCTGGCAGCAGGTCAGAGACTTTCAATTGTATAAGGGATTTGATGTAACCCTCATGGGACCACTTGGACGCATCATGCCACCCTTTCCTAGGGCCTTCTGGTTGCTGTAGTTTTCAAACAAAACAGGTCCTGGTCAGAGACATTCGAATGAGTGCCTACGTAGCGCTGGACCCCTCTGCACCTGGACCTCAACTGGGCTTTCTTTAAATTTCAAACATACACACAAGTTCTTTTTTCTTGCAGTCAAAATGTTGCTACTCGCAACCTTGGGTTTAACACAGTTTTATTTGATATCAGCTTCCTCCAACTCACCGGCTGTGCTGAACCTGTTGTCTTCTTTGTTGTCTGGAGTCAAGGATAGTACCACGGTAGCCAGCTTGCCTCACCACCTGCGTTATCAAAGCGAGAGGCCCCCGTGTACCATTCACCTCTTTTGCACCGCACTCCAGCTGTAACTCCCGGTCTTACGATTTCCCTTCTAGAGGCTTTGCGGGTCTCAGTTGAAAAGGGCAAGGGCTATTCCCCCTTCATCGTCCTTTTAGGTCTCACCGCTTTTCTTCTCCCTTTGTACTGCCGGTTTGGTGTCACTGTTTCCTCGGGCATTCGGCCTTGCTCGACGGGTGCTTTCGCGCTCAGCCTTTTATCCGTGGGGAAGGTAAAGGGCCACCGGATGTGCGTGATTATTGTCAATTGCCTGACTTTGCCTGGCCCGTGTATTGGGACATGTCAGGTAAACGGCTCTGGTGTCAGTCCGTTGTCTGTTACAGTGTAAGAAAGTTTTTGTGCGGGGAAAAGGGGGGTAGAGCTTCTAAATATCCTACAGGGTAGGATGGGGAAAAGGTGTTACATACCGCGTCTCAGCCCTCGGTGTCCCACTTTCACTCCCCAACAAACCCTCACCCAGGTGATCCTCCACCGTTGGTCCACCCCCAGGAACTGGATCCAATAGCGATGGCAATGTCCTGGCCACCTGGACGACAGATCTCCAGGGACTAGCGGGTGAGACACCTTCAGGTTTCTCATAAGCCCCTGTTGGTGTTGAAGTGTGCCCCCAAGAATAACAAATTGTTGGATGGCTGTATACACACTTTTTTGTAATTGATGTTGAATCCTAACCATTCCAGTGTGTCTATAACCTGCTGAATTGGTCCCTGCGCTTCTTGCCTGTGGCAGTTCTTACCAGCAAATCGTCTAGCTAGGGGTAGAGGTGATACCCCTGCCCCTTAAGTGCATGGCCACTGGAGCCAATCATTTTGTGAAAGGCCCTGGAGAGAACCGGAGGCCAAATGGCAGGACTTGGAACTGATAAGGTTATTCTCCCACGGAGAACCTGAGGAACTGCCAGTGGTCTTTGCGGATTAGCAAGTAGAAGTGTGCATTTTTAAAATCTCGCAATGCTTGGAGGTTGTTCTTTTGTACGGCTTTGATGACATCTGTCAAAGTGACCATCTTTAATTTTTGTTTTTTTGATGAATTTGTTGAGATCTCTCAAGTCTAAAATGGTCTGCTCTGTTTTGTCTGGCTTTCTTACAATGAAGAAACGATAGTGAGTTCCTTTGCCTCGTTCTGTTTTTGGAAAATTTTGAATGGCCTGCTTGATTAGCATTTTTGTTACTTCATCTTGTAAAACGCACAGATGTGTTTGGAGTTGGAAGCGGGGGGGCATTGGAGGCAGATTTCTTTTTTTTATTCTAGGAAGTGTCCTTTCTTAATGAAGTTGAACACCCGCTTGTCGATTGTTATGGTCTCCCATTCTTTGAGATGGTATCGAATGTTGCCCCTTATCTGTGTTTGGCAGTTCAAGGGGGTGTGCAATTCAGGCTTGTTTTTGTTGCCTCCCTCTTTGACGGGCTGTTATTGGTCATCGCCTTTGAGGTGCTTTGTAATCTTAGGCATTGGTGGGTACATCTTCCTGTATCCCTGCCAGTGATATGACCCTCTTTGATATCATTTGCCATTTTTGGTTGTGACCGTAGATCTTCCTGAAGCTCCCCGAAAAGGTTGAAAGAAACATTTTGATTGAAGGGACGTAGATTTCCTTTCGAGGTTCCCCTGTGAAGTAATTCAGTCCAAACCGCATAGGGGAAGGGTCTGTGAGAAACCTGACGCTATTCTCCCACCTACTCCCCTGGGATCTTCCATTCAGGTGGCCAGGGAATGGCCATCGCTTTTGGATCTTGACCCTGGGGGTGGACAAGCGAGGGAGGACCACCTGACTGGAGGGTCACAGGGGAATGGGAGAATACCCAAGGGTGAGAGATGGTACTCCCTATTTCCCAATTACACACCAGCCCACTCTCCTTCAGTCTTAATGGGGTACTTATAATCACACACCATCTCCCCCTCCCCATTTCCAGTAAGTACTAGGGAGAGGAAGAAGCAATCAGGAGCAATGAAGATTACCCATAGACACAACATAGGACTACAAAGAAAGGCCTACAATCTAACACATTTGAATTGTCCCACTAATAGAGTCAGGCAAGCTCAGGCACTTTTCTCCAACTGTGCACACCTGACTCCACTTAACCCCACTGAGGACTATAAAAGGTGTGTTTCTGATCAGGTGAAAGAGGGAGCTGGAAAAGAACTGAGTGCTGAGACGCTGACCCGGTATGCCAGAGGGGGTGCAATGTGGCTAGGGAGCCGTGTCTCCAAGGAGCCGGAGCAAGGTACTCAATTGCAAACTGCTGGCCATGTTTAAAGAACTGCTTGATCCCTTGGGATGTGAGTGTCAGATGGGCAGGTGGTGAGACCCTGACCTTGACCCAAGCAACAGGAGGAAAATTGCTTGCCAGCGCCACGCTTACCGGCGAGTTTCACAAAAAAGGAAGAGAGAAACTTGGTAGCGTGCGGGTGGATGGAGCGGAATTGAAACATTTTGCCTCATTACGACTACAGCAGTAGCCGTGCCAGTAAAACCGGGACGGCTGCCGCCGAAGTCGTTTTTTAAACCGGCGCCCGGGAATTACCCATTTATAAATTGCCCATTTCCGGGCGCCGGTAAAAAATGCTCCCCATTCCCATCAAGCCCCATAGGGCTCAATGGGAATGGGGAGCCTGGATGCACCGGCACCATTGATAATGGTGCCGGTGCATCCGGCATGGCCTGCTCACGGGCGCAAGCTTAACGGTACCCTTGTTGCTGTACCGGCAAACTTGTAATGAGGCCCATTATTGTTGCAAGCAGCATGAAAGTAAAGAAAGTTTAAAGGAAAGCGTATTACAAGTGTTGCAAAAGGAAAGAAGACAGAAAGAAAGCAAGGTTTAATGCGCTAGATGCGCAGAGTTAAAAGAAGAAATTAACTTTAAAAGTGAACGGCGCTAGAGGCACGGAGGCAAGAAAAGCAAAAGAAATACAGAGAGGGTGTGAATGACCCAAAAGCAGGAAAAGGATGTGAGTCAACACGATAAAAAGGAAAAAGTCTGCAAGAGGCACAGCAAAGTGAAAAGGAGAAAGAAACAGATGCAAGTGTGCACAGTTGCCCAGTAGAGCAGGAAGAAAGAATGAAAGGCATGGAAAGTGTGCAAAGGGGTGCAGGAAACCTCAACACAGGAAAGTTAAGAGACTTGTAAAAGTAGAAGAAAAGGAGAGGGGTTATTTATCAGAGTGGTCACACTAAGGAGGAGCAAAGAGACCGCCATTGTCGAAAGTCTCTGAAACTGCCCATGAAAAAACTGTGATTAACGAAGGGCGCATCCTAGCAGGCAGAACTTCTGTGTTACATGAAAGAAGGCCCAAGCTTGGGGAAGGAAACCCTGAGAGGCCTATAGAGTTATTGGAAGCTGAACCTTTGTGTGTTGCATCAAAGGGCCTAAGCTTGGGGAAGGGAACCCTGACAAGCCTATGAAGAACTGTGTTGTATTCTGTTTGAGACTTGAAAGAATTGAATTTTGGGGAATGGAACCCCAAGGAACCAGAGACCGTGAAAGTTGTTTGAAAATATTGCAATAATTCTGTGGAGAAAGTTTAACAAACAATAATTTTTTAATTGTACTTATGACATTGGCAGAACTATACCTGGTGGGAAAACCACCTAAAACCAACATTGGTTTATATTTCTTTTTGGAACCACTATTTTATTTTAAGAAGACTTCCTACCACATTTTGTCAAAGAATGAGGGCAAGCATAGGTTTAGACAAAGACGGATTTTGTTTTGGAATTGCAGACATCGACAGCCCTTAGAAACATCAGTTGAGGGAACAATCCCTTTATAGTTAAGGCCAGTTAGGTATCACGCCAATCCCGTAACTTTATTAAATAAAGGTGTTCAAACTGTTACTTTTGAGACTGCATCTCTCTTGATAGCATGCCTGTCTCACACTACTCAACATTTACAAAACCTTTACTGCAGGCCCTTAAGGGAGCACAAAAGGAGAAGAGCGAACTAAAATGGACACCAGAAATGAATGAAAGCTTCACAGAGCTAAAAGAAGCATTGGCCCATGTGTCAGTGTTGGCCACCCCTAATTACACAAAGAGGTTTTACTTCTTCTCCCACTCAGACGGTTCAGTGTTGATGGCGGTCCTCACGCAAAAGAAGCCGGAGGGACGGCTTAATACAGTGGAATGTTAGACCCAGTGATGCAGGGACATTTTCAATATGACCAAGCGCTCGCGGCTGCAGTATTTGCAATAGAGAATGAAGAGACATTCACCGTGGTGTGCCCCGTAGTACTGTACGTGGAGCATTCGTTATTTGCCATTCTGGAAAAATCAAAAAACACATTAACGACACAAAGGGCATCAGGGCATATGGTAATACTGACAAACCCAGCCATTAAGGTCATAAGATGTCATGCGGTAAACCCGGCAACATTCATAGAAGAACCCACAGAAGAAGGGGACTACCTACATGACTGCACAGCCCATATGGACAGAATGGAAGATAACATACGGGTCAAAGAAGAAGAAAAAGAAGAGGCAGACATGGTCTTCATTTATGGGTCATCAAGTATAGACTCCAATACAGGAGTGAGACATACTGGAGCTTTGATAGTGTGCTACAAGAACAGGGACTATGTAACAGAATGCCAGCAGAGGTTACATCACATTATTCAGCACAGTCAGCAGAGTTAGTGGCCATGATCAGGGCATTAAACATGATGATGGAAGGGCATGCAGCTAACATATTTTCAGATTCCGCTTATGTAACATGCACAATACATTCAGGACCGGTGTGGTGGGAGAGACGGTCCCCAGTATTACATGCTGAGTTGCTTGGGCAGTTGATTGAGGCACTGAAAGTGCCAGTGGAGGTGGCCATAATAAAATGTGCCGCCCATACAGGTGAGCAGGACCAAATATCTTTAGGGAACTGAATGGCTGACAGAGCAGCAAAAGAAGCAGCATACTTACCTGAGGGAAGTATGAGACTGTACCTGGCTGCGAAAGGAAGAATGCAAAAAATGGCAGCAGAAAGAAGAAAGGGTCAAGAGCAAGAAAGAGGGGAATGTTTCAACACAACACGGATTGTACAGATTATAGAGCTGCAAGGTGAGGCCCGAAGGAGGATAAAAATGTTATGGATACTGAGAGGTTGTTCCATTTCATCCACTGATTTGATATGGAGGCAAAACAGAACAGAGAAACCTGTGATGCCCAAAAAATTGTTAGGTCTAGCATCAGAACAGCTACACTTTCCTGCCCATGTATTTAAAGAAAACATAGTATCAGAAATAAATGAAGGGTGGTATGTTCCGAATTTGCATGAGCGAGTGGCAGAATTTATGGAACATTGTGTACTGTGCTAGCAATTTTTGTCTGGTCATACTTTGAAAACAATAAAGGCGACTTTGCTGCACCCGGAACAGCCCTTTGTGCCTCATAGAGGTACATGTTCATTGTCGTCTATTAATTCTCACGTTGGCTTGAGGCAGGGCCCTGTGCTAAAAATGATGCAAAGTCAGCAGCCAAGTTCCTAGTAAGGGAGGTGTTTTAAAGATGGGGGTTATGCAATGGAATAAGGTCAGACAAGGGCCAACCGTTTTCCAATTACCTTTTTATGGAAATAAGACACCTCCTGGGAATAAAACACAGGCTATTCACAGAGTACCAGCTGCAAGCAAACGGGATGGTTGAGAGATTAAACAGCTTAAAAGCTAACAAAATCCTTGTGCCAAAACTGGCTTTATTGCCTCCCATTGGCGCTTTCTGCTCTTCGCAACTCACCTGTTGCGGATCACCACTTGGCTCTGCATGAAATTGTAACTGGTAGGAGGATGCATGCCACTGTCCCTCCTGCCCATTCAATTTTGGATGCTAATACCACAACACAGGTTCTAGCAAAAGAGATGCCGACATACTTAACTGAAATGACAGATGTCCTCAAATGCATTTCCCACCAGGTTCAACAAGTCGGCCGACCAACGTTTAGGAAGAGACAAGTACACATGCTCACCTGCCTCCAACTCCCTCATTGAACAGGTTGGTGGTAGATCTCTTTCTGCTGCTGGGGCTTCGCTCTGGAACAGCCTCCCTATCCTCTCTGAAACTTGAGGAGAACCATTTCCGGTTCCGGAAGCACCTCAAGACCTTCCTCTTTGCTTCTGCTTTCTCTCCTCCTCTCCCCTGCTAATCTCCTGGCTGAAACTGCACTGGTTACCTGGCTACCCTCTGATCTTGGGCCCAGGTCCCCTCCCTGCCAGTTGCACTCCTGCACTGCCCTCCAGCAACCCTTGCACTCAGGGACTGTTTCTGTATCCCTACAGCCCCCTACCAGCACTTGACACCCGATGTCTATGCTTAACCTTGCACTTGCCACCAGCTGGCTGCACTTTTATTTATTGTCTTTATGTATTTTACTGTTATCCTATGTACTGCACTGCCCCTCCGCTCCACCCCCCCGCACTTTTCCCTTTCCCCCCACCCCTGCACTTGCGAAATCTCAAAGTTAACTGGTCTAGTAAGATCATTGTCTCTGTCTTCCCTCTGTTCCCCCTCCCTTGCCTTGTTGTGCTTTAAAAGACTTGTGTATAGGCCTGTTATAAATAAATGCCATATCATAATATCATGTCAATAGCACAGCTTCTCTAGCCGTAAGATAAAATATTTGTCCGCAACGTCGTACTGAAGTGGCAAGAACAGATTCTTTTGGCCCCTACGAAGTTGTGTACGTGATGGCCACCACAGTGAAAGTTAATAAAAGGAGGGCATGGACACATATTACCGACATCTGCAAAATCAACAGCAGCACAGCAGAAGGAGAAAAGAGAAGCGCCCCTTGATGGGGCTTATAACCCAGTTATTATTTACTTTCTTCTGCTATTAGACTGTACACAAATTCCACAAATGAAGAAGAAAATGGGCAAGCGGGATAATGGGGGGATTGGGAAGAAACATAAGCTTGATATGAAAATAATAGGGGTAGGACAGTTTTGTCTCTTTGTCTTCTGTCTTCTTTTCTCTTTCTGGTTTCTACTAAATAGAGGGAATGGAGGTGCTGCAAGGGAGTTACGCAACAAAAGAAGCATATTTAGGGCCTCATCACGAGTTGGGCGGTTTCCTAGCGGTATTACTGCCGGGATGCCACATGGGCAAATAGTGCTACCGCCAACCGGTCTGGCAGTATTACCGCCAGAACATGCCTCCAGAACTGGAGGCCTGTTCCAGGGGCACACAGTAGAAGTGCAATGGATAGAAAAGGGGGACGATGTGTATGCAGACAATTATATACAGCTTGAAAGTTTGGCCAGGGAAGGAGCACCAAAGCATGTAATACTAGAATATAATATAGTAGGAGTGCAGAGGGGAACCAGTTGGCTACTACCCACAGGAGAATATATTGCAAAAGCTCAACATGACATGATATCCTGTGGTGCCACACTAGACCCCTGATGCGAATCGGGGTGTTGGTGTTTCACGACGCAAAGTAGGAAAGAGGGATGGTGCAGTGCCGCGCAGAAGGGCTGGTGGGATATGAAGAAGGGGTGGTAAAGAAACTAAATAGCAAATGCAGGGGAATATGAGATGTCAATGTACATGCTGTGACATGGATGGATGAAAAACACTGTCCAGTATACATAAAGCCACTCACACAGCATTCTTTGTGTTTCAGAGCAACTGGGACGATCATGCTGGGGGTGAACACTGGCTGCGAGAGTACAAAGAGCAACTCTGCGTTGCAGAAAGGGACGGTGGCAGTGATGGACTGCTGGTGGGCCTGCGGAACCAAAGTGTAACGCTTACCTTGGGACTCTGCAGGAGCGTAATGCCTTTTCTGCTAGAGGACCTGTTATCTGAGCTCTTATTCTGTGGAAACAACAATTATAACAACAAAACTACTGTAATTCCCATTTGCAAACAGAACTGTGGTGCAGTGTACCTTTGCATTGAGACAAGAAAATGTGTGGAGTCACAAACAGAATACTTGTGCGCTATTTATCACTACTATATTCAGAAAAGGCGTCTCTAGCAGCAATTCCGTACCCACCAACCCATCCACAAAGGCTGGCAACAATTAACAATAGTATAATGAAAACGGGGGTAGGAATGCGCTTGACACTGTTAAACTAAAGTAAATCAACAGTCTTGCTGAATACAATGTTTTTAATAATAAAGCTTTCTTTGAAGAACAGCCGACACGTGTTTCGACACTTAGGTCGTTTTCAAGGCTGGTTAACACACATCGTAAATAAGAATAATATAGATGTTCAAAAAGATAACAAAGAAATAATCATTGAATACATAGCAGTAGAAAGATAATCGTTAAAATAAAGTACACATCGATATTCCAAAACGATAACGGAAATGCAAAAATAAAATAAAATGAATAAACATACCAGGAAAACATGCAGAGGGCGAGGTACAGCAGTTGTGGATCAGTAAAAACACAGTGAAATCAAAGATAACAAGAAAAGAAACGATTTAGAAAAAGATATAGACAATGTTCAGATGAGAAATCATCCATACGTATTACAGTTGGTACTCAAATATCATCTTAAAACTAACTGTAGCCAGCACCCCGTGGCACAACCACATGCGAGCCCAGACACCAGGAAAAAAAAAAAAAAAAACAAAAAAACAAAGTGCTAATCACAGTCCAGAATAACCCAAAATTAAATGGAGGGATATTGTAAATACAGCATCAGCTAATATTACGTGATACTAAATAATTAAAAGATACCAATTATATAGAGTAGCATAAGGATAATGCAAAATTCCTTTCGATGATAATATGATACAGAAAAGTCACTTACCACACAAAACTAAAGATCATCAATTAGCTGGTTATATCCTATTCAAAGTAAAAATATATAAAACAAAAATAGAACTCAGTACAGGAGCTATGAAATCAATTGAACAAAATGATGAGGACTAAAATAAATCACTCACCGGATCAAAATATTGAAAAAGTTCCCATCACTTGGGAAATATGGCGAAATGCAAAAGAACAAGGTACTAGTTGCCGTATTGGCCGACTGAATTATATAGCCTGAAAGGAAACCGGATCTAATAAGAAAGCTGTCGATTTCAATCAGTTAAAGATTCAATATTCACCAAGAGGAAATTACTTACTCGATATATCGAGTGAGAAACATATATACCAGGATAAATTCAACCGTCAATGATCGAAAGCTTCCAAGATAAAGTGTGTCGCTAAAGACGTCACAGAAGTGACGGCGACGTAAGTGGAGGCGCGTTACGTCGCTCTGGTGACGTATTGTATCAACAAGGTGACGGTAGCCGTACGCAGTGCGCCCCGGTCGCAGGCTATGACGTCAGATATCAACATAGTTTCGAAAAGGTGACTTACAGTGCCCGATAATTGCCGGAAAATCCTCACAACCATTTAACGTGAACTCCATGAATATGGTATACAAACAGATTCCAAATTAGACTAAAGAGTAATATAAAAATTACTGGTGGTCGGACACGCATGAGAGGTGAGCCACGGTGATAACTGGCCCCAATCAGATAGATGTTCAAAACAGTGATGCACATGCATGAAAAAAACAACCTTTCTGCTCACAAAATTCAATATTGATAAGGTAAGCCTTATTTAGAGAAAAACATGCATCTCATGATCTGAATTCAACCCACGTGTTGTGCATCTCAAAAGACAAATTAATTTGGCTTCCATCTGTCGCAGTTTAAGCTGGAGATTGCCGCCTCTTTTCCCTTTATGTGCTTTCTGCAGACCAATAAAGCGCAAATCAGTGATTGAGTCCAATTGATGCTCTACTTGCCAATGAATTGCTAATGGTGATTTGGGTTCACACATCCTGAGGCTGGCCAAGTGTTCCCTGATGCGTATTCGAAGCTGACGGATGGTACTGCCCACATAGAGTTTGCCACATACACATACAATGGCATATACCACATGGGTAGATCTGCAATTAATGTAGTCCTTAATGGACACTCTAGTTCCAAATTTATCAGTGAAAATTTCACACTTGGGAAACGCCCAGGCACATTGATTGCAATTTCCACATTTACGAAAGCCCGTCAGTTGTTGTAACCAGGAAGTTTCTGTGGTTTTGTTATCAAAGAATGATGGACTCACCCGTGATTTAATAGTTGGTGATCTTAAATAAGTAAATTTCGGTTTAGGAGTCAGGTATGGCTCTAGATCCTTGTCAAGTCTCAGGATGTGCCAATGTTTGGCAACCAATTTGTACATCATGGAAGAATCAGACGTAAATGGGGTAACCAAAGAAATATGGGGTAAAGAGTCTTTAGATTTGGCTGCCTTGTTCAAGAGGTCTGGTTGAGTGACACCAATGAATTTAGCATGTGCTTCATTGATTACAGAGGCTTTGTATCCTCTGTTCAAAAAACGTTGACTAATAATATTAGATTCTTTGTCAAAGTCGATAGGGCGTGTACAGTTCCGTCTGGCCCTGTGAAACTCACCCGTAGGGATATTATTAATAGTAGTTCGTCGATGGTTGCTCTGTGCTGCTAATACGGAATTCACCTCAGTAGGTTTCCTGTAAGTACACGTGTAAATTTGTTGATTCTCGACAAATATATGTAAGTCCAAGAAGTCAATTTGTTTACAATCAGATTTGCCAGTGAAATTGATCCCAAAGGTATTAGTATTGGCATAAGTAAGGAAGTCATTGAAGGTATCCTCAGTGCCTTTCCAAATCAAAAAGATATCATCAATAAAACGTCGCCATGTAACAATGTTGGCATGATATTGATTTTGATTCAAAATATGGGTCTCCTCAAAGTATGCCATAAAGAGATTAGCCAGGGAGGGTGCAAACTTGGCTCCCATGGCTACTCCCTTCAGTTGAAGATAGAATTGGTCATTGAAAAGAAAAATATTATTGGCTAGAACAAATTTGAGAAATTGTTTAAGCATAGAGACATGTTCAATATAAGATGCCGAACAATCTTTAAAAACATAATCTAATGTAAGTGATGCCAGATGGTGATCAATATTGGTGTACAAAGCAACAACATCAATGGTAGCTAGCAAAAAGTCTGATTGCCAAGTAGTGGCAAAGAGGTCCTTAAGAATATGGGTACTATCTCTGATGTAAGAATTCATTCGTATTACATATGGTTTCAGCACTTCATCCAAATATTTAGACAAGCTCTCTGTAGCCCAATGAATACCGCTCATAATAGGTCTGACCTCAGGTAGAATCTCATAAGGTTTGTGAATTTTAGGTAAAAAATACATAGTTGGTATGGTAGGATCAGTAATTAACAAAAAATCTTTTTCATCATCAGTTAAGAATCCTTTAGAATGCCAATGAGAAATCAGATCAATTAAATTTGACACAACACGTTTAGTGGGATCAGATTTAAGAGTGAGATAGCAGCCAGGGGTTGAAAGATGTTTGAGACCCATGGAAATGTAATCAGAAGTATTCAGAATGACAATGTTGCCTCCCTTATCTGCCTCTTTAATTACAATACTACTGTCATCGGCTAATTCTTGAAGAGCAGTTTTTTGATTTTTGGTAAGATTGGATTTAAAATGGGGTTTGGAGTGCTTGTCCATATATTGATGGATATCTCGAGTCAAAGCTTGATTAAATGTCTCAATGACATTGTCTCCAATAAATTGAGGTGTAAACTTAGATTTCGGTTTAAATTCCATGATATCCAAGTGCAATGGATTGATATTCAAATCATGGATAACATTAGAGGTGTCACGACCGGCTTCCTGATCCAAGGAAACCAAAGTTTCAATGGTTTTAAGGTCTGAAATGCTGAAAGTACTCGGGGGATCAGGTTTGGGTTTAGGTTTGTACATAGTAACCTGTGTTGCAAAATATTTTTTGAGCTTAAGTTTTCTCAGAAATTTGTAAAGGTCAATCTGAAAATTGATGAAATTGGTACACACACTGGGTGAAAATGATAAACCTTTATTCAGGGCAGATATTTCATGATCAGTCAAGTTACGATTGGAAAGATTAGTAACTAAGTCAACATCAACTATTGTCCCAAACGTTTTCTGGAGCGAGTCAAGATGCCCGGTCGGGCTAGTTCCTCGTCTGAGCTGCCACTTCCGCTTCCGCTTGCCCCCCCTCCTGCCCCTGGTATGTTTAGAGGTATTGGAGTAAATACTGTTGGTGTTTTGGTGAAACGAACTTGTTTGGTATTTGCGAATCTTACATTCCCTTTTTTGTATCTCCGAATTTCCCCTAAAAAATGTTTACCCTTTAAATTAGGTTCATTAGTTGGAACGTCATCCGTTGGTAATTCACTGAAGTCTGTTTCAGAATCGAGATCCGAACTTGCAGGGGTAGTGTTAGCTGAGGTCGTTGCTGAGGCGGATTTACCGCCAATATTAATATTGTCATATTTGGTTTGAAATGTATAGACCCTATCTTGACGATAATCCTTATCGTCTCGGAAAAACTTTCTGCATTTACGTAGTTTAATTTCATCCTGATATTCAACCAAGATTTCATGCATTTTGTCAAAATTCTTACGTTTGGTTTCTTCAGCATTTGGCATTTTAGTAATCTCATCTTTGAGTGCTGTGATTTGGGTAAGAACCCTTTTGTGTTCTCTAGTGGCATGTAAAATTAATAATTCTATCATGTTCTTAGAGCTTTGATTAAGGTTATCTACCCACTGTTCCGCTAAGTCTGCATCCTCTTCATTATCAAAATTCGGAAATGTTAAGTTGCGTAGGCCCCTCGGGATAAGATTGTTTTCAAGATAATTAGTGAGGGAAGCCTGCTCCCAGTATTTATTGATTTCTTTCTTGGATAATCTTTCAAGTCGGATAAATTTCTGTTTAAGAGTTTCAGAAACTTTAGTGTTATTGGCAAAGGCATTAGCAGTACTGCCCCGTGGGGCAAATAGGGCCGCTCTATCCTGGTCCCTGTTGGCCATATAGTCAGCCATTATTAATAGAGTGATGGTCAGCTGGCACAGGTAAAAAGTGACAAAATACAGTGACAAGAAAATGTGTGGAGTCACAAACAGAATACTTGTGCGCTATTTATCACTACTATATTCAGAAAAGGCGTCTCTAGCAGCAATTCCGTACCCACCAACCCATCCACAAAGGCTGGCAACAATTAACAATAGTATAATGAAAACGGGGGTAGGAATGCGCTTGACACTGTTAAACTAAAGTAAATCAACAGTCTTGCTGAATACAATGTTTTTAATAATAAAGCTTTCTTTGAAGAACAGCCGACACGTGTTTCGACACTTAGGTCGTTTTCAAGGCTGGTTAACACACATCGTAAATAAGAATAATATAGATGTTCAAAAAGATAACAAAGAAATAATCATTGAATACATAGCAGTAGAAAGATAATCGTTAAAATAAAGTACACATCGATATTCCAAAACGATAACGGAAATGCAAAAATAAAATAAAATGAATAAACATACCAGGAAAACATGCAGAGGGCGAGGTACAGCAGTTGTGGATCAGTAAAAACACAGTGAAATCAAAGATAACAAGAAAAGAAACGATTTAGAAAAAGATATAGACAATGTTCAGATGAGAAATCATCCATACGTATTACAGTTGGTACTCAAATATCATCTTAAAACTAACTGTAGCCAGCACCCCGTGGCACAACCACATGCGAGCCCAGACACCAGGAAAAAAAAAAAAAACAAAAAAAACAAAAAAACAAAGTGCTAATCACAGTCCAGAATAACCCAAAATTAAATGGAGGGATATTGTAAATACAGCATCAGCTAATATTACGTGATACTAAATAATTAAAAGATACCAATTATATAGAGTAGCATAAGGATAATGCAAAATTCCTTTCGATGATAATATGATACAGAAAAGTCACTTACCACACAAAACTAAAGATCATCAATTAGCTGGTTATATCCTATTCAAAGTAAAAATATATAAAACAAAAATAGAACTCAGTACAGGAGCTATGAAATCAATTGAACAAAATGATGAGGACTAAAATAAATCACTCACCGGATCAAAATATTGAAAAAGTTCCCATCACTTGGGAAATATGGCGAAATGCAAAAGAACAAGGTACTAGTTGCCGTATTGGCCGACTGAATTATATAGCCTGAAAGGAAACCGGATCTAATAAGAAAGCTGTCGATTTCAATCAGTTAAAGATTCAATATTCACCAAGAGGAAATTACTTACTCGATATATCGAGTGAGAAACATATATACCAGGATAAATTCAACCGTCAATGATCGAAAGCTTCCAAGATAAAGTGTGTCGCTAAAGACGTCACAGAAGTGACGGCGACGTAAGTGGAGGCGCGTTACGTCGCTCTGGTGACGTATTGTATCAACAAGGTGACGGTAGCCGTACGCAGTGCGCCCCGGTCGCAGGCTATGACGTCAGATATCAACATAGTTTCGAAAAGGTGACTTACAGTGCCCGATAATTGCCGGAAAATCCTCACAACCATTTAACGTGAACTCCATGAATATGGTATACAAACAGATTCCAAATTAGACTAAAGAGTAATATAAAAATTACTGGTGGTCGGACACGCATGAGAGGTGAGCCACGGTGATAACTGGCCCCAATCAGATAGATGTTCAAAACAGTGATGCACATGCATGAAAAAAACAACCTTTCTGCTCACAAAATTCAATATTGATAAGGTAAGCCTTATTTAGAGAAAAACATGCATCTCATGATCTGAATTCAACCCACGTGTTGTGCATCTCAAAAGACAAATTAATTTGGCTTCCATCTGTCGCAGTTTAAGCTGGAGATTGCCGCCTCTTTTCCCTTTATGTGCTTTCTGCAGACCAATAAAGCGCAAATCAGTGATTGAGTCCAATTGATGCTCTACTTGCCAATGAATTGCTAATGGTGATTTGGGTTCACACATCCTGAGGCTGGCCAAGTGTTCCCTGATGCGTATTCGAAGCTGACGGATGGTACTGCCCACATAGAGTTTGCCACATACACATACAATGGCATATACCACATGGGTAGATCTGCAATTAATGTAGTCCTTAATGGACACTCTAGTTCCAAATTTATCAGTGAAAATTTCACACTTGGGAAACGCCCAGGCACATTGATTGCAATTTCCACATTTACGAAAGCCCGTCAGTTGTTGTAACCAGGAAGTTTCTGTGGTTTTGTTATCAAAGAATGATGGACTCACCCGTGATTTAATAGTTGGTGATCTTAAATAAGTAAATTTCGGTTTAGGAGTCAGGTATGGCTCTAGATCCTTGTCAAGTCTCAGGATGTGCCAATGTTTGGCAACCAATTTGCATTGACCCTCCCTTCTCACCTGTGCTTATGTTTTGTGGAGCTCTCCATCCTGTATTCTACAGGGGCGCGCTGGGCTGAATAACTTTAACCAGAGGGGCTGTGCTGTTGGCTGATTCTTAACTGAATGACGTCCTATCCTCTTCTAGAGGTTGCTTGGGTAAGTATTTTGGTGAAAATAGGATGTACAGTTCATCAGATTCTGAGTTGCCCCTATGTTGGAGAGATCTCTCTTACTAAAATTCTCCTTTATTTTTGCAGGTTCTTGGTTTCCCAGAAAAGGGCAGATGTTGCGGTATGGCTGCAACTATACTCGGTTTGAGGAAATGTTAAAAACGTATGTTCATCGAAACAGAGTAATTGCTGCCTTCAGAGACAAGCGCGGTAATAATTATGTGATGAAAGCCTTGCTTAGACTTCAGGTAAGCACATATGTAACTTCTTCTTTTCTTTTTACAAGTTCATTCAGTCACACAATACCTTGGTTTTGCAGGTCTTTGGAAAAACTGTTGAAGAAAATACCTTCGGACGATGCGGAGACTGCTGAGGAAAACTTTTGGATGAAGGCACTGTCACCGTGAAACAAGGCTGCTGAGTGAATGAAGGCTGTGGCTGAGACGGAACTTCTGACAGAAGATGCGGTGACTACAAAATAACTGTGGACAGAGGAAAAGCTTCGGAAAAACACTTTGGTTCTGTAAGTCTTTACAATTATACTGGTATTCTGTTGTTTTGCTGTGGAAATTAATATGTTTTATCTCGTTTTTCTATTGACAGGTTCTGTCAAGAGATCGCTGGTAGCGTTACCCGCTGTCAGCGTAGAAGACGCGAAGCGAGCACTTCAGCGGAGGCGGGGCTTAAGTAGCTCCCTCTGCAACAGGTGTAGCATGCACTGCGAGTTAACTATGGAATTAGCAGCAGCAATGTTGAGTGTAGGTGAAAAAACAATGTAAGTGCAATGAGCCCATGGGTGCAATGCTAAGAGTGAGGAAAATGCCTTTTGTGCCAGGCTTGAAGCCACTGTTTCCCAACTGATTGATATGAAGTTCTTTGTCTCTCTAGTGTTTCTGAAATGGATCTGTATTCCTTGGCTGGGATAATGACACAAAGCTTAAGCCCAGTTGCCTCCAGACTGGGGAGGGGTATATGCACTTCTGACCCTCCACAGTCCTGCATTGGTCATTCCCCGGGCCCTCCTATTACCTTTTAATGAACTATCTCCATCAAGGGTGAAGAATAAGGGAAAAGAACTAAAGGAGGGGAAAGACCAGCCAAAGCAAGGCCCAGGTACCTGCTCACCCTGCCACGCTCCCGCACTGCCTTCAGGCCATCCCTTGCACTGGAGTCTGTATCTGTACCCATACAGCCCCCCTTTTTCTTCCTGCCCTTATTCAGACCTACCCTGTCTGCAGCATTAAACCTAGCACTTGCCAATTGCTGGCTGCACTACCACTGTTTGTTGCCTTTTTTATGTATTTATTTATTATTATTTCTCCGTTTCTCCTTTGCTTCGCACTTTCCGCTTCTCCCCCCTTCCATGCACTTTTCCCCTCCACCGCTCCCATGCCCTTGCGCATTCTCAATGTCACTGGGCCTCGTAAGATCGTTGTTTTGTTCTCCCCTGTTCCCCTCACTCGCTTTGTAGCGCTCTGAAACACGTGTGTACGAGCGCGATAGAAATAAAATATCAATATCAATATCACAAGAAAGAAAAGGAGCAGTAACTACATATCTGCCAAATCCGCACAGAGTTTGGGCACAATCCCACAGCACTTAAGGCTTTTCAACAAAGCATCAGTTTTCTTCACATCCCTCCTCCTTCAGAGAATACAAGTAGACGACAATGACAAATGGCTGCAGATAACCCGCTACGAGGCGCTACAGTTGGCAAATGCAACCGAAAAAGAACTGAATGTAGTTCGGGAAGAGCTCTGTCTCCTGCGCCTCGTGTCCTTACAAAATAGATTTGTTCTTGACCTAATTACTGCAGTGGAGGACGAGGTCTGCCACAAGATAGAGAGCAGCTGTTCTACAGCAACACCCGCCAACGATGCCACCAATGGGAAACGTATGGAAGCTGTCTAGGAAATACGTACCCTAAATGAAAAACTGGTAAAAGAAACACATGACTTTGCACTGGACAATTGGCTGAATTCACTATTTGCCTGGGTGCCAGAGTGGCTTGCGCCTATGTTTAAAATAACTGTCCCTGTGCTCGTTGTGATGCTTGTTGCCTTCTATGTCGGACAGTGGGTCATCAAACAATGCGACTGTCGCAAGACGAAAGTACGGTATATAATGTCTGCTAATAAAATAAATGATGATGATAGCAGACTAGAGAGGCAGCCTCCTGGGACGAATGAGGGTGAGGATAGAGTACATGTGATTTTTGCAGCACCCCCACCAAACATAGAAGACTATGATTGATGCTTTTTGGGTAGCATGCTCCCTAGATGGGCAGGATTGTCTAATAATTGGGGATACTCTGCAACAGGTTATGGATGCCCAAGGAACAATGTATGGAGATGATGGGAAAGAAGGTGTTGATCGAAAGATCGATTGAAGGGCGAATGTAATGAAGGTGCTGATCCAGCGCCAGACAGGGGGGCGCACCTACCAATTGCGAAAGAGGGATGGGCTGGGACTCCTTATAGGTGGGGACAGGAGGACTCTGAGTGCTGTATCCAGCCCCCGGATTGGCTATGGAGATGAACAAGGGAGGACACTCTGTATATGATGCAACATGGACACAATAAACATGTATGCACAAATGCGAAGAAAGTGAAACCGCAGGTAAGCGCTCTGCATGCGGGCGCCACAGGTTGGGCCTCACCCTGTAGGCCTATTCTGAACACATGACCGTTCATCGCGGCTAAGGGATGGGGAAGCTGAAGTCAGGTTGCTCGTCTCCAGCAGACCCCAATCGCTGGGAACAACACTGGGTGATGTAATTAAGGCCAGCGAGCCAGCCCCATTGCTACTCATGGGAGCTTAGGAAATCGACCTGACCCAGAGCGGCACTTGCATTCACCAAGGAGGTTTCAAATCACCCCTTGGCCAGCGGGTATGGGAACGAGGATGTGGAATGGAGGCGCACTCCAAAAAGAACAAATCAGACAGTACGTTTCTGTGTCCCTGGAAAGTATCAGCCCCCAGAGTGTCCACTACAGTGTTTGCAAAGGTTGCTGTCTTGCAGGTGCTGTGTGAATGTCTCCCTTCCCACTAGTTTATGGTGTCTTGTGTTCCTTCCTCTTCGGTGCTGACCAATGGCAGATAAATAAAGGACCAGAGGTCAGCACAAAAATGTTATTACTAATTGCAAACTGTTTGCGGGTGGAGTGGGAAGAAATGTGGCGCCACACCAGGAGGAGATGAGCTGGGAGAGGGCAGGTATGTTTGCTCCAATCATGTTTGACTAATGTATGTCCAGCTATAGGGCTATGTCGTATTCTAACCAGTTAGCTGCGTGGGGACCACAAAGACGCAAAGTTTGAAGTGCAACTGTTTCTAACTCCATGAAAATGTTATTAGCAGTATAAAAATGATGTCTGCTGTGTGCCAGTTTGTCAGCTCTCATCAACCAGCTCTGTTCCACTGTGCATTTGTTTTTGCCCAGCTGTACTGAACAGCATTACTTCTTGCCCGGTGTGTGCTACTTTTTGCACTACTAGTAGTAACTTATTTATTCCGAGCCTTCAAGGACCCCTGATACACTTGAATGCATATTGTAAAACTGAGGTTACCGAGGAGCCCCAGCCTGATGACGGGGCATATTCAGAGCATGTGAATGCATGAAAGATCCAAGGCTAGAGAACCCGATTTCTTGGCTTTGCAATGTTTGTCGACCCTCTGGCCCTGACAGTACTTAATTCTGAGTAAAGTATTTTTATGCTTAACCTTGGGTTTAAAAAGGGAATACATCCTCGGGCCATGATGGCATTACATGCTCCAGAAGCAGAGAATACAAAAATGCCTAACACCTTTCATTCAGTATGTCTAGGAGAGGTCACTGCTTCCAGAGTTCCAAAGCTTACGGCCATTGTGTCTCACAACTGTTAGCTCAGGGAAGAAAAGTGCACTTAGAAGTGCACTTGACCAGAGATAAGTGGTATGCAGTGAAAATGTTAGCAGCAAAAGTGTAGTCAGTGAAAAAGTTGTGGTGAAAATACCTCTGCAGTGAAAAAGATGTCAAGCAAAAAGTAGTAATACAATGCAGCTGAAAAGTAGCTAAACATGCAGTGCTGCTAGGATAATTGTTGGGTTAAGGTCTTGTGGTCTTTAGGGTTTGGATAGGGGTTAGGGTCAGGGTAAGGATAGGGGGGGAAGTATTAGAGTAAAGATTTTGGTTAGAATTGGGGTAAGAGTTAGGGTCAGGGTAGTTGTTGCAGGGCTGGTGATGTTGGGGTTTGTTTAGTCGTTAGGGTAGATTAAGTGCCGGGTCAGTGTTAGGGTGGGGGATATTGTAAGACTAGGGCTAATAGACTAATGGTTTGGGTAAGTTTTAAATTAAGGGATAGGGAATTTGATGGGCTGATGATGTTGGCATAGGATGGGGTTAGGATAACCATAGAGTTTAGATCAAAGTAAGCAATAGGGTAAATGTTTTGCAGTTAGGGTAAGGTTAGGATTAGAGCAAAGGTTAGGGCAAAGGCTAAGTTATTTGTGGCTAGCTGGTGAGGAGATTGGAGTTAGGTTCACTGTTCGTTTTCCATTGATTTTGTACCGAATAACATGCAAATAATATGCTTTAGCGCACAGAAGTTTTAGTGTTCTGTAATAGTTCAGGGTAGTAATTCGAGTTAGGGGAAGGTTTAGGAACGGAGTTAGGGTGATTGTGGGGGTTTTATTAAAGGTTTGGGTCATTGTTAGGGTTACAGCCTTGTACTTTTGTGTATTTAAAAAGAACAAGTTACTTCTTACCTTGTAACGTTCTTTCGATGGGATGTTCCTCCAACGTATTCCTTATCTTTGATAGATCATCTCCCAGCTTGCTGGCCTCGGAAATTTTTTTTAGTAGAGGGCGCTGCGCGTCGATGTCCCACGAGCCGATGTCCCTCGACAGCCTCTGTATCGGTGCCGATGTCATCATGTGTATAAATAGACTCGCGCAGCGTCCGTTGCTCAGTTCCGTTTTGACATCAACAGTTATTTTACATGAATTGGTTATTGACCTTGAAGGAACGTAAGCTGCAACCACAAGGGAAGTATTACTGCGGGGATGGATGGGAGGGGCGATAAGGAATACGTCGGAGGAACATCCCATTGAAAGAACGTTGCAAGGTAAGAAGTAACTTGTTCTTCGAAGGGATTGTGCTCTCCGACGTATTCCTTATCTTTGATAGACTCCCATAGCAGTGGTGTGTAATTGGAGCTGGGAGTAAAAACACCATATTTCCTTTTAGGAATGAACAGAATGTAATACGGCTTTGCCAAACCTAGTCTCTTGACTAGAGGAGGAATCCAGGTTGTAAAATCTTGTGAAGGTATGTGCGGACGACCATGTGGCAGCCGTACAAATGTATCGAACTGGAACCCCTCTTTGGAGGGCCGAGGAGGCTGCGATACCCCTGGTTGAATGAGCCCTAAGATTTTGAGGAGGCTCTTTCCCTGCTAGTTTGTAACATTCCAGAATGGCCAAAATAATCCATCTGGAAATGGTTTGTTTTGTTATCGGTAGACTGAATTTGTACCCTGAGTAACCTACGAACAGTTGGTCTGCTTGTCTAATCCTAGCAAGTTTGCTGATGTAAAAGCTTAAAGCCCGCCTTGGGTCCAGCCTATGTAGCCTTTCTTCCTCTTTCCCCGGATGGGGAGGCGGATAGAATGAAGGTAAGGTAATTTTCTGAGTGATGTGGAATTCAGAAACCACCTTTGGGAGGAAATTAGGCTTCACCTGTAGGACAACTTTGTCTTTATGAAAAATTGTATGAGGGGGTTTACAAGATAGAGCTTGTAATTCGCTCACCCTTCTAGCAGATGTTAAAGCCACTAATAAGAGTTTTAAGGGTGAGAAATCTTAGCGAACAAGAGTGGAGTGGTTCGAAAGGAGTACCCATCAGGAAATTTAAGACAAAATTTAAGTCCCATAAAGGAACCTGAAAAGGTCTTGGAGGGTAGACATTAGTTAATCTCTTTAGAAATTGTATTACTAAGGGTAATTTGAAATACGAAGGCTCCTCTGCAGTGCGCTTGAAGATCGATAGCGCTGCGAGATAGCCCTTGATAGTGACAACTTGAAGGCCTGAATTTGCCAAGTAGAGTAGAAAGGATAACACCGTTGGTGTACCACATGAAAAGGGGTCGATATTCTCTTCTCTACACCAGCTGCAAAATTTGTTCCAACGGCAGCGGTATAAAAACTTTGTTGCTGGCCTTCTGGCCGAAAGCAACACCTCCATGACGTCATCAGGGAGGTCCCAATCCGTGTATCTCAACCTTTCAGAAGCCAGGCGTGAAGGTTGAGGGTTCTGATGTCTGGATGGAGAACCTGACCTCCTTTCTGTGAGAGAAGATTCTCCTTGAGTGGAAGACGAATTGGAGGGCAGATGGACATGTCCAGAAGGTCCGGGTACCACGTTCTCCTGGCCCAGTCTGGGGCAATTAGGATCATGGTCCTCCGGAATCTTCTCAACCTCCTGATCATTTGAGGAATGACAGGGACTGGTGGAAACAGGTACAGGAGTGGAAACTCCTAGTCCACTACGAACGCGTCCCCCAGAGCTCCTCTCGGGGGAAATTCCCTTAAACAAAACAGATCGCACTTCCTGTTGGTACTGGTGGCGAACAGATCCACTTGAGGGGTTCCCCAAAGGGCGAAGATCTCCTGAAGGACTTCCTGAGCTAGTTCCCATTCGTGGGAGACTGTGCCCTGCCTGCTCAGAGCGTCCGCCGTCAAGTTCTTCTCTCTGGCTAGGTGAACTGCCGATAGAGAGATTCCTTCTTGAATTGCCCAAAACCAGAGCTGCATTGCCTCTCCGCACAGTGGCAGTGATCCTACGCCTCCTCTTTTGTTGAGGTAGTGCATGGCCACTGTGTTGTCCGTCATTATCAGGACATTCTTCCCTTGTACAGATGGCAGAAAAGCTTTCAGCGCTAGTCTGATTGCTCTTAGCTCTAACAGGTTGATATGTAGTCTGGACTCCGATGGAAACCAACGACCGCCGATGGTCAAGTCGTTGGTATGGGCTCCCCACCCCGTGAGTGAGGCATCTGTGACTACTGTTATCTCCAGCCACGGTTGCCAAAACAGTTCTCCCTTCAAGATGTTTTTCTGGCAGGCCCACCACTGAAGGTCTCGAGCCACCTTGTCGGGAACCTGAAGGAGGTCTGTCATTCTCCCTGAGAATTGCGACCACTGAGTCCTCAGTGCCCACTGAAAAGATCTCATTCTCAGGCAAGCCTCTGGCACAAGGAAGATGCAGGTTGCCATGAGGACTAGCAACCTCAAAAAGTCGAAGGCTGGGAGACGATGGGCATTTTGAAACTTGGTGACCATCTGCAGAATATCTTGAGCCCTCTCCTCTGGTGGCGAGGCTTTTCCCAGGGAAGTATCCAGAACCGCTCCAATGAACTGGAGTCTCTCTGATGGTATCATCTGTGACTTCTTTAAATTGAGGGAGAAACCCAGTTTGTTAAGGAAGTGGCAAACATAATTTAGCTGAGTCTGAGCTTGTTCCGGAGATACAGCTCTGATCAGCCAATCGTCCAGGTAGGGGTAGATGTGAATCCCTTCCCTCCTTAGACTTGCAGCCACTACTGACATTAGCTTGGTGAAGACCCTCGGGGCGGAGGTCAGCCCAAATGGCAGAACTCGAAATTGATAATGAGAGCCGCCAATTGCGAACCTCAGGTATTTCCTGTGTTTGAGATGGATTGGCACATGGAAATAAGCATCCTAGAGGTCCAGAGATACCAGCTAGTCCTGGAGCTGGAGGGCCTGAAGGATATGAGAGAGAGTTACCATCTTGAACTTGACCTTCCTGAGGAACTTGTACAATTCTCGTAAGTCCAAGATAGGTCTCAGTCCTCCGTCTTTCTTTGGGATGAGAAAATAGGGGGAGTACCAGCCCTTGTTCCTCTCTGCTACAGGTACCGGTTCTATGGCACCTTTCTTCAGCAGGTCTACAATTTCCTGCAAGAGGAGCGGATCTGGAACTTTCTGAGAGCTGTTCCCCGGTGGATGACTCTGAGGGATGCGTAGAAAAGGCAGGCAGTAACCTTGACCAACTTTCTCCAATGCCCAAGCATCTGACGTAATAGCCTGCCATTCCGTCAGATGTTGAGTTAACCTGCCCCCTACTGGTGTCTTGTGAGGAGAGTCCTCAGAGCGGTTTTAAGGAGGCGGTTGATGCAGATGCCGAGGGTAAAGAGGCACCTGCTGCTGCGGCTTTTGTATTTTTACCCCGTCCACCTCGGGTGAATTTTTTTTTCTGACCCCTTTGAACTGGCTGTCCTCTGCCTCTTCCGAATGCGGAATAGAAGCGAAAGGACTTACCTCTCCAAGAGGTTCCTGAGGGGCGATATGGTGTCTGACGGATTGCAGCTCCTAGGGATTTTGCTGCTGCCTTTGATGTTTGTAGTTTTTCTATATTGTCATCCGCCTTCTTACCAAACAAAGAAGAGCCGTCAAAGGGCATATTCAAGAGTCTGCTTTGCACATCTGGAGCAAAACCAGACTTTTGCAACCAAGCAAATCTCTGGGTTGTTGTACTTGTCGCCATGAACCTGCTGATGCCGTCAGCAGAATCGATGCCAGTTTGAAGGGATTCGCACATAGCGTCTTTACCATCCTTGATGATGTTTAGGAATGCTTCCCTTTCTTCTCCCTCCGGGAGGCAGTCAGCCGCTGATGAAGCACACTCCCAAAGTGTGTGACTGAACCTTGCGAGCGTACAAGTAGCATTGATGGATTTCAACGCTGTGCTACATGCAGAAAATACTTTTTTGGCCATAGAGTGATATCTCTTATCATCCCTGTCCTGTGGAACAGTAGGGTAAGCCGATTTACTACCAGATGAAGTAGCTGCCTGAACAACCAGACTCTCCGGATTTGGGTGTTTGGATAAATATTCAGGGTCAGCAGAAGACACCCTATATTTAGCTGATAATTTTTTGTTAACCGCCGGGATTACCTCAGGTGTTTCCCAGTTTGCCAATATTCTCCTTTGTAATGCCGCATGAAATGGCACCACAGAATCCTCCTGTGGACCTTTGACCAAGATGTCTGTGAGGTCGTCTTGCTGAAAAGCAGGTGAGGGTGTGAACCACCCCATAAACTCTATTATCCTTGCCATCAAGGTTCTATAAGGGGTTTCAGCATGTCCCCTGGGTCTCGTCTGGCAAATTCCACTTCTCGGGAAGTGTCCAACCCACTTGCTTCCTGTAAGGATTCTTGGAGGTCTTTGAACCTACCTTCCTCAGAGGTAAATTCCTCTGGTACTGGAGTTGCAGATCCTTGCAACTCAAAAGGTCTTTCCTGATCCGAATCCTCCCCTTTTTCATAAATAGATGATAAGACTCTGGAGGGATCAGGTCTTGAAAATGGTATAAATCCCATTTCCAGAGCAGAAGGGGCCAAATTCGTCATGATTGGCTGAGAAAACATCGATGTCGTTGACGCGGACGTTAAAGGCTTCGAAGCCATCGAAAAAGGCCTTGAGAAAGGTGGTAGAGGCCTCGATGAACTCGAGTATCGGAATTCTACTCGAGGTTGTCGATGACATTCTCGTGATCGAGGCTCTGGGTATGGCCACTGTCTGTGAGGTGGCTGTGGGTTTGTCCTTTCTCGGCGTCGGCGTCGAAGACGGCGTCGACTTGACTGACCTGTGCGTCGAAGAACCCTTCGATAACGGCATCGAAGACGCCGATCTAAGCGTCGAAGGGATCTTCGACAACGGCTTCGAAGACGTGACCTTGCCTTTACTCGAGGGTTTGTGACCCTCTAGAGTGGCTTCTTTCGCCGGGTGCTGCGACTCGCGCCGTTTTGATTTTTCGGGTCCTTCACCCAGGGTATCCCTCAGCAGTCTGCGAGGGGGTCGAGGCCGCTTTCTCGAAGACGCTAAGCATCTTTTCCTGAATTCCTCCCACTCAGCCTGAGAGCTGTTTTTTGTGGGGCAGGAGACCCTTTTTGGGGAAACGGAAGAAGAAGACGAGGAAGGGGATCTTCGACGTCTCTTTTTTGAATGCTTAGATCTCGAAGAGTGATGGGAACTGCTTCGAGACCCAGAACGAGAAAGTCTTTTGTGATGGCGAAGAGACGAATGTCTCGACTCCGCCGAGGAAACTTTCGAAGAAGTTTTAACTGCCTTACCTCTCTCAAGCTTCCCCTTACGCTCCTTCAAGGCTTTCGTCGTCATGGACATGCAGTCCTCGCACTCCGAACAATGGTGCTTGATTCCCAGGCACCACAAACAGATCCTGTGAGGATCCGTCAACGACATTTTCTTTCCACAGTCTCGACATTTTTTGAAGCTGGACTGTGGAGTCGTCGGTTCGAGTGAGGAAGCCATCGAGTACGAGTCGGTATTCACGAGGAATAATGAAGTATATTTGACTGAAGAACTGAGCAACTTTATTCCGAGGCCCAACGAAGCGCGGAAAAACAGAACTGAGCAACGGACAATGCGCGAGTCTATTTATACGCGTGATTACATCAGCGCCGATACAGAGGCCGTCAAGGGACATCGGCTCGAGGGACGTCGACGCACAACGCCCTCTACTGAAAATAATTTCCTAGGCCAGCAAGCTGGGAGATGATCTATCAAAGATATGGAATACGTCGGAGGACACAATCCCTTCGAATAGCTTTTTTGGCAACTTTATTCCTGGCATCATTATTGCACGTTGCATTGATTTTATTGAACGACTACATTTTTTAAAACAACGCTTTGCTGGCTATTTTTTCACGTGACTACATTTTCCTGGGGACATGTTCACATGGAACCAGATAAGTGTGCTCTTGTGCACAGATCCTGCCTGAGGTACTACCTTGGAAAATGATGGCTGCTCTATGCTCGGAGGGCCTGTGAGTAGTGCCTCTACACTGGGCTTGCTTGTGGGGCCCACATTTCCTGAGTTCGGTGCTGGTAGAATCAGAGGATAGTAGGAGCAGTGTTCCCAATTATAGAGCAATAGCATCCTTGAGCAGGTGCGAGTATTGTCTGTCCATATGCGGTGCTACACCTGCCATGCATGTTGCTTGCGGGTGTTATCCATGCATATTCCCTATGCCTATTGTAGGAGCGTCTGGTCATAGTGTGGGTTTCATGCCCAAGAACCATCCACATAAGCAGTGACTTAAGTGTCCTAAAACTCGAGCCGGGGCTCTCAGGGGTGTGGACTGGCAGGGCGATGGCTGCTGCAATTAAGAGGCATCACTTACGTTACCTGAATGCCGCCTGTTAGGCCACACCCCTGTAAGAGCCCCGGCTTGATTTTGTGAAGGGCCGGGGCCGTGGCGTAACCGGCAGCTTTCAGGTCAGGTAAGTGTTGCCTATCGTTTAATTGCTGCGCTGCTCCCTGCCAGGCACCCCTTTCACTGGAGATGCAGTGATCATCAGCCTTTCACCTGGGGGTCAAGGGTGATGATCCCTGTATCTCTAATAAAGGGGGCCTCTGGCAGGAGGTCGGCGACACATTAAAAAGGCAAGATTTTTTTGTAAGACATGAAGCTCTCGCTTACGCGCCAGCACTTCAGGCTTTACAAAAAAAAGGCTTCTTTTCATTGTGCCGCCCCCTCCCCCTCCTGCCAGGTACCCCTTTCAATAGAGATGCCTGGGTCATCTCTAATGAAAGGGTACATGGTAGGGGGGCTAGGCAACACAATGAAACTGCAAGGCTTTTTTTTCTAAAGCTTGAAGCTCTTGCTTAGCTTCAGGCTTTAGAAAAAAATCCTTGCCTGCTTGCAGCCTCGTGTTCTGGGGTTAGCAGCAAACTTTAGAGAGACCCAACAGGGCCCTGTCTCAGAAACAATTTTGCGGAGTCTGCCGATCATGTATTGGTTGATACTCCGGACCTACTGCCCAGTTCGGAATTATTTTACCATTTACATAATAGCCTGATTCCCATTTCACCAAATTTTGAGAGTGTGCATAGAGTTTTCTATATTTAAAGATCTCAAGATTCTCCGTCAGACAAAAATATGTTTTGAAAAAAAAACAATCTAACGTTCCTGCGAGTCCCCCTGCAGGGGTCCGGCCTGTACTACAGCTAGCGCCTTCTCTCCCTAGCACCCGCCCCCCTCACCGACGCATATGGCTGGATATGTGCCGCACGCTCTGCCCTTCCCCCGTCGAGAAATCCCTCTGAACAAACCCGCTTTGCAGAGTAATCCCGACTATTCTGGCCTCGGGCTGTAATAACAGCCTCCCACCCTCCACCCCGGCTGCACGGAGAGTGCAGGATTAGCACAGAGGGGAGGGCAGGGGCTCCGGCAACCCTAGATGATGACAGTGGGGGAATTCTGCAGTGATTTATGGCTGCACTGAAATGTAACATGGCCTATTACAAGCCTCTGGAAGGAAGGGGGAGGCGGGTAGGGGGTGGGGGTGGCTCACGTGACCGTCTAGCCCGGGCACACAGTCATCTGCAGTTAATTGCAGCTCCTCTCCAGCCTCTGCCACTGGCCCGCCTCTAATCCGCAGGCGGGAGGGGCCCGCTGCCAGGCTCTGCGGTAAACAGGGGTGGGGTTTGGTTCTTCTTTTTTTTTTTTTTTTTGCTGGCTCCAATCCATTCTTAACCTCCTTATTGCAGCGTAAAAAATATCAGCAGTGGAGGATGGTTGGTGTATGCGGAAGCTCTCGATCAGCCAAGTTGAACAACAGTCTATGCGAGAAACAGGGAAGCAGTCATCTGGTGTACAAACGCCCCACCGCCTCAGCCCCTCAGCCGCCCCCCCACCCTTACAATAAAAACTTCGGCCATCTTTCCGAATCGAAACCCACACTACATTTCTACATCAAACGCAGCAGCGCGGTTCATTTGCAATTGTGAAAGTGCCGCTTCAGGCAGCTGGAACAGCAGCTCGGTGGGTTGCGTCACTGACACAGACAGCACGTGTACATACTGGCGCAGCCTTTCATCTTTCCGAAGTGGACCGAGTGAGTCAAGGAACATATGCAGGCGTTCGGAAAGTGCCAGGCCTGTGGCCTCTTGGAGAGAAAAGCCCGTGTGTGTAAACGCACTAGAAAAGGATTCCAGCGAGAAGTGTCAAAGCACTTTCTGCTCCATCACGCCCTTTGGCAACTGCTTTACAGACACAACGTCACAGTGATCATATTGGCTCTTTTTTTTTTAAGAGACAAAATCTGTAACATTCGAAAAATGATTGGTGCTGGATGACCAGATCTCGTAACTCTCCATCCCTCAATTTTTGAGGTTAAATAGACACAACCCAGCTCTTTCCAGATCAATCCAGTTGCATACACTATTTTCTCTACATCAATTCTGAAACCTACAACTGAATCTCCTATTAACCCGGCCCCTCTTCGGGCGATTCAGACCATCTCAGATAAGACAGCTCAATTTTTACTACTGCTTTACAACACTCGATTTCGACAGGTTGTGTTCCCAGGCCCCTTAAACATGCAGTAATATCTCCATTGTTAAAATACATTTTTTTTTAAATCACACCTCGAACAAGCAGTAGTCGATAATTATCGCCCCATTTTGCTACTTCCAGCTCTTATGAAATTGATGGAGGCTATTGTGACTCCCAAGCTCTCTAATATTATGGAGTGTAAGCAACTTTTGCACCCTTGTCAATCAGGCTTCCGACCCAGTATGGGCACTGAATCTGCAATGGTCACCCTATGGATGGCATTGCTTTGCTTCAGGACCGCGGAGCAGTGGGAGCTTTGAGGCTCCTGGACCTCTCTGCGGCCTTTGACGCTGTGGACCATCAGATCTTACTCTGATGCCTCCAGAAGGGATGGGGTATCTGGCATTCCGCTTCAATGGTTTGCCTCTAGCCTGGCGGACCAGCTACAGTCTCTATCCCTCTTTTGAAATGCTTCCCAACAAAAGTTAATTGCAGGGTCACCCAAGCCTCTGCTCTTTCCCCTCCCTTCTTTCATTTGTATATGCGCCCACTGGTTGACTTGATTCCTGATCAGGGAGTGCATTCTTATTCTTATGTGATGACACAAAGATCTTTTTCGTCTCAATGCTCCTGCCTCAGACTCCCCTTCTAGACTAAAAAATTAACTTTCTGCAGTTGGAGAATGGATGGCCAAATACTGGCTCAAACTTAATGGGGGAAAAAACAGGTTTTTCTGGTTGGGTCCAACTCCTCAGGGGCACTTTGGACCTCTGCTTAATGGGCATCTTCACTGGGCCCCTGCCCCAAACCTGTTTCCATTGTAAAAAGCCTGGGAATTAAACTTATGGCCAATGGCTCCAGAGAAGCTCAACTCTCCTCAGTCTGCCAATCCGGCTTCATCAAACTAAAAGTCCTAACAAAGTGCTACCTTTTCTTCCATCAGAAGCCAAGGTTACGGGTTACGATAGTCACTTCAATCATCATGGGCTCCGTTGACTAAGATAACGGCATATATCTTGGTCTAGCTGAAGTTCTGTTGTAACGCCTACAGACTCTTCCGAATGCAGCTGCCTGCCTGCCGAAGGAGCCCCCAGACTCTCCCATTCCAAAGATCTACTCTGTCGATTGCACTGGCTTCCTCTTAGGAGCCGGATCAAGTTCAAAGTCTTATGTCTTGTTCACTATGCAACCCAAAGCCTTGGCGCAGAACTTCTAGGGTCAAAGCTCGCTACCGCTACCCCGAGCTGATCACTTCACTCCTCCAGCCAGTCTCTGCTAAATATCCCTAGATTTCGTCCGGCTCGGGCTGGAGGTAGAACCTTTTCTGTGTTGGCCCCCATGCTCTGGAACTCTCTGCCGACTAATCTTTGCAACATTCCGGATCATCTCCATTTTCAAAAGAACCTGAAGTCACACTTGCTCTGGTCTCATTTTTTCGCAGCTGTCCTCACCTGCTCTGGTCAAACGCTTAGATGCCTTTTCGTCTTTGTTCGCGTTCTACAAATCCCAATACAGTACAATTTGCTCTTTTTCGGCAGGGCTACTACAGGGTTTCACCAGGTAGGCAGAGGATGCTGGAATGAGTAAAGACTGGCATTCAAGGGCAGACAAGCACGTTTAAAACTCGCAACTGAAGAAGGGCTGCAACTAAAGAGGAATATGGATACACACAAGGGCTTCCCCTCCGGGAAGGAAATAAGTAGTCGGCCACCCGCCACTCACTTACGAGAGGAACTCAAAATCACAACAACACTTTAAAAAAAAGCATAATTGAATATTTTGAAAACAATTGGCGCAGTGTGCTGCTGTGTTACTGGGATTTGCCATCTGGGTTACTGGGAGAGGGAAGATAGCTTTGCTGTTGTGTTGATTCTGTGAGAACGTGAAATGGGAGTGATCAGCAAGGTCCAGTGGTAGGTGTGCAGGGAGGATATCAGTTTGTTTTGTCCTGTAATACGACTGTCTCCCTTCCACCTAAACAACGACTTCCCTCTAAAATCTCCTTTTACCTTACATTTCACACACACAAGGCTCCCACTGATGGCCACAAGAGGCGTTCCTACCACAGCGACACTGATGGGGATAGTATCACACTCTTCCATGTCAGTGCATATCCAGACAAAAGGCGCTGTAGTCGATCAGACCTTGGACTCTGCCCTTCGGATACACCACCAAACCCATAGAAAGAGGACAAGTTTCATATCCACCTCCCCTGCCACCCCACAAAAGATCCCCTTCTTTTCTTACAGAGCCAAGGGCAGCGAGGCCAACAAAACGGCGACCGCTTTTCATTAAATGCATTCTTGATTGACATACCGCATTCCCTTTTATGTCCAAAGAAGAGAAGATGGCCTCATCGCTCCCTACCATCCCTTATAGGTAAGGCAGAAAAAATGACTGTCATAGTGGCTAACAGAGCGAACAACCTCATAGTTGGACCAGTCTCCCTCGGTGACGTGAGAACTATTCTGCAGGCTTTGTGGGTAGCGGCGAAGAAGTCTTGCCACATTAGTATTGGTACACAGCCAGTCCATACCCGGGGCAGAGCCGGCACCTGTGGACAAGAAGCTGTTGAAGATCTGTGAGCCGTGGGTGCTTGTGGGAATGTTGGCAGCCTTAAGAACAGACAGAAACCAATAGCAACAGTGCAGCTGCGCACGACGTAATGCAGGATGCAGACTGTGCCAACATGGCATTTGGGATTGCTCCAGTGTGTCACAAGGAACTCAAAAAGCCAAGCCTTCTAGGGGTCTGGCAAATTACACAAGCCCTGTGTGCTGCTCTCTTCCTTGGCGCTTCTGTATTGCGGTTTGCTGGCCTAACCCAGACCGGATTTCGAATTCGCTAATTGTTTGCTTCGTACATAGGAAGATTGCCGCGAGCCCACTCATTTGTATTATACAACATTAAAGATATAAGCAGCAGACTGTTGTTTATATCACCCTTTTGCAATGTCGTATAGTGCTCATGTAACCCGACCAAGGAGAATTTGGATTTCCCACCGAAGTTGTCCTCTTGTCTGCGCTTGTCCCTGTGCCCACCCACCTTTTAATCTCTTAAGGATGTCTGCTTCCCCGTTACTTCCTGCTTGCCGTATATCTTGCAGTTTCCATGCTTTGCTTACCATTTTACCCTTTCCCACCTTCGGTCGGAAAGACCAATGTGTGAAGAGACGGTCCTGCAAGATAGCGCAGGCCAGCGTTGGGGACCAATGTGGACGAGTTTGAAGATTTTGTGACAGAGTCTGGGGACTGACCCTGTCAAGGGGGAACTAGGACCACTCCCGAACTAGGACAGGGGGGCTACCTGGGCGGAAGCCAGACCCCTCCCTGTACCAGAGGTAGCGAGTTGAGTGGGGTGGGCGTCAAGTCCTTATCCACCTTCAAGTGGTGAATCTTAATGTCAATACCACCCTCTGTTGCATGATACCTCCCAGTACTGTTTTTGGCCAGTGTTCTCATTTTTCTATTTCAGGAACACAACTTCCAGAATTCATCTGGGAGCAACTAAGAACACCCAGACCAGGGGAATGGAATCACAAACAAGACTGGAATTATTCTTGTCGAACAGAGAGGAGACCCCCAACACCAAACCGCCCAACCCAGTAGGAGCACAAGCGAATTCTAGGGCAGCAGAAAACTAACTGGGAGTGAGCAGAAACTGCAAGGGGGAACAAGAAAGAACAGAACCCCTTCCCAAACCAAATTGGCAATACAACTCACCAGCTCCTGAAGGAAGCCAGATGAAAAACGAGCAGCTTGCGCCCCTGGCTGCCTTCCTGTAAAAACTGAAAAGTGGGTGGATCTTAGAGGGTTTTTTAAAACCTTGCACCGGTTTAACCCAGCCGCAGGGAAAAGACAGGCACACATTGACCCACAGAGTCAGACGAGTACCGGAACCAATGCAAGGGTCTTGGGGGAGTTCGAACAAAGAAAATAACATTAGAAAAGGAGAGTGAATAAAAGATGAAGTGTGTGTTGCAGGGGTGAGGTCAGGAGGTGTGGAGGCGGACCAAGCAACCAGGCGCAATGGAGAGAGGAGTGGAAGAGTTGGTGGCAGAGAGTGGGTGGGATATTAATTGTGAAGGGAGAGTGGTTCCACTTGAACTCCGACGGTGTAGAAAAAAACCCCAGAAGACATGCCTGCTCTATCAATGCCATAAGACTCTGGACCCTCCTAATCACTATCCGACTCTGCTCCATCGCTTCTGCAGTCCAGGAAGGAGCTCAAGACCCTCCTCTTCAAGAAATAGCTCCCCTCCAAAGCCTATGTCCATAGACCGTCCACCCCTCACCTTACCCGAGACTGGGTGATCTGATCCCCAGTGTTTCCTCCCCTGGTTACTTATAGATCCCTTGCTGGCTATTTTGCCCTCCCGCCCCCGTTGTTAGATCCCCACTCCCTTGTTACTCTGCTCCCTAAACTTATTCTCCCCCCTAGGATTGTACTGCGCTCCGTTGCTTCCCAAAGCCGGGTCCGCGCTCAATAAATACCTTAACAACAATAATATGTAATGCAATTTGGGGGGATATGACAGGTGAATGAGAAAGAGAGAAACAAAGAGAAAGAGGGGGTGAAGAAGGAATTAGAGAGAGGGAGTGAGTAATAGGCGGTGTGTTTTAGGAGGATGTGGAGAGAGTGCAAGGCCATAGTGGGAGTACTGGTGAGGGCAGAGTGAGGCAGGAAACGGGGTGAAGTAGGTAGAAGGAAAAGGCAGAGAGAATGTGGTAAGATTGGGTAACAGACAGTGGTCTAAGTGGGCGGGAGTGGTGCTCCTCTACTTTCTTTTTTTAAAGTTGTACTGTTCCTGTACTTTTATTTTTAAAATATACTGTTCCGGAATGGTTTAGTTTTAAAATAAAAGTGTAGGGTGAAGTTGAAACTTGCACTTCAGTGCACTGCACTGAACATTCCCTTAAACAGCAGGTGTGGTTATTTGGGGGTTTTAAGTGCTTGTCGGAGGGAGCGTGGCGATGGGGTTTGAGGGGCGCGGGTGGAGGCCAGCAGGGAACATAGTTCTACTACTTCTTTTCGTACACTTTGACCACTGGGAACAGAGGTGTAGATAGAGAAGGGTAAGAAGAGAGGTCAGGAGATGGGTAATGAGTAGGAGGAGAGTGGGATAGCAGGGGGTGAGCAGGGCACCATACGCCGAGAGGGTGGGCGGGGCACCATATCCATGAGTAGAGTGGGAAAGGAAGAGCAGAGTGGGGAAGGAAGAGTAGAGCGGAGGTGAGCGTAGAGTGGGGGGATGGGAATAGAGAAGAGAGCAGTGACAGATTAAGAAAGAGCAGGGAGAGCAGAACTGTACTTAAAGATGTCTAATCAACCAGAGTCTCAGCTATTAAAAGAATTTAGCATGGAAAGCACAAAGGAAACCACCAGATGCCATCTGAAAAAGGAGATTGAAGCCCTCCTGAGGACAATATGTTGGACCATGAGTGGAGAGAAACATACTGATCCTCAAAAAAAAGCACTATCAAAAAAAAAAAATCGACCTTTGGGACTGGCTAGAAAATTATGCACATCTTGACAAGCTTTCAAAATATAAATGTATTCATTACATGCTCTATACATTCAAACAAATGCAGCCATACCTGTCCCTCAGTCCCTCTAGCAGACTTAGACGATTTCTACTCCTACTGAGGATCGATAATCTACCGCTACTGACTAACAAAAGCAAATACAACGGTTTAACCCCTATAGAGAGATATTGTAGACTTTGTAAGAATAAAGGTTGCAAAGAAACAGCTTGTCATGTATTATCCAGATGTGTAAATATGATGGATACTTATTCAGTAAATTTTGGCAACATTGTCCATGATATGGAGTTCATTAGAGAACCTGCCTTCTGGCAACGCCTCATGAATACTCAGAGTATGCAGCTGCAGATCGCCACCTTCAGAATATGGTTGGTAATTGAAAGAACTTTGAAGATCTCAATATGAATTAGTTAAACAGCAGGACATTGATTATGGTAGTGGTTTATGATCTCTGCCACATGTGTTTTAGTATTCTCAGTGTGTGCAATCAGTATTAAGTTTGAATGATTTGAAGAATTGTAAGGGTAATACGTTTAAATTATGCTGTGCCTAATGGTAATAATTGATTAGTTGTTTTAGCTGATTAGAATTAATATGTAATATGCAATAAGCAATAGGATGATTTTATATGATTTATCAACATGTGTAAAGTTTAAATATAAACTGTAACACATTATTAATAAATTATTAACACCGGAGGGGGAAGGGAGAGCTAGAAGACGATTTGATGGACGAGACAGAATGGAAGGTGGAAGAGGTTACGGAATAGAGAGAGTAGTAAGATCAGGGAGATGAATGAGAGGGAGAGGAGGATCCAGCGTATCGGGCATTGGCATACTTAAATACTTTGATCCCACAGAGAAACTTGGGGCAGTGTTAGGCTGGGGCATCGCCCCAGAGGGAGCGAGATAGATAACGCTGTTGCCGTTAGGTCCTCACTAAAAGCTTGCAGCAGATTGTAGGTGTGACTGATCTCTAGTAGCCAAGCTGGGGCATAGGGAAGCCTGGGATAGAGAGGTGGGAAGTCCACCGGAGGGCGACAGAGGGATGCCCCATAGTGTACCCATCCCCCCTCAGCTCTGATGCATAACACTGAACAATCTGCCTATATTATCATTCAACAGTCAGCTAATACCTGCACAACAAGTTGAACTGTTAACAAAATTCAAATCCTCCAGCTCTTTCTTGAATCCTGGGTATTCTTAGGGCCATGTGTGAAAACTTTCACATGGCAGATTTGACCAATTCTACTGGCCCAATATTTTTTAACATGCACAATTTGCCCCCTCTAACAAATGAACTCAAACCGATTCTTTATTTAATGTGTGAATTGCAAACATGTGCAACCTTTTTTTTGAACCCCTGCTTATTTTTGGTCCCAGACCAATCCTGTCGAGGGGAAGGTAACATGCCTTGGGCACTACCATCAATGGGGGGAAGAATTGGTCTTAGTGTGGACCTACAAACAGCAGAGGTGATCTACTTGCAAGCCAACTCAGGCAACACAAATCCTACCACGACAAAATTAAGGACATTGGCCACATGTCTTCCTTTTTCTCCTGCATGGGTATCATAGCAAAGTCAAACTGCCACATACACATCAGTCTACCTACCACCAGTTTCCTTCACACCAGAGGGGCAGAACGTGGGCCTTGATCTTTGTATGCAAATGCTACATTCGGGAAACTATCAATAATCTCCACAGAAAAGTGGAAAGCGTTTGATGGACACCCCGCTAGAGGAGTTTTTTCCTTGCTCCCTCTCGCCTCACCATAGCCGCCAACCAGACAGGAGGAGATGCTACGCCGAATCCCGATTAAGTACAGGGGAAATGGCCACTGGGAGTCTACTGAGGTCTTCGAACTGGGGAGAGCTTTGCGTTATTCTGGAAGACCTCCTTTCTTCATCTTCCCACTTAATGGGGAAAGCAGTCCTTGTATACAAAGAGTAGCATATAACATTCAGTGTTGTTGGACACATGCCCCAGCCCGCAGCAAAGGGTGGCAGCAAAGACCATGGAGTAGGTGAAGAACAATCTATCATCTCTTAATGGGCTATTGCCCTCATCGCTGCAATACTCTTTATCACTGACATTTCACCTGGCTTGCAACACGTTCGATACCTCTTCATAGGAATCCTTGCCGCCTAATTAGATACTGTTTACCCTTCTTCCTCTCAAAATCCGAGTGGCCAAAGCAATAGAAAAGGAGGCAGTCTTCCCAGCCTCACCCCAAGCTCGCCTTCACAATCCTCATCCAGAAGTTACTCCTCTGTATTAAGAGGGAGGGGGCCTGTGTACTCCGCGGTGCTCCCAAACAGCCTCAGAAGGATGGTTTCTGCGACTGCTCCAGTTCTTCACCAACAATATGGTTTCTGCACACTTCTTCCCTCCGATGACCAGATGCTTCAACTGACAGAGATGCTAGACCTCGAGGCAGGGGGCTACCCCCGGCCCTCACCGCTGCCTTTAAGGGCCTCCCCCTGTTCCTATCCCCATCACTGGAGATCCTTTTCGAAATGGTGTGTGGACACATTTCTAGACCCACTCACTTGTGACGCCTGTTCAAGTCCTGGGATGAATGCTTTGTGGATTCACCATGGGCTTGGCAGTGGCCCAGCCTCCATCCTAGGTCACACGGCACGACACACTCGCCCTACATTGCAGACCTAAAAGGCTTTGACATTTTCCGGACCACACATTAGATCTCCCTTTCCCACCCGGAATCTTCCCCTGGTTTTGATGGCTCCAATATCCCATCTTTGAGTGCCTGGATTCCAACATGTTGTTCTCCTCTCATCTGCCTCATCCTTGTGGCACTTGCGTCAGTCCGGAGCCTCTGGAAGCTGGGATCTGTCATCCGCACTCCTCCACACTTACGGTTTACCACTGAGGGTCTAATACTCCAAACCTCTTCCCTCTTGTGCCTGAAGATGGTTTCCCACCTCCATGAAAGCATATGCTGCTCTGGAGTGGGAGAATGTCATCTGGCCAGCCATCTAGTTTGCATACCATTCTTCTGGGGAGACCCCTCCCAGGACTGCCTTGGGATGTTCCAGTAGGGCTCCCTGCCAGCCTTCAAGGGAGTCCATCTGAATGCCACCTGAAGGGCAACCAGAAGGTCCGCCTGGTACACTCGTTATAAGCTGTATGTGGGCCCACCATACCCCCATCCTTCGGGTCCACTGCCATTTCTATTGTGAACGATTAGCCCATTTCTACAAATAAATTAAAAATGTGTGAATCGCATGTGTCTTTGTATCATGGGCAACAGCCCCAGTACTGCTTCCAGATCCTGATCAAGTAGGAACTGTGGATGGTAAGACGGAGAAAGGGTCACACTACGATTACTTAGGCTTCCATTACAGTGAGCTATGCTCTTCCTTGCCCCAGTCCTGCCACCCTCCATCTTTCCCTGCATGGGTCACATATTGCCAGGGCTGATATCACTCTCGTATCCTCAGGCATGGCTGGATTATAGAGCGCTTCTTAGACTGCCCCCCACCTCAAGAAGCGAGGAATCCTAAAACACGGTTTAATAAAGAAAAAAAAGGGATTTTGGGGTCTATTTTTCAAAAGGCAGGCAAGCTGTATTAGATAGTGGGTCCTCTAAAGCTTGCTGTTTGTGTGTACAAACAGGCCATGGATTGTAGTGGCCTGAAAGTAGGCGCACAACTAATTTCGCTAGTGACAAGATATGGCTCAGATGGTTTGGACTTGTACAGTGGTTTCAATGTCAAACTCACTTTCCCAACATCAGTTTACTAAGCGAGTGCTGGACAGTTCAGAGCTTGCTACTCTAATCCTGCAGCTTCATAGCCTTGCAAAAAACAACGGTTACAGTCGCCACAATCAAAAGGACTAATTTAGTTGCCTTTTGAAAGGATGAAAAGGTGTAATACGCATCTATGGCCTAGAGACAGCCCACAAAGGAAAAGGACCCGCCCGCCTGTTGGCGATGCCGGGTTGGGCAGGCCAGGTGCAGGCCTGGGGAGTTAGTGGCTGGAGGATGCTGGCTAAAAACGGGTTTTACCCAGTGGGGGGCCGCCGAATTCACAGGTTCCTTTTCCCATCACACCCGCCCTGATTGTAGGGGTATGAGGAGGATTGTTCTAGGTGGGGGGCGGACCATGGGGACACTGGGATCCCCTTCTGGGGGACTCTGGAGCTGGAATAGTGCTGAAGGGTGGGCACAGGGCGCTCCCCCATCATAATGGGTGTACAGCCACCTGGCAGGGTCAGGAGTGTTTGGGGGGGGGGGGGGTCAGGGGACAGCTTGGGCCAGTAACGAAGGGGCTGCCTCCTGGTATTGCCCCTCCCCAAGGGCATGGTGGGGTGGCGACAGGGCCTAACCACCATGCGCCACCCTAGGGGGCGTGAGTCATGGTCCGCCTGGACCACTTGTCAGAATATAGATGTTAAAATGCGTTATCATTAGTCTGTTTTGTATGATTGGCGCATTTTGGTTTGTGAAATATGTTTTTTCTGTGTATTAAAATGTGTCAGGAATGGCATCCAATATACAATGTTTCTGGTTGCTCACTTCTCCCATGGCACTCCCCGCCCTCCCCCCTGCAGAGCCCATAGGTTTGTACAGCAAACGCACTGAGCTTGTGAGATCAGAGGCTTGTGAGAGGCGTGAGCTGCAAATTAAGATGTCAATGACTCGGCTGAGAACATGCATCCGGTTAGACAGGCCGCGTCATCCTCCAAGCTCTCAAACAAGCAGCACTAGTTTCACAGGTTGTGATGAGGTCCTTAGCTGGAGCGCCCCACTCACGTGCACGAGACTGGTGCCTACCTAAAGGGAAGTAGGTCATATTTAGCGTAGAGGGTTGGCCGTGGGACCCAGTTACATCCAGCTTGCTCTCCCTAAATACCTCCCTGCTAGAGCCCTTTATCTCATAAACATGCAATTAGGGGACTCTAACCGGCGTTCCAATCCGTGCCCTCAATTTGACCTTTTACATTCCTGCAGCATGGGCACAGACTGCAAATAAGCTCCCTCCTCTGAAGGGAACCTTACTTTGCCCCCATTAGAAGATTACAGCTTTGGGGCACCATTTTGTTTTAAGTCACTCAGTTCTGGGGCCTGCACTGTCGATAACGCACAAATCCACATTCGACGTTGAACTCTTTAAAAGTTGAGCGTGGAGATCAAGGACTGAAAATGTAGCTCAGCAGGTTTAGTGACTGCAGTCAATAGCTGTACATAGTGGGTACTGCGTTTGTTTACTTTTCGGGGATGTGCACTATCGTTCCCTTACATTATGCCACCTAGAGCATCGTTCCCAAACAGCTCCATGCTAGTTGCTCGTTTCCTTCTCTTCGAACCTGGCCCCTCCTGGTAACAGTCCAGTGTCCATCACTGTGAGCTATCTTAAGAGCTGGGTGTAGTAAGTAATACAGCTCATTGACGGCGCCCGGCATTAATCAGCGCGCATTAATCAGCGCACACTTCTCCTGGCAGTTCTGCCGGCCCGGCCCTCTCCTCGTGCTAGGGCCAGGACTATTCATGTCCATACTCTTCTAGCCCCATGGATGGGCCTCGAATCTCACCGATTTCACTGCCAACTTTCTTGATGGCTACACAACTCCATCAGCATTTTCATTTTCACCAGCTTCTCCTGTCTGCACTCCTCACTTGCTGGTGAATGGCATCTGGACTCCATCCTTTTCATTCAGGACTTAATTTCTCTTCACTCTCCTTCTCCATTCTCCCCTTCCTCTCGGTTCTTCAAGTACTCCTCGTCGCCTAAATGTAGTCTCTTGGAGTGGAATTTACTTCAGGCAGGACACAGGAACCACTCCAGAGCCAGGCATGTAGAAAGGGTAACCTTGCTTTATTGTTACAGTTGCAGGTGGGAAGATAAGTAAGGAGAGCAGGTAACTAGCTTATACTCCCTCTGCCTCTCCCCAGCCGTCATCCTTTGAGCTCCCATGCACCCTAGGTTCCAGGCCTCACACCAAGCTTTTCTTTTTTTTTTTTTCTCTCTCTCTCTCTCTCTCTCTCTCTCTCTCTCTCTATCTCTCTCTCTCACACACACACACACTCACACACACACACTCACACACACACACACACACACAAACCCACGTCAGGTGCTAGGTCACAACACTGGACTCCTTGTAGAGACTGCTTGGGATAGAACAGCAGTTCCCCTCAGCAGTTATCTGGGCAAAGCTGTCTGTACAGATAATGGGAGGGGGTATGTGGCTATAGTCATGGGAATGTCCCTTAGGAGGTGTGAATGGGGGAGTGATTGGAAAAGGGGGCTGCAGGCTGGGCGCGAGGGGGGGGGGGTATTACTGACACTAATGGTTCTCATTTGTATGCATTTTCTTTCACTCATTGTGAAAGGAAAGACCAAAGTACGGGTTTGAATTGGGGTGAGCATGGGGTTGGTAGTGATTTTGGAGGGGGCGCAGCAGTGCAGGCAGCACATTGCACCCCTACGAATCTTTGTGGGATCGACTCAGTCCCCTTTCTTTTTCCGGAAGTGCATAACTTTTATTTCTGCAGTCCTATTTCTATTAAGATGCCTTCTATACGGTCAAGTTACTTAATGTTGTGGTGGTTCTCTGCAAATCGAAGTTCCTGCAGAGTAGTAGTTGAGCCCTTGAATAAACTGTAGAACCAAGAAACCGGGGATCCCATCCCAGCTTCTCACTCGACACATTACATGATTTTGAGTGAATCACTTGGTCTCACTGTGCCTTAATTTGCTGGGCTACCAAAACTGAGATGACCCAGCAATGATTCAGATCCGTGCGTACGGAGAAAGTGTCACTCATCACGCGTGCTTCAAAAGTGTGCAGTCTGCTCCTTACAGCACACACTGCACGCTTAATTGTCTCTTTCCTTACTCATGGCCACCTCACTTGTGAGTCAAGGTTCAGACAGAGAGAACTAGATGGAGTATTACGACAGGTAATGACACTGTTATCCTAAATGTTTGTATACTGACACATATGGACACCTATTTTATAGACACGCCAGATGTGGGCCTCGCCGGGTTTCCCTTCTTCTCGCGCTTTCCAGATACTTTGAATTGGAGGCACTGGGGAAATAGTCCATGCAGGTGGCAAGGGCCCAGAGGCACGCGGTAAAGGACAGAAGCGAAGTGAGGACCTTCAAAAAGGACCAAGGGTCATGAAACTCAGGGTGAGGCTTTCACCATCACGTCCGATCACTGGTGCTGTGAGTGTCTCTCACAGCACCAGTGCAGGAAGCCATGGAAGGGCACAATGTTGTTTTAACATCTCTCAGTACACCACTCCTCTCACTATCCTACTCCCTCTTCCTTCACCTTACTAACCCATCCCACCTTCTCGTTTACAGATCCGCCAGAGCGCCTGGGGACCAATTCCGTTGGTGACGGTGCGCTGTATTAGTACCCATAACATAACATCTCTCCTGCTGGAAACCCTCCAGTGTCACAGCTTACTGCGCTATATCTCGATCGCTAGATTGCATTTACTTGGATTGGCTGCTTGGGACAAGTTACTGCACACCCATTCCTGAGCCAGCACAAAGCCCCACCGGGCACGGACCTGTGCTGGGTGTTCTGCCATTAAGCATGAATTGCTGCAGGCACAGCTGCCTGGACGGGCACCGAGAGGTGGGTGCCTGGCTATAGTGTGGGGCAAGGCCTGGTGGGTGATTGGAAGGCACAGGGCACAGGAAGCTGCATGCGGTGGGAGACAATGGTCAGCCAACGTATCTTTGTTCACTGCCTATTGGTGGTGGAAAGGCAGACCCAGGTACAGGGTTTGAATTGGAGGGGAGGTAGAGTATGGGGCCCGCGGGGCAGGGGCGGCGCGGAGAACTTAGTGCCACTACAGGCATTTCTGCGGCCCTGGTTACCACAGGGGGCATCTTCTCTGACACAGAGAAGTCTTGTCCGAATTCATACCAACTAAAGAGGGTATAAGCAGTCTATGTGACGGTCTAACAGCCTTTGCAGCGAGAGTAGCAGAGGAGAGACATTCAGTGTCCCGTGAATACGTACAGGCCAGGTTTTATTAAAACCGTATAAACTGCGGGCAAACGGGCCCAAGGCGTCTTGGTTTCTCGAGCCCCCCCTGGCCCCCTCTTTAGGCAGTTGTGCATTCCAGTCACACGGACGTTAGCTCTGTCCATGCTGACACAGGTCACTGGGGTTGCGGGCGTGCAAAGCACATGACCGTGCAGATCCCATCTGCTCAGTCTTCCAGTTCAAATCACGCTTAACCCGTGCTTTACAGAGAGGGACTTTGGATCCGATTGCATCAGCGACCTTGCCTGGCTGAGCAAGGTCAGCGGCTATCGCCGAAGCCCGGAAACCGCCCGATACCAAGTGCGGCCGCGCTGTGAATAACAGGGGTCAGGGTGGAAACGGGGCCTCCCTCCGGAAAAGGCCAAGGCCCGGCCTCCAGTTCAAAGGCCGCTCATCACGTGGGGGCTCCTCGGATCACGCTCCGACGGGCGAGAGCAAAAACACGGACCCACGCACACGTACTGAGAAGTGCGCACGGGCACCCTTCCTTCTCACAGGGTGTACACGCACGCTGCACACACGGGAAGCCTTCTTTCTCACTTCAGGTACACTACGCCCTCACTAAACTACCCAAACAGTATGCAGTAATGAAATCGCGGCAAAAATATTGCCTTTCCAAAAAAATAAAATAATTTAAAAAAACACATCGCTGCAAAAATGCAGTGGTTTGACCCAGAAAAGGTGTACCCCATTATACCATTTAAGGGGAGGAGGGGTTGTGGGAGTGTCCCCCACTCCCCTTAAATGGTATAATGGTCTGGGGTTTGCGGGGGTGTCCCCGTCATCCTTTACATGGATTGCGGCTGCAAAACCACAGCCACTTTTGCCGCGATTTTAACACATGGAACCACAGAAACACTATGCAGTCTCTCTGCAGGGTACAGCACACACCGACCGGATTCATTGCCACTGCAGGGCCCACCCACAGAACACATAATTATCCTTGCATAAGGCAAAGCACTTAATTCTCACACTATGCAGTCTCTCTGCAGGGTACAGCACACACCGACCGGATTCATTCCCACTGCAGGGCCCACTCACAGAACACATAATTATCCTTGCATAAGGCAAAGCACTTAATTCTCACACCAATGCACACCTCTGCAATATCTCCCAGCAGTGGGATTGCAGGTAGGTACCTTGTGAACGAGCATAATAATAAATAAAATATCATTTCATGTACCCGTTTAAATGGGGGTTGGGGGCAGCATGAACAACAAATAGGCCATGTTCCACACTTTTAGGGACCCCACACTTGTTCAACCCAAGCCAGGGGACAGAGCAGGCTATCGAGCATAGGGTGGTCCTCACACAGTTTCAGAATAGGAGCTGTCAGAACAGCGTTTCAGCAAGGGATGCCTGGGTCGGTGATAAAGAAATTGGGCAGATGGAACTTGGGCAGATACGTATTGTGAACGGAGGCTAGCACAGGGCCGAGGCGCTGGTCTTGGAAGCAAGACCACACAAACCATCAGAAGTTCGAATCCGGGGTGCTTAGAAACCAAACTCAGATACGGTATTAGAAGGGCTCCCAGTCGCAGGCATAGTTCCAGGAGGTAACATGGTATAGAAATACTGGTAGGACGAGGAGGCACTGTTGTCACATGTCATTGTACCAGCAGGTGGAGCGGTTTGGTTCCTGGGGCATTCATTCGTGATAAGAGCGGAGGTGAGCCCAGCAATAGCCACGGAGAGGTGGCAGCATGGGTCTGAGGAAAAGCAAATTGGTGTGGCAGGGAGCACCAGGCATGTAATGGCATTCGTTGCTGCCTGCACACAGTTGGGAAGGAGATACCCTAGGGTCCTGTTGGTGCCGGGCGGGGAGAGGGGGGCACAATCCCACCACCCTGAGCAGGAGACAGCCATTAGCCCACATACAAGAAGGCATTAGGATTTGGGGTCAGATGCTGGCAAACACGGACATTTTCTGGTCTGAAATGATGCCCAGAAGGTTTGGAGATGGGAAAGGGTCCTATGCGGCCATGGAAAAATCCAGAAAGAGTGAGCAAAAGTATGGCGAAATGTGTGCAAGAGGGGGGCTTAGGTTTCATCAGGCACAGGATGCTGTATAAAAACGACCCCATCCACTCTTACAACGAACGAAGGACACAGCGTTTTCCTCTTGGACGTTTTTGCAGCTCTCAACAGGGCGGGAGGTGATTAGGGTGCAAAGGCGAGTATGTTTAAGGAGGTACTGGGGCAATGGTATTCGCAGGGGCCAACCCCAAAGCGTAGCAGAATGACTGGGCAGTCCTACCTGGGGAGGAGTCACGCTGCAGATGCTGCTACGAGCATTACCCGCTGATGGCGTTAGATGGGCACCGACACCCATACAGACAGGTGAGACTCCTAGACAACGGAACGCAGTGGACACAGGGTTATTCACTCTGTACAAGGGTGTGGGAATCTTACTTGACTGGCAGTAAAGCAACCACAGGCGATCGCACCGCTAAGAAATAAAACCGGATGTGACAAGGTCACCCAAGGACAATAAAGACTAAAAACTGATGGTGAAATCCTGTGAATGGCAATGGGCCACCCAGAGAGGTGTTTTAGCCCAGTTACACTGAAAGAAGCTGGGACCCCCCCATTACTTAGACTCCAATAATGTGATCTGTTTTTTCCAATAATGTGATCTGTTTTTTCCAATGTAAAATTGGCCCCGCAGTTTCATTTAAAAGGAATGTTGGTGTTCTGTTTTGGGGTTGGGTGCCACAGTAGGCGTTAGCCCAGCTATGAAAAAGCAAAGCGATAACGTGCTCCGCGATAGGATCCACCAGGGGCGGCACAGCCTGTGACCAGGTACAGGGATGAGCCCTCCCTCAGTTCACACAACACACTGCACTTTGAAGTACAGTGAAGGCCATGTCCCTCGTGCAAAGGGCCACCAGAAGGATAAGGTGTCCAACTATTGCAAGGCATTTCACCCCACTTCCAGCCAGAAGGAAAAACCATGCCCAAACAAGGGATTACATTCCTTGCTAAAGCCCTACGCCAGAGGGGGGAGAAGGACACTTATCTGTGCAGGAATTCTGCTTTCAACTATGAACTACTTGCCTTAAAATATATTTGATGGACTTCAGTCAATAGGCGCTCTAAAGGCAAACTAAAGGTTGCAGTGTTCAGACAGGAGCCGTCTGCCATTTAAAGGACCTGACCAGCAATTGGTTCCAGTGCAGGCTGCCACACTCTTACTCGATTTGTTTCAATTTTATTTTGCATCAAGCACTCTTTCCCCCAAGGCGGACAGGCATCTTGGCGCTGGAGAATAATCAAGAAATCGGATCTGGTACCATTCTGGACCACAATACACTATCGTCAGTAAAGACAAACCATGGTGGACAAAATAAAATTCCAAACGGCCCCTAAACTGCACCATCAAAATAGCGGGGTCCCTACAGCGGGAAATAGCAGCAATCGGATTAATTGCCCAGAACCTTCAAAAGTGCTGTATTAGGCTCTACAATACACTTAAAGGGATCTCCAGCAGCATAGCAATTAAACCACAGGGAGTCGTATGGTCATGAAGGTGCCTGTTGTCCGGAAGGGGCGCTGATAAGAGCGCAGCAACAAACAAGCCGTTCTTAAGCGGTATTGTAACAGGTCGACACTTGACAGCGCATCCAGTGCTCAAAGGCACTGCGATGTGGTTGGTGCTTTTACGGGTGGATTCCCATGGTCTCCACTCTGTTCAAAGAACCACCACCAGATAACTTGACGAAGGAGGACCCACATTGACCCCCATAGAGCTGCAGGGAGGAATTTAACCCATCATTTGCTGATTGTCTTTGTTGCTAGGTGGAGTCCAGCTTGAGAGAATATGCAATTCTACATTAGCCGGACACCTTATTCTTACCATAGAGCGGTCCCCTGTGACTCACCAAATATTCTGGACTAAAGCTTCCATGATCCCTCAACTATTGGCGGTGCTGCCTGAGGAGAGTTGCAGTCCAATACACAGGAAGAGCCAAAGATTACAGACTCCCGTCAGATGCGGTGCAGCGAGAGGCCGGGGGGGGGGGGGGGGTTGGGAGGGGTGGGAACATGGATTTGGGACAACTACCAGCACAGCCTCTTGTTTTCTCGTCGTCAAACTGCAACCTTACATTTGTCAGTTACATTTTGTGCCTCCGAGGTGACCATCACGTTTTGTTAGTAGAGGTGCCAATGCCCCTTGGCATAAGAATGAGTTTTATCAGTGATGGGTGTTTTTATATCTAGGGTGTCATGTTGGGCACGGTGTACTCTGGTTTAGTGAGAAGGAGATGGCAGATTTCCCCACCTGACACTATTTCTATACTGTGATCAAATCTCCTGGCTCCATGCCATTGAAGATCCGTTCAAAGGGAGGGGGATGAGAATTGCCCATATCTGCTGTCTAGCCACCATTTTTTTTGTTAAGTCCTAGAAAGTGGGGTGGTTTAGAAAGGAGATGCCACAATACATTTTTTTTTTTTTTTTTTGTAATTTCTAGTTTTTTACAAACTTTTATTACATTTGTCAACTTTCTCATGGATTTCTTCATTTCACTTCTTCTTCCTTATTAATTTCATAGAGTGAAGGCTTTTAATTTAACATTTTTTCCAAAAAGTTTATAGCTGCGCAAGTCAGGTGAATTGAAGACCCACTTAGAATTCGCGTCCACAAGTCGTCCATGTTGTCAGTTAGTGGGGCGAACTTCAGCAGGTATAGGCTTCTTACGTCTTTAAGAAGCTCACATTCAGTTAGTATGTGTTTTGTCGTTTCCAGGTTGTTAGCGCAGAACCTACATTTAGGGTCTTTTACATTTTCAATGTGGCGGACAAAGCAGGCTTGCCTGGTCTTGTAGATGTTTGTTCTTAATCGTAAGAAAGCGTCTCTATGATATCTAGACGGAAATTTACTCAAGTACTTCGGTAATTGGTCCATTTTATTCAGGATTTGGTTCATATCCAGGGTGGTCTTTAGACCTTGATATTTTTCTAAGTTGATGATCCAGAGCCATTCTCTCACTTTTTTCTTAGCAGTCAGAGGGCGTTCCAGGAGCATCTCCATAGTGATGTTTGCGGCCTGCATATTTGCTTTTACTTTCTCAGACCACATGTCTTGTAAAGTTCTTATATTACAGTTTTTAGAGGGTTTGAACAGATCAAAAGCTGGTTGTGGGTTCGTCATTGACATCTTTCGCAACAGTGTCATTGATTTCCAAATGACGGCTCCGTACAGTGGCTCCAAGCCTAATTCATAACGGATTACTGTTGTTGATAGATATTTGGGCAGTCTTAGTACGCGTCGCCAGAACAATCCTTCTAGTTTGGACCAGATCTTTTGGTCGAGGTTCCAGCCTGACTCTGTTCCGTACGTAATTGCGGGTATTACCTTTTGTAGGTAAAAAGATCTTACCGGGATCAAGGAAAATTTTCCATATTGTGAATTGATTTTGGCTCCTTGGAGAGCTAGAGTTTTGGTTTTTTTTTCCATTTCTGTGACCCAACTCCATTCTCTTATTGAAGTGCTAAAGGGTATGCCCAAGTAGCGAGTCTCGTTTACTTCCTCGATCTTGACGTTGTTTATTTTCCAATTGAAGTTCTTGTTTCTCAGGCCCTCAACAGGGCCAAATTTCAATATCTTGGATTTTTCCACGTTGATCCTTAGATCATTATCGACCATATAAATATTCAACGTAGTCAATAGCCTCTGTAGGCCTATTTGTGTCTTGTCAATCAAGACCAGATCGTCTGCGTAAATCAAGCAACTTACAGGATTTCCGTTGACTCTAGGGGGGAAGCTAGGCGTTTTGGCTAGTGTTTCTGATACATCTGCAATGTAGAGTTTGAATAGTATCGCTGCCAACGGACAGCCCTGCTTCACGCCTTTATTTGTAATAATTGATTGAGAAAGATCGCCTTTTTCGTTTAGTCGGATTCTTATCGTAGTTGACTTATGCAAGGCCTTTATGGGATTTAGTATGTTATCAGGGCAATTCCATCTTTCCAACTTCCCCCAGAGCCTTGCTCGATCTATTCCATCGAAAGCTTGTTGCATGTCGATAAACGCCAGGAACAATTTTTCCTTCTTTCGCAAGGCTTCTAGTTTCAGGAGGTTCAGTATGGAAAGGTTATTTTCTGTGCCAACTCCCTTAGTGAAGCCAGTTTGTCTTACGTCGTTTAGCCCAGACTGGGAGGCCCAAGCTGAAATCTTTTCCTGTAAGAAGGAGGCAAATACCTTTCCAATTGTGTCCAATAAAGCAATTGGTCGATAATTGCTAGGATTGTCCCTGCTGCCTTTCTTGTGAATTGGGACAATTATTGCCTCAGACCAAGATGGTGGAATTTTCTTGGCTTTAGCTATAGTCGTAAACAGATCAGCTATAAATTTGGCCCATTCACGAGGGTGATGTTTTAACATGATATTCGTGATGCCATCCGGGCCAGCTGCTCTGGAGTTTTTTAGTTTGGCTATAGCGTGAGCTATGTCATCTACCGTCTCTGTTGTGTCCCAGCACGGGTCGGCAGAGTTGTTTTCTTCAGCTAGTGGTTGCCGGTTGCAGAAAAACACTTTCTGGAAGTGGGTCACCCAAGCATCTTCTGAGACTCCATTTGCCATTGTTACGGCTTGGTTTTGATGGTCGTGATTTAAAATTTTCCAGATATCTCTGGTGTTATGTGTTCTTATCAGGGAGAGCATTGTCTCGCCGCGTTCTTGATCTCGTTGGTTTGCAAAAGCTATTAGCCAGTTTCGATATCTTTGTTTGCGTTGTTTGATTTCTTGTGCTCTGTTGGTGCCGGCTCCTGATCGTAATTTTTTTAAGTCTTTTCTCAATTTCTTTTTTTCGCTGTTCAACCTGTTACTCCACGTGTGTTTGTGATTTAATGCAGGATAAAGCGGTCTCGAGTGGAGCGTGTTCAGATTTAGAAGGATTGCCGGGTAGTTGGTGAATTTGGAGCTTCCTTTATTTTCTGACTGAAATGTAGCCGTTAGTTGTTCTATTTGTTTGGTGTTCAGTCTTAGTCTGTTTTTGCCGGAATTTACTTCTAAGTTGGTACAATTCGTTCCACTCATACGCTTACACTTTGGTTGCCAGGACATTTTCAGGGGATAGTGGTCGCTGGTCGTTGTCGGTGTTATCTGCAGATGCGTTATTGTATGCATCAGATTTTCTGAGACCCAAATGTAATCTAATGTTTTCTTTATCCCCATGTTTAGCCACGTAATTTGTGGTGGGCAATCGCCGGGGACGTTTCCATTAACCATGGTGCAGTCTCTGGATTCCATGGCGTCGGACCAACGTGCTCTTCTAGAAGAATCCCTGCTTGCTTCGTGTGCGCAGGAGTTGTTTTTCTGTTGGTTTACATTGAACCAAGAAGTGTTTAGATCGCCACATACAATGATCCAAAGATTTTGGAGACTCCTCACATTTTTGTCAATTATTGTTGTTATTGATTGAGTAAATGTTCCTGTCGAGATTTTTGCTGGATTCCAATAAACATTAAGTAACAGTAGGTGTTGGGAGATGTTGTACTCATTTCCTATTCCTCTATTTTTCCTTACAAGCAGGGTCGATTGGACATAATTGTTTGGGTTAGATGAAATCACCACTTCCCAGCTTGTGCCTGATTTTATCATCGTCAATAGCCCCGCGAAAGGACGACCTTTTGTGCCTATGCTTGCAGGGTTTATTAGGATCTGATATCCATCCTTTACCGGGGGTTGACGCATCCAAGTTTCCTGTAGGCAAATTATAAAATTGTCTGATAAATCCACCGGGAAGTTGTTATATAGATGGCTGAAGCCTCTGGTGTTCCATGAGATCAAGGTGTTAACAGAATCTCGTTCGTCATTGCCTAGTTAATGTTTTTTGCCAAAATGGTAAGTATGCCTATTTTCCGTGACAGACATAGAGTTTGAGTTCGGGTATTTACAAGTCGCGTCATGCCAGATTCTCGCAGGGCTCTTTGAGACTCGCATTTCTGCACCATCTACTCCTTTTTTTCTTGTCGGTTGGTGATCCTCCGAGATCTCGAATCCAAGGCTTAGTATTTCGTCTTTTGCGCCTATCAGTAGCCTTCTGACTGCTTGGGAGCTGATATGAAGAAGTACATTATCGACACGAGCTTCTGAGATATATTCGACAATTTGTATATCTTCAGATGTAATTGTCCTTAGCAATGGCACTGAGTGCAGGAGGCGCATTACGTTTCCACGGTTCAGGTTTACATCGATGTCGTCACTCAGCACATTTACCAATTTGATTTTTTGTGGTAGTGTGCGATTTTGTGCGTTGTTGTCTGTCTTTGAATTAAAATCTCCAGTTTTTTTGTTGTGGGCAGCTGTGCACTTTGGATTTAATTCGGTGACACATTTTCCCGTGTGGTTTCGAGGGTGGAACATCTTTCCTTCGTCCTTTTGGTTGATGGACGTCATAGGAGTCGTAGCTCGGTTTCCTCCCATTTTTTGGTGAGGAAGTTGTGTGGATTTCGACCTGTTTTGATGATTGTGGGTTAGGACTTCTTGAAAGCTCATTCTTTGTTTTTTCAGGATGGCGTGGGCTTTACAGCTGCCTGATTCACTTGTGTCATATGAGTAAGTTGACAAATTGCATAGTTCTTCGAGTCCGTCGCTGGTCATATCACAGCTAGAGTCTGAGGCGACTCTCCTTCGCTTGTTTGGATTTGATCTTAACGGTTTAGGCGCTGTCCTTGTGTCTTTTCTGTTTACAGTCGAATTGCTAGGTGATTTTTTCTTTTCGTTTTCCTTTTCGTATTCTTTTGGTATTTCTGCAGTGGTAAATAACGATAATTTATTATTCGTTTTTCCTAGGGGATTTTCGCTTAAAGATGTCTTGAGTTTGGGAGGAGTTGTTAAATTTCTTATAAATTTCCTTGAATTTGTGGTTTGCTTCCTGACAGCTGTGTTTTTAGTCTTTTCTTTCTTCTTTGTGTGTGGTAAATTTCTTGCTACCTCTCCTTGTCCTTCAATTTGGATGGTGCCTAGATTCTTTCCACTCTGAAGGTTTTTTGCTCCTCCAAGGAAAATGCCGAAAGACGCCTTTGAGTTGGAACAGCTTGGTATCATGGGAGGGAGGTCCCAAATACTCGGTGGAACTGTGCATTTCAAGTCGTCACTTGATGATTTCGCATCGTGCGGTATAGGGGCCCCTAATCCGTTGGAATGAGGTTGTGCTGGATTGGCACTGTTTGTGACCGTTCCTTTTGTTTTTATGACTTCCTTTGTTGTGCTTGTGTCAGAGCTCTCCTGGTGGAGTGTACTGGGTGGAGTGTGAGCTTGGATATTATTATCAGTTGGTAATCCATATAAGATGGATGGCTCTCCTGGGCTTGTGTCTGGCCAAGTGTCACTTCCTAGATTTTCTGGAGTTGGAAGTGCTGGATTTTGAATCATGAACACCTTTTTCATGAAGTTTGACAGGTCGTCCATTTGGGACCTGGCTTCATTTGAATTTTTTTCGATTAACCGAAATATTCCTTTGAGTCCATCTTCTGTCTCGTTATGTTCGTTTATCCTTTGCTGTTGTTGAGTAAATAAGTTGAGTTCCAACAGTGATAGTTTTTCAGCTAATTGTCCAATGGTTATTCCATTGTTATGTACTGCTTCATTGACACTTTCGTATAATTTTATGAAAGGTAGGAGGGCTTGCGATGTTGCAGCTAGCACGTTGTTATGTATCTGTATAGCTGCTGCGACAGACAAATTTGCTTTGGCTTCTGTGATTGACTCCATCAGGCTGGTCCTCTTGTCCTTGCAATGGCAAGTCATTTCTCGTTGTTCGGGTTTTCTGGGCGAGAATTGCTTCCCACAGTATGAATCTGAAATTTTCTCCGTGTGGGTGATTAAAGGAGTGGAACAGGTTGGAACGTTGTCATCTTTTTTTGTCAAGTGCTTAGCACGTGGTATTGCCTCTCGTGACTTTTCAGGACGTCCATCACCAAAATCGTGGGGGTGATTTGATTCTGGGGCGTCCTTTTCCCATCTTGACAAGATGCCCACTTCATTCTCCTTTTGCACCTGATGTCTTATTGTTTTTTTCTGGTGATTTTCGCACCCTAGATCCATGTCACTTTCTCTGGCACACAGACCGTGATTATATTTGTCTTTAGAGAAACTTTTAACTAGCTTCTCTTTCATGGATTCATAATTGGCTTCTAGCCTCGTTGTAAGTCTGGCTTCTCGGCCTGCTAAGTCGAAGTCGTTTATGTTCAATATTTTCGTTTTTTTTTCCGTTGTAGACACTGAGGTGTCAGGGTTTGTTGTGTCAACAATCGATGAGATGTTTCTCGCCAGCTGGGTGATTAGTGGATGACTCGTCTGAGTCAATGGCAATGGTTTTGAGTTGGCATCGGTTTGATCTGAGGCCTGTTTCCGGAAGTGGAATCTTAAAGTTTTGATGTTTTTTTGAATGCTAGGTGCGTCTGAATTCAAGAGTTCAGCATCTGTCACATCAAACGGCGAATAAAATGAGTCTTCGCCTTCCTCATTGAGCTCTTCTTGTGTGCGACATTGAGGCTGTGTTTTTAATGAGGCTTCACAGATTGTTTTTGAGACGAAATGGACATTTCTTTCAGACTTTGATGTGATGTCATATTTGTTCATAGGATTGGCAGAATAATCCTCTCTGCCCATGGTTAGTGGAGCATCGGGATAGATGTTACGTTTGCGCCTATCTGCGCTATTAGTTGGAGGCTTTGCCTCAGGTTGTCCTGCTGAAACGGCGGCTTCTGTGACTGGGCTAAGTGTTTGTTGTGCCTTGGTTGCGTCTGAAGGCGGTGGGGAGGTTTGAGAGGGGTCGCGATGATCAGGCGATGAGGGATCCAGACTTGGTGAACCACGTATGGCGGGGCTCAACAGGGGAGGCTCAGGTTCCTCGTACCCCGCGCCCAGGCTACATGTGTTATTCGGTGCCTTTGACCCGGCCACCAGAATATTGTCTTCTAAGTGGGCGGTTGGCGTAATCTGAGGCATTTCCCGCCCGGCACAGTGACTTGTTTGAATTACTTTCGAGCGGGCTTGGGAACGCGTGGCCATGATCAAGAAGGTCTTACCTGAGAGCTGGTTTCCTGCTACGGACTGCAGCTGATTGAGCGTCCACGCACGGTCAGCGATGTAACCAAACCTATTTGTTGCAGGGTAGATGTTTTACTGGGATCGGGGTTTGGGATTCATAGGCGCACCTCCGCGCAACACCCGCTTAACAGCCCAAGGCCTTTACCCCTGTCGGGCTTAACGCCGCAAGGGTGCCTCACTGGTGCAGAAGTAGCGCTTAGGGGTCACGTGGTCCTCCACGTGACTATCGCAAGCCACGCCTCCTCCAGGAAGCGTGGAACGGCAAGAGCTGGAACTGCTCGCGAAGCCGTGCGGGTCCTTCACAAGGATGGCGCTCTGAGAGCAGCGTTCTGGATTTCTGCAAAGTCGTTTGCAAGTGCGAGGAGATGCCACAATACATTGATGATTACATTAGGAAATGTACAGTACTTTCTCAGTGCATTTAAACCAAGTCAGATGACTTTCCATCAAAACTAGAATACAATTTTGAGCCGTATGCACGGTGGTACAGATAGCATTTTTTGCACTCTGCACGCAACTCTTTGTACATTTATAATCTCATTAAAATTGTACCGAACGTGTTGTCACAGAACTAATCAACATGAAGCTTTGATATGAAGACGATGTCTGTCTCTTAGCCTAATGAAGCTCTGCTTGATAAAGGGTGTTCTGTGAAGTCCATAGCCATTTAAGAAGGAATGGAAAAAGAGAGCAAGTTTTATTTTGTCAGGGCTAATCCCATAAAAATTATGCAAATGTAAAATCGCATTCTATTAAAAAGGTGAGTCACGTATGCCAGTTTAACAAAATTATCAAACCATTCTCCAGGCTGGGTGGGTGAATTGAAATATTCTGTGCATTCTAAATTGATATTGTTTCCCTAACTCAAACATTGAAAATCCATATGCAATGCATAATACGGCACACATTCAATTACATGCACAAGCTAGAAACCCACAATCCCACACTTACACTTGGTGGGGGGGGGGAACATTCTAATTCTATAAACGGATCTGTGACTGGGGAAAGCAAAGTTCTATGTAGCATTTGCAAATGATATGTGCAATGTTTTGTAGGGTAATGTTTTGATGGCTAATGGAGGGCTGATATTAAATGAGGAGCGGCAGAAGTGAAATTAGAAGCCTATTATTACTCAGAACTTTATCCATATTAACAGACTACATACATGTGTGTGAACAATAATGATATACAAGCATGCAGGTTATTTTAGTTGGTCAACAAGGTTCCTATGATTGTGCCAAATTGCCGTGGGCCCTATACGGAGACCCACGGTGCAGTTACGGCTCTCACCCGCTGTTTGCTCAGCTTACCATGCTCTTAGAAATGCTTGTTTTTTTCTTATTAAATGCAAATGTTTGACAAAGAAAAGTTAATAATCTTCCTGCAGTGCTATGAACACTGCTCTGAGGATTAACCACCTGTTGCAGGCGTCCGTAGGTAACCTACAAGCACAGAGCCCTTTACCCTTCCTAGGCCATGAAAATGATTGAGCACCAAGAGTACATTCAATTGGGGACTGTGATGATCAATTAACAATCAATGTTATTATCACTCGACCCTGCATTCATGGAGTACATTACTGTGTACGTTATGTAGAATGCAGGGCCAACACACTTCTATAAACCACCTTGTAAATGCATGCGGTAACATTAACTATGCTTTGTAAAGCTTTTGGTCCAACCCTTACATTTTTTTTTTAATCTAGTCTTATCAAGCTTCCTTTTAGACACACCTGTTCATTCTGATAAAAGCTGTAACTGTTACCCATTATGTTACTCATTCTATGGACCTCAGTAGTTTCGAAGTCTGAGGGGGCATTCCAGTAAACGACCCTATAACACACTCCTATGCAAGGCCAGATAGATAAAGTGGGGGTAATGCAGCCTTGGTTTATCTAATTCTCAGTTACAATGCAGTGCTCAACAACCTGTGTTCGTGACTTCAACAAACAGCTGAATACCATTCCACAATACAACGTCCTTTCATCGCGGGATTAACCCTTGCTGGGGTTTTCTCCATGCACATTTTATCGAGAAAAAAAACTCTGATTTTGGGGGGGGGGGGCATATATATGGGGTGCGGGTGTTCAGGAATACAAAAAAATTCAAAAGGGATGGGGTGTTGGGGGGAACCCCCCATAAATAAAAAAAAAACATTCAATGAGTTTTCTCGATAAAATTTCCACAGAGAAAAACCCAGCGAGGGTTAATCCTGCGATGAAATGACATGGAACCCATTCCACAACATACGTTCTGTTACGTTACAGATCTTTCATGCTGTGCCAAATAATCACCCTAGTGGTATCAGTGCCTCTTGTCTGGAGTTCGGAATATTGGGCGCCCACATTGGGAATCCAGACCCTAGTAGGGAAAAGGGAAGAGGATAAGAACGTGCACTAAATGCCACAGACGGCGATCAGGCAGGGAACCGAAGGAGGAAAGGAATGATTTAGAAGCTCAGTGTGTATGGAATCCAAAGCGATGGCCATCATTTGTTGGGTCCAGCGCCGACCATAGCCAGGTCTCGGAGGTTCAAAAGTTCAGGGACATCACATTTTTCAAGATAGGAAGAAAGGATAGACAGGGGAGGTGGTGTGGCTGCATTAGGTGTGCGTGTGTGTGGGGAGGGGGGTTATGTTTTTATGGTTTTTTTTTCAGGAAAGGAGTGACGAGTGTGGTGCAGATGTTGAGCGGAAGGGTGTTCAGGCTCTGGGTGCCCACTAGGTGAATGCTTCTTTTCGTGTGCATGTTAGTTTGCAGAGCGGAATGCGTAGGAGAGGTTGGCAAGATTGTCTGGCGATTGTGCAGATGATGGATTTCAGTTTGTTGTGGAGGTAGGATGGGGTTTTGAGGTTCATAGTTTTGTATACAATGCAGGGTCCTTTAAAGCAATTGTACAGAGACCCAGTGATCTGGGAAAGAGATGGGGCTAAGTGTGAGGGTTTGGGTACCTACGGATCGAGTCTTGCCACTGCATTTGGTATGGCTTGAGGGGGGGAGAGGGTCGTTGTTGGGCGATCCCGTAATCCAGCTTGGACAGAACTAGTGCTTGGACTGCACTGAAGAAGCTGTCGGTGGAAAGGATGCGTTATATTGTGTAGGTTGCATGTTTTGGTAACGGCAGCAGTGTGGTGTATGAATGTAAGATGGAACTAGGTAGTCCGTGGCTAGCAGTATAGGATAGAATTGCCTTTAAGATCGCTCGTCATCACACACAAATGCCTCTAACCTGGCCGAGAAATAACCAACTGACAAATTCTGTAGATATCATTCGAACAGACCGACCAGATCTAACTACCTTAACCAATTTACCATCCCCAAATACAACCTAAAAACACCAGGAGGCTCTAGTTTCCCAGTGTTAACGACCAAATATTGGAGCCCCTGACCCCAAACATAAGAGCAGAACCCGCTTTCTGGACCTTCAGAGCCAAAACCAAATTATGGCTTCCGGCTGAATCCATGTACTAGCAATGCTTCCCCCACCCCCTCACTCCACACTGGGCACACCACTGTATAAGGTATGTGCATTTCCTGCCTCGTATCACGGTAAAAAATTATAAATCTGTAAATTATGCATCATCGGTATCCAGGCGAATCCCTGCTTCTCTGATTTGTAAATGTTTGCTGACATTTGTAACCTGTAACTTTACTTTGTAACTGTTTGTGTGGTGGTGATCTGTAACCCACCATGCGTACCTAAGTATGTGCCCAAAATCTTCTTTATTTACCATTCTAATACACTCCAGGGTAATGTCACATGTGCATGCTTGTCAAGCACCAGTTGCTAGTAGATAGAAGCAAGTACTAAATAGCTTCCAGCAATTTCGAACCCAGGTGGGGCATGGAGATAAAGTGTGTACTGTCGTGAGAAAGAAGTTGAACCAGGCGATGAACAGCGCCTTTTTAGTCTGTGGGATATGATTTCACACATTTGTATGGTGGTTGATGTCATAGGCTGCAGAGAAGTCAAAAAGTGCAAAGAGGGCTGTGTATTTTTTGTGAAGTTTTAGAGGCCATTGGTGATGGGACCTGTTACGGTCTCAGTGCTGTGGTCAGGTCAGACAGTTTGGAAGGGCTGTGGAGTTTGTGGTGCAGTGTTGTTGAAGGTGACTCGTGACAAAGTGTTCCACAATTCTGGAGAAGCGTGGGAGGAGGTATCTGGTCATTGCATGGAATGCCATTCCATAAAAATGTTTCCATCTAAAAAATGTGCATCTAATGTTTTTTGGGGGGTAAAGGGTTAACTTTTGTTCAGGAGGATTTTAAAGGTCAAAATCAGGGATTTTGGGGGAGCCGCCCCCTCCTAAAAAAGAAAAAAAATCTATTTGATGCACATTTTTTAGATGGAAAATATGTGTTGGAAATGCATGGAGCAGGGGGTTGGGTGATGGGTGCTGGAGATGGAGGGATGTTTGCCTGGTTTCGTTTGTAGGTGGGATTGCACCGTGTGATTTTAAGCCAGGATGGTGATGCACATTGGGGTGAGTAGAAGTGGGCTGGTTTTGTCTTTGTGATGGTTATGAGGGCGTCATGGTAGGTAGGAAGGAACGTGCCCCATGTGTTGGCAGGTTTGGTGGGGGGGGGGTGGGACTGCATGGGGAAGTTGTGGGTGATGGTTTGACTATGTTAAAAGTGGTCTGTGCGAGTCTGGTTGTGTTTGGCCACTGTGAATTTGTTGCAGCAATGCTGGAGTGGAGTCATGGGGGTGGAGGCAGGACATGTGTTATTTTGGCAGATTCTTTGAATGCGCCTGGCTTTCTGTATGATAGGAGATCATGGATGAACTATGGCATGTGGGTGCGAGTTGTTTTTGTGGGTGTGTGGGGCGGGGGGCTATTGTGTAGAGTGTCTGTAATTGTTGAGGAGTATGGAGGAAGAGTGAGAGGAAATGGGGTGTCATAAGCGGTTCAAATGCTGTTTCTGTAATGTTTTAGGTTTATCTGGTTGGTTAGCAGGCAGTGGGGTGCCTGGCAAATAGGGAGACATTGTGTGGCAGAGTGAAGTGAAAGGGAACACGAAGTGGTCAGACTGCCACACCCAAATTTTTGCAAGAAATCAGGAAGTTGAGGGTGTTGCCAGTCATGGCTGGGTGGTAGGTGATATGTTAAGCGAGGCCATAGGGAGTGAGTGAATTGAGGATACATTTTAGTATGTGGTTGCTGTCTTGATGGGCGGTACCTGGGTTGAATAAACCAAGGCAGATGTTGGTGCAAAGCATGGTCAGACTGGGGCATAAAATGACCTCGGGCACCAATGAAAAAGTGATCCACAGTTGCAAATGGCTATTTATTCCATTTGTGACAGACTACTTGCATAGTACCAAGAGGAAGGTTTTTGGTAAAATGTGACGCAAATTTTGCATTTTAAACATTACGTATTCACAAGGGTGTTGCTAGGTCTGGAAAAGATCAGGGGCTAAGATAATGTCGGGACTGGCGGGATTCGGGGCTAGCTATAGCCTTTTGGTTGTAGTCCCTGAGCTTCTATCTGGGGCTGCAACCAAAAGACCCGAGGCTATAGCCCCCTCTGCCCCCCCCTCACCCCCCTAGCAACGCCTCTGCGTATTCAACAACACTGGTCAAAACTACTAACCGCATATGGTGAAGTAACTCTTCAAACTGGACACCCCTGGGCCCAAAAAAAGTGACCCACTTTGAGCCCAGAAGAATGGCGCAGGCTGGCATTTTGCGTTTTTGATTCGGGCATTGCCCTATAGACAAGTGTGGAACGTGGAAAATTGGGGCTGTGGGTCGAGAGGCAGAACATTGGAGGAATAGGACGGAGGGGTGCAGGTCAGGGCCTGAAGCATGTGGACAGTGGGTAGGTGGCATTCCGTAGATACGGCCTGCAGAAAGCAGACAAACATTCTTGCAGCACAAGCAAAGCTCCTACACTCGTGGCGCACACAAAGTATTTCATCACAGCTCCCCAGAGAGCTGCGCCGCTCCTGCGTGGAGACATTCCAGCCGTGCCCTTCCTGGAAGCATTGGGGAGCAGAGCACAATGGCAGAGCTCCGTCGAGAGCCCAGCCAGCCGGACGTGTCACGGCATAACAGCACTCCCCTCCCGCTCCCACAACAATCGCACTCCGCTCACCCCACCTAGGGCAGCACAGAACAAGCCTCCTGTCGCTGGGTAGAACTTGGCATGCCTGTGCCAGCCATGCCTGCCTTATATGACTTGCCAGCCCAAACCACAGTAAGTCAGACGGGATTCACCTAAAGCGGCCCGTTCTTAAGCAGCGTTTAAAACACTGCTCAAGCCACCTGGGCCCCGCCATGCTGCCTGCCCCCGAAACCTGGGAGGGAACCAGGATGACGCTGGCGCAGCAGCGGCACCTGGTGGCGCGCGATCGAAACTCAAAAGCAGAAGATTTTCGCATCTCTGCTATTTCTCGGCAGGCAAAGGAGAGAGAACCAATAGTGTCGTAGGGTCTATGGGCGCACATTCCTGCTCCAAAGTGGGTAACATTAGAAATTATTCCGGGCTCGGGATATAGTGAATGCGCGCTGAACATTCACATCAAGTGCTGCTCAGGAATCGCTAGCCTGCATCCTAGTTGGTTGCCTCGTACCCGGCGGCCCTGAAGTGGGTACTCTCAGGGTTGGACAGGCCTACAGGGCAATGCCCGAACCAAAAACCAAACCTTCTAGTGTTGCGTAGTTTTTTGGGCCAAAGTGGGACACTTACATCCAGAAAAGAACACAACTAACACTCTTGTGTCTCGGACCTTTCACAACTTAGACACGCACCTACTGGGATGCTGTACTTGTGAAGCAGCAGTACTCCCAATCACACATGGCGGTTATGCTTTGGACATCTACCATCACACCGCTTTGTGCCCTAAAAAAAAAAAATAGGAGGGGCCAATGGTTAACTAGCCCTAAAACTCGCCCCCAATCCAGAGCTTGTGCGCACGGTCTTTTTTTACCACGTTCTCGTGTCATGTTGTAGAACCATGAAGGCGGCCAGGCAGGCTCCAGCAGCCGCCCAGCAAGCAACGTGTTCCCTGAATCACAGTAAGCGGATGTCCTGGGCAGACGTTCCCCCTCTGCAGGCCAGATGCTTCACGCCACCTTGCGGGGGAGTGCAGAACACGCACGCGGCGCAGGCATGTCCAGGCAGAGCCCTGTGGCCTGCAGGGTGCCCCCCCCAGCATTCCGTGTGCGCTCGCGGGGGAACCTGGATGCGTCTCCCTCACTCTAACAAAAGATGGGGAATGGAGAAAAAAAAAGTGCGCTCTGGTGTGGGCCAGCGACTATACACACGTAGAGGCATAGCTCTCAACTAACACGCTTTTGGCGGGTGTCACCCGCCTTGTAAAGGGCTGACTCACCCGCCAAGCCTCCTGCACGCCCATTCATTCCAATGGGCCTCTCACCCGCCAAAAACAAAATCGGGTGATTTCACCCGCCTTTGCAAGACAAATGGTTGAGAGCTATGCATAGAGGGCGGTACTGCTCAACAGTAGAGGGGGGCTATACCCTTCCAATCACTCCCCCACACTCGCGCGTTCACAAGGTCACTGTGCCTAGTACCTACCCTCCCTGCTTTGTCCTCCATGTTCCCCTCCCTTGCCTCGCCATGCTCTGAAACACTGGTGCATGAGCGTATTACGAATACACTATCATATCAAGTACTAACCCCACATCACGATTTCAATTGACTAAACATGTTTGAAGGGACCAACAGTGAAACATGTGTCCTGTTCTGTCTGGCCACGGTTCTGTAAATCGGCCATGTTATGTCAATTTGGTGGGTGGGGGGGGGGCTTTAGCTCGGTCAGCTCAACAGTGTTGAGCAACCGCTGCTGTGACGCATCGCACATATTTCCAGGCAGTTTCTTCAGCTACCCTGTGATGTATTTGGCCTTTAACAAAGTCATTGAAAGGGGAAGATGGACGGCACATAGAAAACAAGCTCAGGCCAAGAGACACAGCTTGGCTTTGCTGAAGAGAATGGCTTTCCTCGTGCGGCCGCCTCCCAGGCCCCGAGCGGTCACACAAATACAAAGTATACAAAATGAAAAAGAAACAAGAACTATAACAAGACTAACATCTTAAATGTAGTCACCAATAAAGATCTGGAATTCAGATGAAGGGCAAGCAGGAAATTGGGATTAATCGTAAGACTATTGGCGTCCAGGGAGGGAGCCTGCGCGGCATAAGCAGTGTCCCTTTAGACTGGAGAGAGATGGCTGCAATGAATGCCAGTGGTAAGTGGGCGACAGCTATGATGATGGACGATTGTCACCGATGGAGCTTGCCAGAGGGCACGCCCACTGCCTGACCAGAAAATGAATAATACCATATATGACAAGCCCTAAAATGGTCAACAGTAAACTCAAGACAGTAAAGCAGAACACCCGCTAACTCCAACTGCCTTGGATAGGCCAAGCCACATTTAAAGCTTTCATTCTGGCTCACACCAAGCATGTCACGTGCAAGGGTGGATTTCAATTCATGTTCACAAATCGCCGTGCCATATGGCTTAGGATTCTGAGTCCTGGTTTCCCCATCTCAATGCAGAGATGATGTGACCGTCACTGGTTGGGAACCAGCATACTCGTCTTGGGATCTGCAACCACGCCAATAGCCCGCCCCTGTCATCCCACCCAGAGACTACATAGAGGCTTCACCTTTCAGGAGGGTGGCCAAGAAACACAATGGCCCCGTCTGCATCGAGTCCAGAGGAACGGTTTCCTGCCACAGTGCTCTGTCGATTTTATGCAGGTAGGAGCGGGCAGCAACAAAGGGGGTCTTGGCACCCCTGAACAAGTCATGCCCAATCGAGCGCAGATGCCCAAGAACTCACTGATCTACAAGACTGTGCCGAAGTACTGCTTAAAGAGAGAGATTAGCAGCATGTGGCGCCAACACGTTGCTTATCGGAAGGGTAAGTGCCTACGTGGCTCACGAGAGCGCAGCCGGGTCTTAAAGAGAAAAATAAAGTAGGAACCATCAGACCTCGCCTTCCTGAAAAAACGGTAGCTTCCTCTCCCCCACACCCTCCCCCTTGTATGTTCGATTGTGAAATTGTCTTCCTCTTAAGGCGGGCACGATGCTGCAAGAGCTCCCATAAGCCCCGGAAGGAGCAACCTTTGATGGGTGGAACCAGCCTGGACCGATGAGGCAGGAAAGCCCCGTCAGAGCCGGGCTCCGAGGTCAGCCGGCAGGCAGAAATCTCACTTCCTTTTCTTGGTACGAGGAGGGTTGGGGCATCCGGGGCAGAGAGGAAACACATTTCAGCACAGTAAGGAGACTGCATTTTGAACCTTCTTGGGCTTGAAAGAGCAGTCAAATGGACGAATTGGGCCACTCCACACTGCCACACACGTCTCGGACCCGGAGGAGACGGTCCTGCGCAAGTGCCAGGTGCATGTCCGAGTACATGCAGACTCCTTCAGCCACCCACCTTACCTTAAGTCGCTTGTATGCCATGGAAAGTCCTAGCACCCGAACCGCAACTGAAGGTTACGGAAAACAAACTTCCTTGGATGCAGTGGGTGCCGAGCATGCTGCCCTATTCTCGCCTGAAAGGACAGCTTCGGCTTCAGCATGGCAAGTACTCCCCTGACTGGACCCACCTCTTCCATGCCTCCAGCTGGCACGGAATCCTCCAAGTGTTGGTTGCAGGGTACAGCTGGCAAGGTGGCAGATGCAGAAGGAGTAGGCCAGAAGCCCGGCTGCATTCACTGCAGGAAAAAACATGACTTAATCATGGCTAATCTCGACATGGTCTGATCGTATGCAAAAGCTACCATTCTTATGCACGAGGTTTCCCGCCACCTTTATCCCAGATCATATGAAGGATTAATACCACAAAGGGCATAGCTCAGACTCAGCAACTCCTAGATAACCTAGACTGCATTTAACGGACATAACGCCTAGATAACCTAGGTCCTTACCACGGATTGCATAGAACAGACACGAGCAACTCCTAGAGCACCTAGGTTCTGACAACAGACTGCATAGAATGGACATATGCAACTCCTAGATAACCTAGGCAACTCCTAGATAACCTAGGTTCTTACTACAGACTGCATAGAATGGACATAACGCCTAGATAACCTAGGTCCTTACCACGGATTGCATAGACAGACACGAGCAACTCCTAGAGCACCTAGGTTCTGACAACAGACTGCATAGAATGGACATATGCAACTCCTAGATAACCTAGGCAACTCCTAGATTCTTACTACAGACTGCATAGAATGGACATAACGCCTAGATAACCTAGGTCCTTACCACGGATTGCATAGACAGACACGAGCAACTCCTAGAGCACCTAGGTTCTAACAACAGACTGCATAGAATGGGCATATGCAACTCCTAGATAACCTATGCAACTCCTAGATAACCTAGGTTCTTACTACAGACTGCATATAATGGACATAAGCAAATCCTAGATAACCTAGGCAACTCCTAGATAACCTAGGTTCTTACTACAGACTGCATAGAATGGACATAAGCAACTCCTAGATAACCTAGGCAACTCCTAGATAACCTAGGTTCTTACTACAGACTGCATAGAATGGACATAAGCAAATCCTAGATAACCTAGGCAACTCCTAGATAACCTAGGTTCTTACTACAGACTGCATAGAATGGACATAAGCAACTCCTAGATAACCTAGGCAACTCCTAGATAACCTAGGTTCTTACTACAGACTGCATAGAATGGACATAAGCAAATCCTAGATAACCTAGGCAACTCCTAGATAACCTAGGTTCTCACCACAGACTGCATTTAACGGACATAACGCCTAGATAACCTAGGTCCTTACCACGGATTGCATAGAACAGACACGAGCAACTCCTAGAGCACCTAGGTTCTGACAACAGACTGCATAGAATGGACATATGCAACTCCTAGATAACCTAGGCAACTCCTAGATAACCTAGGTTCTTACTACAGACTGCATAGAACGGACATAAGCAACTCCTAGATAACCTAGGCAACTCCTAGATAACCTAGGTTCTTACCACAGACTGTATAGAACGGACATAAGCAACTCCTAGATAACCTAGGCAACTCCTAGGTTCTTACTACAGACTGCATAGAATGGACATAAGCAACTCCTAGATAACCTAGGTTCTTAAACCTAGGTTCTTAACATAGACTGCATAGAACAGACATAGGCAACTCCTACATAACGTAGAGCCTCAGCACAAAAGAGACCCCACTCCCAGATCATCTGCATTTGGACAGGCGTAGTCCAGATAAATTCAACCTGGCAAAGCGAGGGGCGAGGTGTCCTTGACAAAGCAAGTACCCCAATCTACAGGACATTGTCTGTATTTGTAAAGACTTTGCCCCCTCCATAAAATGAACTTTAGTATGAAAAGGGGCTCTCTTTTACGATTGCAGTTGAATTCGTTGGCCTTTGCTACGAGTTGTACATGTAACAAAGGTTCGACTGCCCCCGGTTATTTACTTTGCCAGCACATCCATCTTACTGATTACCAGAAAAAAGGTGGCTACTTACGGAAGGACGTGGCAATTGGGCAGTTCCATACCAATGGCTCCAACGCCAGTGCCACCAGCACGTAGTATAGGTGTCCCCACTGTCTTTCAATGATACGCCTCCCTAGCCATGGTAGTGCAGTATGAAAGCACACAGTTTAATGCACTGCACTCAAAGCACCAGCCCACTCCCCCACAATCGGTTTGCCACCTGACTCCTTGTCAGGATGGACATCACGCCCCGGTGTTGGAGTTTTACTGCTCTATCAATTGCTGCTGTGCGGTGTAGAGCAGTGTCACTTCTCTAGTGAAGTGAAGGGAAGCTAAAAGCAAAGCCCAGGAGTGGAGAAAGGGGTGACTCTCTCTGGGCATGGAGTCATCTAGCAGCAGCCATACCCCCGCTGTCCGATGCTGTGCGTGTGTTGCGCGTGAGAGCGCACCGAGTAAGAAGCTTCCTCCAGTCAGTCGGAATTATTTTGTGGTAGAAGGCATACATTTTTCTTTTTAGTCAGAGAATACATATTTCTTCCCGGCGGCGGCAGTGGCTACTCCAGAGTGACCTCATCCATAATGCAGAGGAGAGCAGAAAAACAGACATTAGGAGAACTGGGGCAAAAGGCAGCTAAGAGAGCAGCGCGGGAGGGGGACGCTTGCAGGCATACGTTCAAATCCCAAAGCCCTTTCCGTCACTATTGGGCTGATCCTGCCCAGGCAGATGAAGGGTCAGCTTCGCCCCAAGATCATTTAGTATGGCTGTGGATTTCTCATCCTCTGGTTTCTGCCGACTCAGCCCTTAGTGCTGTGGCAGCAGAAAGACTGCAGCGAGTGTGCGTGGGTAGCAGGTGCACCCAGTAGTGGCCTTTTGGATTTGAACGTATGCCTGCAAGCGTCCCCCTCCCGCGCTGCTCTCTTAGCTGCCTTTTGCCCCAGTTCTCCTAATGTCTGTTTTTCTGCTCTCCTCTGCATTATGGATGAGGTCCTCTGCTCCCCAACTGGCAAAGTAAGGCGTGACCTACCTATCCCACGTGGTGGTTTCACTAGCGAGCCCATGGATTGGATGGGCGGGGGGGCACGATGAGGTGCAGCGACAGAACTGGATAGTAGAGCTGAAAGAGCGGGGCAAGCCCTGCTGGATCCTGGACTCAGCCCGGCCCGCCCCCCCCCCCCACCGTGGCCATAAACTTAGCACATTAACAGGTCAGTAGATAACATTCGGGAACGGATGCAAAGGGCTGAGTCGCCATGAGCCCCACTCTGGAAATGTATTCTTGGCAATCCAATGCCCTTTACCTGAAGGACGAACAGTCTCCTCTGCCTTCTTCAGGATGCTATGGATTGGTTGGTCTACAGTAACGCCCAACAAACTGTAAAACACAGCAAGCGAAACGCAACCTGTGCAGAACCGAACAGAAGCGTTCAACAGGAAGAGCGACCCAAAGGACTCGCGCCAATGATGTGAGGGAATATACCACACAGTCTGGGCAAAAGTAGATGCCCAAGAGGCTAGATTATCCGAGTAGTGCCAGGCGAAGGTAAAAGGTGTTTCACTATCACTACTGCCTCATCTGTGGTGCAAATTTGATGTGAACGTACAATTTTAATTACTAGACATAATATAGTTTACAAAATGGTATTATTACATTGTACAGTTAAACCTACTGGCCTAAAGAACATCCACCGCACTGGAATTACTTTTTTCTACACACCAAAACAATCATTGTATATTGTACTTCCAATTTCGAAAAAAAGTGAACAAAATAATAACGACCCTACGCCAGATCGTCAACCATCACACGCCAGGTTCATTTGGTTTGGGAGGACGTCTGGTATCAGCCAACGCACTCTCAATAAAAGCACAGTGAGCTCCGGTGGGACCACCCACCCACAACCCCTCAGCTTTAGTCCATGACTTTGCAAACACGCAGAGTCCGACGCCATTGCAGTCAAGCAGATCTGTTGCGCTGCAGCCTTGCCAGTAAAGCGGGAGGAATGCCCAGAAACATACAGAACACGCAAGAGCTATCCACAGTGCAGAATTGGACAAGAAACGTGCTCTTGTCGTTTTAAGTGGGGCCCACGTGTTACGTTCGAGGTTTTGGCATGCTCTGTCTCCAGGGGCAGTGGAAAGGGAAGGGGGTGCGTTAGGTTAGAGGCTTTGCTGCTGTGGCGTCGGTGCATGAAGACCGGAAATAGCCGCAGCTCTGCGCGGGTCTGTTTCTAGGTGGCCTGTGTCCAGGGCACAGAGGCATTCGGCTCCAGCGGGGAGCAGTGTGTGCTCTTTGTTGCTAGGATGCATTGGCCGGGGCTGTGGTATGCAAGATGCTGTCGAAACGGAGAGTTCGGTTGCTGCAAAATAGGGCCCAGGGGCAACCTCAACCAATAGATCTTCCGGGTTTCACAATACAGGAGAGGCAATGTTCAATGTGATTGTGGAACTGCCACAACAGCAAACAGAATCCATCCATCCATATCAGGAGTATCGCAAGAGCAGGACCTCTGCCTGCTGCTGATGGCAAACCCTCACCTGCATATCAGCGGCGGCAGGCGCCGGCAACACAATGAAGGCCTTTGTGCACTGCTCTGCAATGGGCAGGCCATCCATTCTCCAAACGCAGCAAGGGCTCGTTTTTCCCTTGGCACATGCCGAGGGTTTACTCAAGAGCCATATCCTACATTCAGCCTCTTACAGCTTCTCCTTCTGGACAGGCCAGTGCAAGTTGTTGGTATAACGCAGTACAAACACTCGGGGACTTCTAAAACAAGCCAACCGCTTCGAACAACTGTCCAGATGCCATGAACAAAGAAGACGCTTCACACGCATGGGTCCAACTATAAAGAGATTCTATAACAAGACCTACAATATTGGGGCCACTGGGCAGACCAGGCTTTAGCCCTCCTACGTCTTGGGTTGGCTTGAGCTGAGCTACAGAGCTGCGGCAGGACACAGGCAATAAACGTTGTAGCACTCGCCTAGGAGGTGATCGATTACAAGGTTAGAGGCACAGGACTCAGTCTCACATCAGGTCCAAGTGTGTGCTTCAGAAAGGAGAGCGCCAACCGCTTGCAACATTGACACTGCACCAGAATAGTTGTATTAGAATGTGTAAAGAAGTTAGATGCCCAAACCCAAGTCATTTCGCCCTCCCCCCTCCAAAGTTAGCGCCTCTCTCAACATTTTACAGCAGAGGTATGCAACCATTGGCTCTCCAAATTTTGTGCACTGCGAATCCCAACAGTTTTAGCCAGCATAGCCAAAGCATCTAGAGAACACTGTTTTTAAGGGTTAGATTATTAAATAACTAAAACAGAATGCATGTGAAAAATCTCCAACATGGCCCCTGGACCTAGCCATCTTTTGGACTTCCAGCGTGAAGGCTCCCCCCCCCATATCATTTTAGGGCACGAATAAAGATGGCTTGCTCGAGGTCCCACCTCAGCACCCACCGGGAATTACTTTAAACATGGTGGCACCAACTGTCCCATCCTACTCAACTACCTGGTCTTGGTGATACACCCCCACTTACAATGGGGGGTGGGAGAATGCGTGTAGAGGCCAGTGCTAAAAGTTACTCGGCGGAACCCCCCCTTTTCGCACGCGCAGAAGGCAGATTGCCAGTTGGGGGCAGAGCTAGGTGTTGAATGATGTGCGTGCCCCGAATATAGGATGCTGGCGGCTTTGCATAAAAACAAAGTGCACTTTGGAAACATAAGAATGGCCAGCAATTTAAGAAACCTCTCTGTGCTCAGTAATTCACACGTGCATTCCTTCTGAGCATGCAATGCACTCTGGGTATGGTGCTCAGTTCCACTGTCAGAATATCCACCCTGACAGTAAAACGTGTGTAAAGCATGAGACATATATATAGCTTTTGGACAGTTTTTGTTTTAAGTTTGGACGGTTGAGCAAATGACGACTTTCAGATGCAATTCGTGACTGATGGCGTCAGCCTATTGTCTGTACAAGAACGGTGCTCCGGCAAGACAGTTTTTTTGCCGCCAGCTGCGCCTTGTTCCGGCCCAATTCCTCCCCTGGTCACTGGGGGAGCGGGAGAGACATACCCTTGAGGCTAGACAGCTGCAGAAACCCGGTGGTGGCACATAAACTGTGGTGTGGTACGCATCCTCGGACCCAAAAACAAGGAAAGGGGTGCTTTTTTTGATGTGTGAAACACGGTGAACTGACATCCTGAAATCCTAATGCAGGTTGGGACCAGCAAGCCAAGCTATAGTAAAAACCACAGTAGGGCTTCACAGCCCCCTAGGTCATTCCCCAAGTCTATTTCTTTGAGGCCTTGTATTATTGGACGGGTGTAGACGTGTGAACTGAGGAGTTCTAGCCTTTCCCTGATGAGTCACAGCTCACTGGGAAGGGGCCATAAGCATTCCAGAGCCCCCTCATTTTGCCTGCTCTCCGCAGTGAACGGCAGCAGCACATAAGCCTGAAACAGTGCAATGCACGCACACTTTCACATTATATTCTGGCATGCGAGCACGAGCAAGGCAATACACCGAGATGCCTGGCTGCCTTGTGCAGCTAAGACATTTTGAAGTATCACAGTGTTGTGAATGGTTGTGGACTGTTTGAGTTCAAGAATAAGGGGTATTATGGTGAACACAAGGAAAGGGGGTGTCAAAATGGAGACGAGCATGGGTACAATTTTAAAACTGAGAGTGCCACCACCTGGGAGAGAGAGCTACAATGGAGACACGGTGAGACAACCTAGAGAAGGCACAGGGCTGTGTAACCAGACAAGGGGTGGGAGTGACGATGCAAAAGTCTATAAGGAGGCAGAGAAAGTAAGGCAGAAAAAAACGACCGAGAACCCTAGGCAGAGGGAATATGTCCGACAGGGCAGCAGGGCAGGCTCGGGACATACGGGGAGCGCAGAGACTGCGGAGGGCAGAAGGGGGAAAGGAGATGGGCGCTACTGTGGCAGCAGAGAACAGGAGCGGCTGGCACTACAGGCGGGGGGGGGGGGGGTTCCCAGAGACCAGGGTTTCCACCACACCTATAATATTGCACCCACAGCTGGCACGTTGCTGCGGGGTGACTTGCAGGCCCCGTGTGAAGAAGTGCTCCCTTTAGAAGGCTCCAGATCACAACAAATACCAACTGAGGCATGACGATATCACATGCGAGTAACAGCCTGGTGTACCCGGAAGGGGGCGCGGGGGGGGTACACGTGCATAATGGGGGTGGTAGAATAACAACCTGGGCCCGAGTTCCCCCAGCCCCCCAACAAAGATATGGAATAAGAGAACATACATCCAATTGGCAAGACCCCATTGCTCATGAGGGGGGAGGGGGGCGACGGTCCATGGACACCGGAAGCGTGCAGAATAAGAATGCATCTCAAACCCAATAAGACGCCTATAGCCACACCGCTGAACAGCCCCCCTCTCCCCCCGAATAACGGGACATGAGTAATTGCGCCTCGGAGATGGCAACTTAAGGCAGGTGACGTCCTGCAAAGGAGGGGTGGAGGGGGTCACTCACCGGCGCGCACACAACAATGCGCGACCGTCATCAAATTACCAGCCGCCCTTTATCGAGCGTTGTAATCTAAGCAGTTGCTTCTCATACCCCCGCCCCCCAACCCAAGGAATGCGACACAGCTCCAAGGAAACCGCACACCATCCCGCTAGGACACACCCACCCCATTACCCCAACCCCTCCGCCAAATAATGGGGGGGGGGGGCGCGCGCAGGGCTGCTAAACCAACACACGGAGGGGGCGGGGCACAGCGCTGTAGAGAATGGCCAGGCACAGGGAGGGAGCCCCCAAAAGCCTGCAGATAGGAACGTGCCACCTCCCAGGACAATCCGACAGCCCGAACCATACCGTGGGCATCACCCACCAGACCCATAAGGAGGGGCAGTGCCCAGCAGCAGCAAGCCCAAACATATTAAGTAAGGGTCCGGGGAGGGGGGCACACATCCTAGATACTGACTGCAGTCCCTCGGGGACCCACAAACGCCACGTGACGCGAGAAAGCAACTCTGAGCAAAATCGCTCGCTCTCAAGAATGTTTTTCGCAAAAAAAAAAAAAAAGTGCGTTTCCTCTCCCCTTTCCCTGGAGAGACAGCTGAACAAACAGGCCCGACTCCATCCAAACAAACAACTCCCTCCCTTCCCGAATACTGCCACCAGGAATTTAAAATGTGTCGTAGAACAAAAAGGCAGAAACAGATTGGGGAGCGTGGAAACCCGCCCCGATGTGAACGCGAGCACTATATTGGGGGGTGGAGGGGCGGGGTGGTTTGGTCGATACAAACACCCTCTCAATGCTAGCATACCCGCAGGCAGGCAGGGGCAGCTCTGAAAACCTAAGGCAGCAGATATGGAGATGGACGGGAGGTGGAGGGAGGAGTAGCCCCTGTACTAAACTGGCCTTGCCTTGCCGACCCCAAGCATTCCTTACGCAGCCCAAACCGAAGTAAGGGCTGTGTATGGGATGAGGCAAACGCACGCAAGATGCGCAAGGTCACTTCGACTTCCCCAGGCAACTGCCAAGGTTAGTCCCAGATATGCCTAGACCTCAAACCTCAACTGCAGGATCTTCACCCGCTAAATTCACCAGCGAGTGTGGAGTATGAAGTGCCCGTGCCCCAACAGTGCAACACCAGGGTCCCATTCACACCCTAGGCAGGTTACAGGGGCCCCAGCCAGCTGGAGCAAACGAGCTCCGAGCTCGGGGTGCACAGAGAACCAGCGTGTGGTAGTAGAAGTGACAAACGTGATGGGTCCCGAGAGGCAACTTCACCCTAAATTCCACCTCACCTAGTAAAACTAAGAGTAGGTGTTTTTTTGTTATGCTCCAAGAGGAACACCCCTCAAAGTTGACATATGACAATGGATGTAGTAAACAAACCAAAGCCTACAGCATTCTGGACCTTATGCAACAAGTGACAAAGCAGCCCCATTGCAACGCCCTTCACTAACCATACTTGCCATCTTTGCCCGAGAGAAGGCCCGCTTGTCTTCCCTTGGATGGCACCAGAATTGATTCAGGCACAAGCAAAACAAGTGTTGGTGGGAAGCCAAGGAAGGGTCGAAGTTGAGGCGCCCAAGTGGACAACGCTGGTGTACTCGACACAGAAATAAGCTACAATGGTAGGCAATTCTTTCGTAGAGAGTAGCCCCAGCATAACAGAGCTATTGCGATTCTTTTGTAAACCTTTGAGTCAAGTGGCAAAGGCTGCACGGGAACCTTCAACTGTACTTTTGGGCCATGCGACACCTCAACATTTTCCATAAGAAATCCACAAAACGTGCATCAATGCGACAGCCTGCAAACCATGGTTGTGCTGTGGGTCCAAAGGTCCACTCGTTAACAGGCCCACTCCCCCAAAAGGGAGGAGAAATCAGGGTGAAAGAGAAGGGCACCTTCCTCCCATCTATGCTGGCTTCAGGATGGTGGCACAAGGAATCAAAACAATAATTATGAAGCAGTCTGGCAAAGATGAAGTCAGCGACTAAACGCTGCATCCCTCCCAGATTACAGGGCGCGCCTGCGGGTGAGACCGGGCACTGCGCTGTGCGTCAGGCAATGCACAGCGTCATTACCCGGGGTGACCCACATATGACTCACGGGCACAAAAGCACTCGCTGGCAGCAGAGCTGATAGGGATCACTCCTAGCTGCATCAGCAAACATCACGTGACCGTGTGCATGCATGCTGTAGGCACGGCAGACGACGAGATAGTGCTGCAGCTTAACTCCCGACTGTACCATGCCCCCTTTGGAAGCCCCGCCAAGTCTACCCATCTAGAGGCATGCATATTAAGCGATCACTGCAGGCCCTTGTACAGTGCTCCGTTGGGTGGTCTGTGCGCGTGTGCATGGTCCGCCGCCGCTGCAGGAGTCCGATAAGGGACTGCAAGCAGGCAGGCATTCTTATAGAAAAGACTGGAGGTAGCAGGGGCACAACTAGGTGGTGGCACGGCGATTGCTGCAGCAGATGAAAACTGCTGACTAAGCTATCCTACATGCCAGCGGGAAAGAAAGGCCGAAGCACCGTAGGAAAAAGATGTTATTTTCCAGCGGGATTGTGGCGTTACAAAAAACAAAAATATATGCAACTATTGCACTTTCAAAAATGTTCACCGTGTTTCTATACCTGCCCAGTTCAAAGTCTGGGGGCATTTCAAACCGCATTCCGTTATCATACACAGCCCAGCACGAGCCGCCCAGGCAGAGTTCACACAACGAATGCACAATTTAACATTGTGTTTGCCAAGTAATGCACAAGGCAATGTTCAGAAGAACCCTTTCTCTTGACAAGTACATTGCACACGTTAAGCTCAAAAATGTATTACAACGAAGTCCATGTTGGAGAGAGGCACAGCAAATAACACGTCCAAAGGGCCAATTCAGTACATGGAAAAACTCTAAATCCGTGCGCTAGCCAAGGAAAGTGTGCTGCACACCCAACCATCAAAAACCAGGAATGCAACCGCTAACCACCCACCCTCATACACCCCCCACCTACAAACAACCACCTCAAAATCAAAACAGGCACAACTGGAAGCCCCCACCAGCTGACACATCAGTGAACCCCAACCTGCGATAAGCAGGCAGACTCAACCCTCAATTTGCAAACATCGACCTTAAACCACCCACCGCCAATGAGCCCCAACTGCAAGGTATCCCCAAAACCAACCTGTCAACCACTAGGCACCCCTACCCACAAACCAGAGCTCATGTGGCAACAGCGAACAAACCCAATCCTTGCGGCACCAAACCACCCACTTACAAGTGCCGGCTATCCTGTAGCCACTATCTCCAGCCCTCTGCCAGTGGCGACGCCAAACCTATGGGATGGAACACACCATACGCTTCATCACCCTAAAACACAGCTATATTTACCCCTTAGAAGGCCGAGTGGGCAGCAGTGGCCCCTCGGTTCAAGCATGCAGCACCAGGCTCATTTAAAACCCAACACCCCCCACCCTCTGATCTGCCAGAGGGAAGTTGGGCGCGGGGTGGGGTTTGGGGGCATTACATGCTGTGCCGGTTCGTCTCGTGCCCCTGCTGCCCTGGCATTGCAGTCAGTATGCAGAGTGCCATTCAGAGGGACCTTGATTAGAAGCATTAACTCTGCATGCCCGCAGGCATCGGCACTGTGCTTTTGGGCCAAGCACCCCCGAGCCAGATCCAACTGTAACGTTCTGGATCATGGTAACCAACTCCCAGCATGGCGCAATATCAATGGCTGTACTGACGAGCAAGCACCCCCTGGTCACACGTGCACTAATCCCCACCCCCTCGCTCTCAACACCATACAACCATGAGACTTCGTTTCGGAACATTGCTATCGGCTACTTTCCATAAGCATAGTCCTTCTCCCGTAGTCCTGATCGAATTTACCCCCCCCCCCAAAAAAAAACGCTAGTGTCGACATACTGGCCCCCATCCCCACCTTCATTCGAAAACGAGGTTTGACTCAGCATATATATATTAACCCCCGCATGTTAATTGGGGGAGTTTTGTGGTGACATTTCTCACCAAGACATGGAAGTCATTAACCGTTACCGGTTCTATTCACTGCACCATAGCAACTGCTGTGAGAAACCCAGCTCTAGGAGCCCACCACCATCAACTCCCTCCCCCGCCCCCTCCCCCGACGAAGTGGCTCCGTTGCTGTGCACCAAAACACGCCACCTGTATGGCTGGCCTGATCTGCAAGTCCAGGCATAACATGACAGGCAGAGGCAACATGTTGGTACAGCTCGGGCAATCAAGCAACACAGGGCAGTGCACCCGAAACGGCCTGTGCGATAGTGAGCAAGCGAGGCAGGCAGTCTGCAGAAAATGCTTAGTCAGGCTCTACCCCTGCAACGTTGCAAGGTGGCTGCTGCTGCTGCGGGCAACGTGCCAGGAGCCAGGAAATGGGAGAACAAGCGACCAACCGGGCGAAAGCCACACAGACGCCCCTCGAAACAGTAAAAGCAAAGGGGTAGTAGAGGCGAGGCTGAACACTTAGCAGCAAAGTAAACGGGGGCACCCACAGAGCGGTAATATCAATTGAATTTATTACAATTTTTACTAAAGCTCCAAGGCACGTTACAGTGATCTGTTAACTACAGAAATGTATAAAGGACAAACAGTATGGTTTCTTACTTTTTTCATTTAAATGTACAAGACAGCATTTTGCTCTACTGATCAAAGCACCGTGCATCAAAGCAACAAAATAAAAAGGGGAAGATAAAAAAAAGGGCTTTCTCTGAAAGGAGGGGGGAACCGAAACATTTTTATCCTCTACCTCCCACCCATAACCTCATCCCACCCGCCACCAACGTTTGAAGACTTCACATAGGTGGGAGGGAAGGCAAAGGAGTAAAAACACCAGGGTTTTTTGGGGTAAAAAAAAATTATCAACCTGTCACCATTTTGTAGCAATTGGAGGCATGCTCACTGGCCCTGGCAAGGAAAAAAAAAAAAAAAAAAAAAAAAAAGGCTTGAGGTTTTTAACTTCCATTTGACATCGCCTCTCTTCCCTACAGAAGTGCATATACATTTTACACTAAAAAAAAAATACACACCAGTGTGACAGGAACTCACTAAGTGCCTTCGCCTCTGTACCTAGCCAACGCTGCCACCAAAAAGGAAAGAGGGTTAGGTACAAAAATAATAATGATCACAGGTCGTGTAACCAAACAATATCGTATAATCTGTTTAACAAAAAAACAGCTTCATCCTTCAAATGAAGATTACATACCTTTGTTTCAAAATATAGAAACATACCACGAAAATAATGTCTATACATAAGACTAACTTTGTGTGTGACTTGTGTCTGTGGTCAGTTCTATTCACAATTGTACAGCTCTAGAGAGTTCATGGTGGGTCCTGAAGGTCGCCTCTGCTTTTAGGGGTGGGTGCATTGAACGTATTTTAGGCGACCTCACTTCACCCGGTGGAGGGGGAGTCGGGGGGGAGGGAAATGGTATCAAAATGGGCAGGTGTAACCCTTCTACATTTAGAGCCAAGAGAATAAGATGGCATAGGTGCCCTGATTAGACAGTACAAAGCAGATGTTTTGATGACGGTCGAAGGAGGTAATGGATACCTGTTGGGTCTTTTTTTTAGAACGGGGGAGGGGGGTGTCTGCCATTTCAAGAGGCCTGGAAAAGACCTGCACAGAATAGTGAAAACCTTTTAAAACTTTGCATGCTAAAGAATGATCTGCTCAAGCTCCCATTTTCGGGATATGGTGCACAGATGTGTTTTTCTAATGTGGGTGTGGATGGGGTAAAAGGGCATGGTTAAAGCAAATGCACTGTGTCCAGAAGATGGGAGTGTGGTGGAGGGATTACAAAATTCTCTCCCTTCATTTCGGTGGACTACGAAAGAGGAGCCAGCAAGGTCGACGGAGCTGCTGCAGGTCAATGCGTATGCGATGCGGGTGTGGGGCATTTCAGAGCCATTAGGTCTCGAACGAGTGCTGGGGATATCTTTGGACCACCAGTGGGTGAAGAATAAATGGTTCGCCTATACCGGGATATGGTGGGAGCTGGTGATCTCGAGAGGTTGAAGTGTGGGCGTCACCCAGCATTGGGGTAGGGTGTGTTGCTAGTCACCCCGTTTCTATGTAAAGGTGCTGGAGATCTCGTGGGGTTAAGGTTTGCCTCATATTTTTACAGTGGTGGGGTGGGGGGGGGGGGGGGGGTGATGGTCACCTAGCATTGTGTAGGGTGCAGAAGAACTGCTAGGTCTTTTGTGTGTGTGCTGAATGTCTCATGTTTGTGGATGGCCGATGCTAAAGGTCTCTGGGGGGTCAGATGGTGATCTTCTTACAGGGTACAAGAGAGTGCATGTCTTTGGGTGCAGCTTCAGCCTCAGGGGTCCCTCTCCTTTTTCACCTTTACGTCCCCCGCCAAGATGGTCGCAATCTCCCCCTGCATGAAGGCCCAGGGTACATTTGAGCCAACCAGGGGGCACTTCTCCCCACTGGGGCAGTACACTTCACCCGTGGCACCCTGTGCCTTGATGCTCTCCCTCGAGCAGGGGAAACAGAATTTGTGGCTGGGCACTGACGGGCACTGTACAAAGTGTGTGTCCTCCAAGCGTTCATGGCATATGGTGCAGCACAGGGCACCACTGCTGGCCATGGTGGGAGAGTCTGGAATGTTCTGTTGCTGCTGCTGTTGCTGCTGCTGCGGGTGACCTTGCTGCTGTTCCATGCCCAGGTGAGGTGGAGGCGGACCAGACTGAGGGGCCCCAGGGAGCCGACGCTGGCCCGAGGCTGGGGACACCGGACTGCTGCTGTTCCTGCGGGCCCCAGATGCTGTGGAGCTGGAGGAGGAGGTGGTGGAGTGCACAGAACCGCTATCCTTCGGGGAATGTGCTGTACCCAGTGTGTCCGTCACCGACATTAGGGCCGCCTTGGGTGATGGGCCATTTTGAGGTGTTGGTGGCAATGGGGCAGAAGATTCAGGTGGGGTGGTCCTATGCGAAGACGCAGAGGCCTGTTGTGCGGACTGCTGCTGAGGCTGTGGGCCACCATAGCCACCGGAACCCAAGCTCAGCTTTAAGGCCTCGGTCTGACTGGCCATCCACTGCCGCTCCTCTGCCATTTTGAGGCCTGCTCCATCAGTGGCCTCTGGTTCTGGGGAAGCTTTCCTCTTCCTTCCGACTCCCCGGGCTGTGGAAGTGGGCATCATACGAGGGAGATTGACTAGTGCGCTGGGCAACACAGGGCATCCTGCGTCCAACCAGGGTTGAGGTAGCATTTCCTGCACTACAGGCTCCTTGAAGAACCGCACGGCCTCAGGCAGCAAGTCTCCCAGGAGGCGCCAATCTCCAGAACCATGCTTCCTCTCATACTCCAAGTACTTAAAGCCAGAAGACAATCCCCGTCCAAAGTCCTTCATGCAGTCCTGGTACATCTGTCGTGCCACCCCGGATGCACTGGAAAAGACACTGAGCGAACCAGCAGGGTACTCAATGAAGAGGCGCAACTCATGCTCTGGTGCTGGTCCTCCTCCGCCTCCTCCAGGCTTGGGTGCTGCATCAAAGGCGAAGACGCGACCAAGGAGGCCATGATCCTTCTTGAACCTCACGTCGAATGGGCAGGAGGAGGCCAGAGCCAACAGTGTGTCCCTTACTGCCTTGGGTTTGCCAGCCCACTCCTCGGCACGGCCACGCAGGCCTTCAGCAAGTTCGGCCAAGGCCTCTGCGTTCCGCTGCTTCTCCTTCAGCTCCTGATCAGACACGGAGCCCGGTCTCTTGTCGCAGGGTGGTTGGGCCTGTGTGGGTCGACTAAGCGGGTGCTGGTTGGCAACACTAGGTCCATTGAGTAGGGTCTGTGGGAGCAAGTTGGGTGGCACAGCCATTGGGGCACTGGGTTGCAAAGGCCCTCCAAGGTGAGGGGCCCCTCCACGGCGGGAGGTTGAGGAAGAGTTGGGGCTCTGCCTGTTGAGTTCAGGTGGTCCATCCTCAGACTGTAGCAGAGGCTTGGGGAAGCCATTGGGGCCGCTGAGCCCATTGGGGAGCCTTGAAGTGGAGGCACCACTGGGGTGCGCAAGAGGCTGGTACTCGAAACGTGGAGTCCTTTCCCCAAGCGAGTAGCGCTCCAGGCCAGCTTTGCTGTCCACGTGGTTGAGTTGCGGTGCTTCCTTGGTCGCCTTGGGGGGCTGCGTGGGCGGCTGGGGAGGGCCAGGGGAGCGCCCGTCCTGCTGGAAGCCGTGTGCCCGCTTCAGCTGCCGGGCCGTCTCGATGACAAACTCTATGCGGTCGGCGCCCTCGTAATTGACGCAGCCACGACACACGGGCTCCGTGAAGTCCCAAATCATGGCCCAGGGCATGCGGGGCAGGTCGCACAGGTAGCACGACTGGCGGCGGGAGGACGAGACCTGCGCCGCCGACATGGTGCCCCGCGGGCTGCGGGCTCTCTGCAGCGGGGCACAGCTCTGAGGTCCACCGGGGAGCTCAGTGCACAAGCTGGGGGGGTGGGAGAGAGGGCTCTTGAGGGACGGTGCACAGCCCGCGGATCCGTTCAGTCCAGGGGCTACAGGCTGTGGGTTCTCGGGATGCACAGTCGGTGCACAGCGAGGGGGGTTCGTGTACCCTCCGATCCCCCCCTCTCTGCAGCTTTGCTACACCGTGGCACGCGCTGCTCACATCCTGCTCCGAACGTTCCGATTTGGAATTCTGCGATTGTTGCTCAACGTTCGGTTGCTTCGAAGCTTCGTTTCTTTTCGCCTGCCTCTCTCTCTCTTTCTGGCACTGCTCAGGGCCACGCATGCGCCGCGTCTCCCTCGCTCTCCTCGGAATGCCACCTGGCCGGCCCGTGACGTCAGGGCCACGCTCTCCAGCCCGAACAGTGACAGCCCAGCATATCCGCCAAGTTTCCGTGCGCATGCGCGCTACACCCCGCCCTCTTGTCTCTGTTGTGTGTGTATTTCAAACTAGGTGATGAAATGAGTCAAAGAAAAATTCTGGGCCGCCCCTCCCCCCGGCATTCAGGAAGCATCGTCTGTACAGCTCCAGCAGTTGCATGTACGTGGGACAGACCAGGAAAGGCAAGGCAAGGCCCCGGGCACTGCACGCACAAACCACACCCAGGCTCCATGTAGGGAAATGCATGTGTTTATGCAACTCCGAGCCTAATCCGGAGGAATCGCGTGCACAACAACCACCGTCCGCATCCTCGCGCGCGCACTCCGAAACCCGCCCACTCTACGTATACACATAAACACAGTCCACATACAAACTTTATATGAGATGCAACCCCCATGAAATACGAAACGCCCACACACGTAACCACGGTCGCGTGTGCCCTACACCCACACACTCGACCTTCAAATATATTAACCAAAGACACCCTCACCGCACCATACCTCCCACAGTCGCGACTGGCAAACCCCCCCTCCCCACATACACGCCCGTCGTTGGTAAATTCTACAGTGTTCGCCCCCAGACTGGGAGGGGCCTTGCCTTGCGGTAATTAAGCCCCCGCACGGCTGCATTGATAGCCTATTGAATCTTCTGGTGACGGCAAATTAAAGTCTGCCCCCCCCCCCCCCGGTGCTGGGGTATCGAGGGCTCTGCTCCCACGCGGTTCTGTCCCCAAACACCGGTCCGCACCGTGCTGAGGTGTGAAGCCCCCCCCGCCCCCCTACACTGCCCAGACAGCTCCCACGTGCAGAGATCTGCCTGCACGGCTTCCGTCGGCGTGATGTATGCCTGAATGTGAAAGCCCCTAACACCAGCCCCCGTCCCTGCATGCCTGCAATCCATCTTACCTTGTACCGTGATGGCGGGACCACGGGGGCCTCCAACCGCTGCGGTTGCTGCTTCTGCACTGTTCGAATTCTCAATTCTCACTATATCGTCCAGTCAGGCGCTTCATTTTCATCTACACTTAAGGACGAGTCATACATCACCCCACCAGCTCACATTCTCCACCAAAACAAAGGCGCTTGAGGTGTGCATGCTCACGTGAGCCTGTGCTTTGTCTGTTGGGTACCTGGAGTGTGCATTTTTAGTTTCTGTGTGTGTGTAAGTCAGTCAGCAACTCTGTACCGTCTCGTCTCCATTCGTGCTTGTGTGTGCACAACAGTGGGAAGGAATCTAGTCTAAATTACAGTAGCCCGGAGGCGGTATATTCTAGTTGGTTTTGCTGTGATTTTGGACCATCCAAGGCAAATCTAGGATTGCAAGCACAAGGGAAGTTGAACTTTGTCTTGTATTAATGCCACCCAAACCCGCCCCCTTTCCCCCTTCCATGCCTCCCTTCTCAGTACCAAGGCTTCTACCATGCCAGGCCCTTCCAAGCCTCACATCCGAGTACCAAGGCTTCTACCATGCCAGGCCCTTCCAAGCCTCCCTTCTCAGTACCAAGGTTTCTTCCATGCCAGGTCCTTCCAATCCTCACATCCCAATACCAAGGTGTCTACCATGCCAGGCCCTTCCAAGCCTCACTTCTCAGTACCAAGGCTTCTACCATGCCAGGCCCTTCCAATCCTCCCTTCTCAGTACCAAGGCTTCTACCATGCCAGGCCCTTCCAAGCCTCACTTCTCAATACCAAGGCTTCTACCATACCAGACCCTTCCAAGCCTCACTTCTCAGTACCAAGGCTTCTACCATGCCAGGCCCTTCCAAGCCTCCCTTCTCAATGCCAAGGCTTCTACCATGCCAGGCCCTTCCAGGCCTCCCTTCTCAATGCCAAGGCTTCTACCATGCCAGGTCCTTCCAATCCTCACATCCCAATACCAAGGTGTCTACCATGCCAGGCCCTTCCAAGCCTCCCTTCTCAGTACCAAGGCTTCTACCGTGCCAGGCCCTTCCAAGCCTCCCTTCTCAGTACCAAGGCTTCTACCATGCCAGGCCCTTCCATGCCTCCCTTCTCAGTACCAAGGCTTCTACCATGCCAGGCCCTTCCAAGCCTCCCTTCTCAATACCAAGGCTTCTTCCATGCCAGGCCCTTCCAAGCCTCACTTCTCAGTACCAAGGCTTCCAGCATGCCAGGCCCTTCCAAGCCTCACATCCGAGTACCAAGGCTTCTACCATGCCAGGCCCTTCCAAGCCTCACTTCTTAGTACCAAGGTTTCTACCATGCAAGGCCCTTCCAAGCCTCACTTCTCAAAACCAAGGCTTCTACCATGCCAGGCCCTTCCAAGCCTCCCTTTTCAGTACCAAGGCTTCTACCATGCCAGCCCCTTCCAAGCCTCACTTCTCAATACCAAGACTTCTACCATGCCAGGCCCTTCCAAGCCTCACTTCTCAATACCAAGGCTTCTACCATGCCAAGCCCTTCCAAGCCTCCCTTCTCAATGCCAAGGCGTCTACCATGCCAGGCCCTTCGAATCCTCACATCCCAATACCAAGGCTTCTACCATGCCAGGCCCTTCCAAGCCTCCCTTCTAAGTACCAAGGCTTCTACCATGCCAGGACCTCCCAAGCCTCCATTCTCAGTACCAAGGCTTCTACCATGCCAGGCCCTCCCAAGCCTCCATTCTCAGTACCAAGGCTTCTACCATGCCAGGACCTCCCAAGCCTCCATTCTCAGTACCAAGGCTTCTACCATGCCAGGCCCTTCCAAGCCTCTCTTCTCAGTACCATGGCTTCTACCATTCCAGGCCCTTCCAAGCCTCCCTTCTCAATACCATGGCTTCTACCATGCCAGGCCCTTCCAAGCCTCCCTTCTCAATACCAAGGCTTCTACCATGCCAGGCCCTTCCAAGCCTCCCTTCTCAATGCCAAGGCTTCTACCATGCCAGGCCCTTCCAAGCCTCCCTTCTCAATACTGTGGCTTCTACCATTCCAGGCCCTTCCAAGCCTCCCTTCTCAATGCCAAGGCTTTTACCATGCCAGGCCCTTCCAGGCCTCCCTTCTCAATGCCAAGGCTTCTACCATGCCAGGTCCTTCCAATCCTCACATCCCAATACCAAGGCTTCTACCGTGCCAGGCCCTTCCAAGCCTCCCTTCTCAGTACCAAGGCTTCTACCATGCCAGGCCCTTCCAAGCCTCCCTTCTCAGTACCAAGGCTTCTACCATGCCAGGCCCTTAAAATCCTCCCTTCTCAATACCATGGCTTCTTCCATGCCAGGCCCTTCCAAGCCTCCCTTCTCAATACCAAGGCTTCTACCATGCCAGGCCCTTCCAAGCCTCCCTTCTCAATACCAAGGCTTCTACCATGCCAGGCCCTTCCAAGCCTCCCTTCTCAATACCAAGGCTTCTACCATGCCAGGCCCTTCCAAGCCTCCCTTCTCAATACCATGGCTTCTACCATTCCAGGCCCTTCCAAGCCTCCCTTCTCAATACCAAGGCTTCTACCATGCCAGGCCCTTCAAATAATCACATCTCAATACAAAGGTTTCAACCACACCGGACCCTCCAACACCTCAACTCTCAATGCTGAGGTTTCTGTCGGGCCCTTCAAATCATCACATCTCACTACCAAGGCTTCTACTGTGCTATACCCTCCAGCCCCTTAACTCTCAGTACCAAGGCTTCTACCAGGCTAGACCCTCCAACCCCTCACCTCACTACCAAGGTTTCTACCATGCTAGACCCTCCAACCCCTTACCTCTCACTACCAAGACTTCTACCATGCTAGACCCTCCGACCCCTCACATCTCAGTACCAAGGCTTCTACCAGGCTAGACCCTCCAACCCCTCACCTCACTACCAAGGTTTCTACCATGCAGACCCTTCAAGCCTCACCTCCCAAAAACACACCAGACCATTCAAATGCTCACATCTCGTTATTGGGGCCTCCTCCTTTCTCATTCTGCAAGTAGGGAGCCCCTGTCTGGGTGGTATTGCCCCATGGTCTTATTAGAACCAGGCTTTCGGTCCTCCCCCGGAAGACCGGGCTGGCTCCTCAGCAGCCTGCGGTGTAACCAAGCATGGCTCTGTTCGACTACACTTCCGTGCTTCTTCAGTGTCGTGTGCATACCATTCTCGTGACGGTGTGCTGCTTTGTTTGTAATCAAGCTAAAGCTTCTCAGAGAGTGGTGTAAGGGCTTCGTGTGTGCGTGAATTCGGTGTTTTAGTGGGGGCTGTGCGGAGATGTCCCCCCATTGCACGCAGCTAGACTGTGGGTACAGTTCCTTCCAAGCAACGCTAGGAGCTGCTAAGACAGAAAAGGAAACGCCAGAAAGGAGCGGCTTGTCTTGGCTTTCTTGGCAGTGTGTCAGCTCTTCCCCGTGCTTTGGAACAGACGTTACACACAAACGGCCCACATTTGTAAAGCAGCATTGCTCAACCTCAGCAAATCCTGCCGTGTCCTTCACCCCTCCCTGCTCGCTCGCTCGTCTCGTATTGCACACACGCCATGTTTGGTAACAGTCTCTCTCTCTCTCTCTCGCTCCCTTTCTCTCTGCCTCCCCCTCGCTTTCCCACCCCAGCTCTCATTTTCTCTCGCCGTCTCCCTCGCCTCTTCTCTCTGCCCGTGCCACCTCTTCATTTTGCTGATCCCGATACCCTCGCCCTGGCATAGCTCGCCCCTTGCCCGCAATCCTCGTTCTCGCCTCTTACTCCGCTTTCTCCTTTCCCACCCTCTCCGCGTAACCTCGATCCATGCCCTTCACTGACTTTTCCCTACTCACCCCCCCCGTCTGTTACTCGCTCTATTGCCCATATGTTTCTACATGTCGTCTCTTCTCGTTGCTCTCCTTCCCGTGCCCCATTCCCTCGCTTCACCATGTATCTGCTCTCTTTCTCCTCCTCCTTGCTTTTCCCCTACTGCCCCCACACAAAGTTGGCGTCTTTCGCCCGATCACATTTCGCTTTTAGTCTCTAACCTTTCTCTGGCATACAGATGAGTGCAAACGCCCAAAAGGGGTGCGTGTGCGTCAAGGGATAAGGGGGCGAAGCCGGCCCTTCAAAGGTTGCTGCTCAGACGGCGAAAAGAACTCGCCTTTGAAGTAAACACATTATGGATTGAAAACCGCTTTGAAATCCTCCAGTATCTTGAAAGATGGAGGTGGGTGTTTGTCTGCGGCCGTCTAATTCCCTTCCCGTGGCCTGGGATCTGTGTTCGGCGCCCCCCCCCCCCCTTCTTCCCCTGAATATACACCCCCGCCCCACCACCCACTTTGCCCATATTTTACTGGATTGTCTTTTCTTCTTTCAACACGCACACCCGTCTCATTATCTCTCTACCTCTCCCTGGCCGGTAAGCCAAGGTTTAAAGTACCTTGAGTCAGTAATCACCTCTGATATAATCTGTCTTCAGAAAGGCCGTTGACTGCGTTGTTTCAGATAGACAACGCCCCATCCCCCATTCCCCAAACTGGCAGTTTGCAAAATCAAATTACGTTTTAGCAAACAGAAATGTGTGTTGCACAAACTCTGCTTATGGAGTTAACAGTAATTGGGCTTGTGTATGTATCTAACTGTGTGTCTTAACACGGAGTAAGGATGTGCCTCTTTATGTGGGGATATCTTTGTGTGAGTTGTTTCAAGAAAAGCTATGTCTGTTGGGGTGGGGTGGTCAGCAGTGCTTGCCACCCTGAGTCCAGTCACGAGTTCGAATCCCATGAGGCCTTTGAGTTTGGTTCATTTAAGTAATGACTGATTTCATTACAGCACTTACATGCGGGAGGAATGTTGCATGAAGCACTATATGCAAACCTGATCATATTATTGTTCCATGCCAGTTTGCATTTTCTGCGGCAGCATTAAATGCGTGTATTTATGGGCAGTATATGAATGTGTGTCTGTGTGCTTATCCCTGTGGGTGTCGATTGCTGTATGTCTGATTTTGTCTGCTTGATGTAAGCACGTGTGTACCTCGGTTTTGGTGATTTGGTGTTGGTGTTAATCAAGGTATATGCCAATGTGTATGTATTCATGTTGGCGCCTATATGGGTTGTGATGTTTGTTTCGAGAGTGTCAATTTGAAGGTTGGTATTTATATGTTGGTGTGCGCTCCATTGCCCTGTTTGGGTTACGGGGTGTTAGTATATGTGTATTTTTCTCTGAATTGTGTAGAAATCAAATCTGTGTTTAGGGTTCTGTGAGTGCGTAATTTAGACGTCCATATTCTTTGTGCCTGCATGTTTAGGTTGAAGATTGTTGGTATATGTGTGATTTTGTTTATTCACGTTAGTGTGTCTGTGCTGTAATTTTGTACGTGTCACTGTGTATCCATGTACGTGGTTTATTGTGAGTTGATCTGTAAGCAACAGATGTGCATTCCTGCTCGTTGCCTGTCTCGTTTGTAGTGCTGCATGTCTGAGTATGCCTGTTTGGGCTGGGCCCTGAAGTTACTGTGCAATTGTTGGGCGTCACTCATTTTCTACGGCCCTTGTAATGATGGGGAAGTCGGCCTTTATAAACAGGGCAGAGCGTGTCTTTCCATCATCCTTGCGTTTAATGCTCCAGACCTCCTCGTATTGTTTGTCAAAGTGACAAGGCCTATTAGCAGAAAAGGGTGTGTGGGCCTAGACCTCGGCATCGCCCTGTTTTTCCCTGAGTGGGAGAGAGGCTTTAATGGGCACATTGTCAGGGTCGGACTGGGGCATACAGTTATGATATGGCATTTATAAGGCGCCTATACACTAGTGTTTCAAGGTGCGACAAGGGATGGGAGGGGAAACGGAGGGAGGAGAAGAACAAGCTCTTACTAGGCCTAGTGGCATTGAGATCTCGCAAGTGCATGGGAGCAGGGATGGGAGAAGTGCCAGGGGAGGGGAGGGGAGGCGGAAGGGAGGACAAGTGGAGAAGGAATCAGCACAAGTAGTGCAGCCAACAGGTGGCAAGTGCCAGTGTTAGAAGTACAGACAATACGTGTCTAATAAGTGCCGGAAAGGGTTACCGATACAGACCACAAGTGAAGGGGGTGCCAGGAGGCAGTGTGTGTATGCAGCTGGACAGGCAGCGACCTGGTCCCGAATTCATTGCCAGGTGTCAGTACATGTATCGGACAGGTCGTCAGCAGGGGAGAGGGCAGAAGCAAAGAGGAAGGTCTTGAGGTGCTTCTGGAACCAGAGATGGTTCTGCTCAAGTTTCAGGGAGGCACCAGCCAAGTTTTTTCAGGACCAATGAAAAAGTGTCCCACAGTTGTCCATGGCAATTCAGCCCTTTTGTGACTGACTGAGTAGTACCAAGGGGGAGGTTTTTTGAAAAAATGTGATGCAAATTGTGCATTTTGAAGAATATTCAGTAACGCTGGTCAAAACGAATAGTCGCATGGTGAAGTAATTTATCAAACTGGCTCACTTTGACCAAAAGAACTGCCCCACACTCGCATTTTTGGTCCGTGCCTGTACATCATGCACGGTTCTCAAAGTCTGTTTTTTAAAGTCTGCAGCTGAATAGGGACTCTTCGCAGTCGCCCACTACTCTTATGCTCCAGCACATCCGCAGCTACTGGTCGCAGTGGAGAGGAAAGGCCTAGGCAGCAGCTAAGCTATGCCTAGGGCGCCATAGCAGAGGACTGGGCCAACTAGATTGGCCTGCTGGTTCGTAGCCTGTCAATAACTGTGTCGATATCTGTGTAGAACAGGCTTTTGGGGCGAGACTGGACGAGCAAGTAAACAGTAGGTGTGTGAAAGGTTGCGCCTCAGGCACGCATGATTATTGTATAACTTCAGGCTTCTGGCTATCGCTGGATCTGACTGGGGCCACCCTTCACAGAAGCCCACATTGGTTTATGTGCATTATTTGCTTCACTGACAAGCACACTTTTCCCCACCAGCATTGTTTTCAATGCGTAAGATATGTGCAAGTGTGTGTTTATTTCTTAAAGTCGTCTTCGCAGAAATGCTGCACATTGTGTGTCAGAGAGGAGGTTACGTCTGAAAATGGATGGCGGTGGGGGGGGGGGCTCAATGAACGAGGGTGCCAGTGGGAAGTGAGGCAGTACACGATGACAAGGAGTGCATAGGTCAGATGACGGATCTGTTTTCCCCAAATCGAAAAAAACTTCAAAGAAGTTGACTGACTACAGACAAGAATATGTTGAAAACAGAGCGAGTCTGCTCTCGCCTCACTTCCCCACAGGCGGTGGCTTGTCACGAGGATTGTAGTTCCCTGTGGTAAGGCCTACCGCAGGATTTAAGAGCGCATTGTGGTAGGAGACTGGCTGCCCCCCCTCCACCATCCTCGCCAGTCAACGCACAGAAACCTTGACACTGAAATATTGACACTCTTAAAGAAATACACTACAATCTGACTTTAAGATATTCTGCAGTCAGCCCCTTCTTGTTAACGTTAGAGAGCCAAATGCATATTGGGGAAAGTCCCCCTTGGACAAGCGCACCTGTTTTAAACGGTTGACACTATGCTGGCCACCTGTGTTAACATTTCAGGGGAAAATGTCCTGTTTTCACATGTCGGAGGTTAGTTGCGAGTTCGCTGGCTGATCAAACCGTAGTAGAAGTCTACCCACCTATCTCGGTTCCATCAAACAATAGCAGTGGGGACAATACGAGCTATTCAACCCCCATAAAAGCGTTACTTGGCACTTTGGTACGTTGAGCTCAATGTGCCTCGCCTGATAGTGCCCTAATGCGAACTTGCCAATGCCAGGGAAGTTAGTGGGTGTCACCAGCAACCCGAACTGGCGCCAGCACAGCCACACAGCTATTAACCCCTGAATAAGCAGCACCCCCACCCACTAGCTGTACAGCCCGCACTCACTAGCAGTCATGTAAATACTGGTGGGGGGCTGAGGGGTATGGACAAGTCTGAAGCAGGGAAATTAAACATGAAAGCTGCGTCCCATCAAGGACACCTTTGCGTCAATACACTGCAGCGCACACTTTCTCCTGGCTCAGCCCACGCAAGCCATGAGTACTTGGACTCCAGATCTTAGGGGTGACATCGTATGTTTTGAGCAGTTAATCAATGGATGTCTAAGTATAAAAAAAAAAACCCGTGAGGTTATTGAAGGCTGGCTGGGAAGGTCCCCATATTGAAGTCTGTGGAAGGAGCGGGACTGCAAAGTGAGTGAGACCCGCTATATGTGAGCGAGTTTTGAAGTGTGCCTTTCAGCAGAGTACTCCCACCCCTAATTCCTCAGTGTCCAAACTCCAGGCCCTAAAACAGGCAGTTGGACTGCCTAAGGTGCTAGCCTCTCCCACAGGCAGTGCGATGGACTTGGTGTTCTTAAAGCGCCGGCCAGGTGTCTAGACTCAGTAGGCACTGCGTTCTCCAGATTCTACACAGCTGCTCCGTGCACAGGCGGCTGGAGCTGAGCTCGTGCTACTGAGTCACAGTACACATTGTTCCCACTGCCCTCCGTGGCTTACACACTCTGCACTTGAGCAACGCCTGTGGCCGGAGGAGCTGTGTGCACAAACTCCGCTGCTCACGGATGCAGAGTTCAGGCACGCAGCTTGTGGGCAGATGCCTGTAGCACTGCCTGGGCCTAGAAAGTGTGCTGGGGCAAGGTTTTGTGTTTGTTCAAGTGGACTATATGTGCCTTTCTCACTGTCCCTCTTTCTGTAGGTGACATGGGCATGTCTCTGCGTTCCGGAATTCATTTCTTGGTAGACGATTTATACATCCCAGTCTCTCCCAGTGTCTAACTGGGTAAATTCAGCATGTCTCCGTGAGCCCGTGACTGCCTGCAGGTAACCTTAGCATGTCTCGTTGTCGCTAGCTATAACTGTCTGTGGCGACCCCATTATCTTCACATGTCGTATTTCTTCTGTTTGCAAGTGTCAAAGGTTCGTTTACACGTTTCTTCCTGTATCTGGGGGTTGTTTGTAGGCGTGGGCATTGCACACGGGTCCGGTTGTGGTGACCACTGCCATATAGATTCCCTTATCTATCTGCACTGGGATTAGCCCCTATATATCGCCGCTCACGGGCCTGCTTGTTTTTCCTGCACGGCGAAGACTTGCCTCAGACGTCGCTGCTGAGTTTGTGTGTGTTGTATAGTCCGGATTACGCAAGAGCATCTTTAGCTCAGTCACTTAAGCATGAAATACCAACATAGCAACCCCATGACTAGCTGCAGAGCCGAGGGAGGGAGGGCTGGGGGACCAGGAAGCGCTGTAGCGTGAGGAGGCGTACACAAACAGCGGCAGCTGGGCAGGAGGCTTTCGAAGGCCTGCGGGGAGAGAAGGGGCGGGGCCGGGTCATGTGCTCGGAAAGGGACGAGGCGCCCCGCCATGTGTTGGGAATGAGCTGAGGCCTGGGTGAGGAGTGAAAGCATGAGGGGAGGGCAAGAGATCAGTCACGACGGGGAGGAGGAGCGATTAGCTCAGCACTGGGCTGGTTATAGTTGAGCTTAGTAATGTTGCTGGAGCGGCCTGTGGGGCAGAGCCATGTGCCGAGGGTGTATGTTTTCGAATCATGGTGTGATAGGAGGGGGGGGGGGGGGGGGGGGGGGGGGGGGGCGGAGAGCTTTGTCATGTCTTCGGGGGTAGGAACATCAGTAATGTTGGGGATAGGTAGAAGATCAGAGTCAAGCTGAAGAACTGTGAAAAGCTCAGCTCGATTTGTTGGGAGAAAAAAAATGATGAGTCTGTGCTGTGTTGAGACTTAAAACGTTGTTAAGAGCTCAGGCAAGTAGGGGGGCAGGGTTCAGATGGCTGGTCATGTGGTGATAGGGGTTAAGCTCATGGTCAGACTGGGACATAACATTGTCTTTGCACCAATGAAAACGTGGCTCACAGTTGCAAATGGCTATTCATTCCTTTTGCGACAGACTGTTTGAATAGTGGCCAAGGGGGAGTTTTTTGATGCACATTGTGCATTTGAAAGAATGTCTATTCAGCAACAGTGGTCAAAATTGCAAGCCACAGAGTGAATTAACCCATAAAACGGACCCAAATTAGCCAAGAAAGTTGCCCACTTTTACCAAAACAACTGGCCCACACCAGCATTTTGTGTTTTCGGTTCGGCCATGGGCCTATTGCCCTATAGGCCAGTCCGAGCCTGGTTACACTGCTTGCTAAGTGTTAGAAGCTAGGTCATGTGCGGAAGGAGAGAGGAGCTCAGTTAGGCTGGAGAAGGGTGTGGACATAGCCATGATCTATGAAGGACCAAGGAACACAGTCATGGGTTGGGGAGAGAAAATTAGGTCACTAATTAATGGCAGGGGGAGGGGTGGAATTCGGGTATGTGCTCAGTCAAGTGCTGGGATTGCTGAGGAGCTCTAATATAGGCCAAGGAGGGGTGAAGATCTTAGTAGTTCGCTGGAGGGAAGAGGCGCTAATTAGAGGGCTTTCAAAATATGAACAGAGCAGCCAGGGCAGAGGGCAAAAATCGCAGTTGTAGTGTGGAGTTCAGTTGTGTATAGGGGAAGAAGGAGGCGTTCAGTCTTGTGCTTGGGAGTAGCACACAGCTCCGTCATGCTGCTCTATGATTGACCATGTGCGGAGCTGCATGGTCCACCACTGAGAATTATGAGACAGCAGAATACCGGGCAAGTCACATGTATATGCTCCAGAGGCACAACAAACCTACATTTGGGTTTCTCCTAGATTCAGTCGGATACTTCTTAATTTTTGCCTAAAAAAGTTGCTGGTCTGACCTACTCTTTTAAGAAGTCCCTCTTTAATCAAGTTAAAGATGGCCCTCACTGGGAGAGTGAGTAACTGGTAGATAGTCTGTAATTCCCCTTTCAGCAATGGTCCCAGGTAACACATTTTTAGATTTTCAGGCCATCCGAATTACTCTGCTAGCCGGTCAAAATACAAAAAGAAATTCCCTAGATCTTCTCCATCTTGGTGAAGTTGCAATACCCCTTGAGGTAACAGGGGTTTGGTATGTAAAGCCACAAATTGTTCTAAACTTGTTTGTGTTGCGGTTTATGACGTGGTAACTCTCAACTCAGGCAGTTCCTTCCCCTCCAATGAATGTGGCGCACAATAAATCACTATGATTTTGATTCAGGTCAGTTTGGTAAGGCCTCCAACAAGTACCCGGTGCCAGAATGGACTAAGAACCAGGCTGATGTGTATTAAGAATTTATTTAATGTATTTATTTAAACAAAGTTTGGCAAACAGACTAACATCAGCCACCAGTGCTGTGGCACCGACTTCAGTAAAGGCACCAACACAGCGACAATACAGAGATATGCAGTCACAATTTATTTTCAAATCACCCACCAATACAGAAAAAGAACAATTCAAGACACACAGTGATTGCTGATTTGATTATAATACTTTTCTCCCAGCAACCCCCACCCTCCTAACATCAATTAGACTTGACCCCTCTATTAGGAAAAATGTCCATTCCATGTGTAATTTTCCCTCCAGTTGTGTACCCCCCCCAAGCTTCTGCTGCTGTTTAACACCATAGCCTTCTGCTGCACCCCCCTGGGCTTTCACTCATGTTCTTATGGGGAAACTGACATGCCCTTACAGTCAGTCAGTACTGGGAGACTTTGTTTCCATTAGTCAATGCTGCAATCAATCTTCAAGTGCCTGCAAGTGTCAGGTGTTGAGGTTGAGGAAGTTTGCTGCTCGTTGTCTACCTGCTCTTCACTTCTTGTTCCAGCCTCAGGAATCACTGTATGGACAAGAGGAAATTTCTACTTCTACTTCTGCAGTGAAACGCTATCTGCCCCGTTGCATTACTGAACTTCAATTCCCAAAATACTGCGAGGCTGATAACCCCGCCCCCGAACTCCCAGAACCCGACTTAACCTGCAGGCCACGCGCATCTGCGTGCGCATCACGTGCCTGCAAGTGTCAGGTGTTGAGGTTGACGAAGTTCGCTGCTTGTTGTCTACCTGCTCTTCAATTCTTGTTCCAGCCTCAGGAATCACTGTATGGACAAGAGGAAGTTACAACTTCTACTTCTGCAGTGAAACGCTAACTGCCCCGTTGCATTACTGGACTTCAATTCCCAAAGTAATTATCACGAAGTTACAGTGATACTGTGGGAGGTGTTTACTGGGCTTGCCTCCATTCTTGTGGGGTGAGCTTGCCCCCATTCTTGTGGGTTGAGCTTGCTGTCACTGAAGTGGGTTGGGCTGTATGGTTTAGACTTGTAATGCTTTTTTGAATGTATCCACCCCCTTGTGTTACGTCACCAACTCTTTTTTTCTTTTTCTTTTTTTTTGGTCTTTGTAGATACTGCGAGGCTGATAACCCCACCCGAACTCCCAGAACCCAACTTAACCTGCAGGCCACGCGCATCAAGTGCCTGCAAGTGTCAGGTGTTGAAGTGTTTGGGTGTGCGGTGTGTGAGGCCATTATTGCATATTTTTCGCTGAGTTACATACAAAAGCGTAATTTCTTGTACTTTGTATTTTTTTTCTCTTTGTCTCTACTCACTGCCCTGTGGATTAGGTTTTGACAGACGTAGCTCTTGTATGTTTTTCTTTGCATTATGGCAAGCGGTTTACGTAGCGGAAAGGGTCTCAACCCAGCTGAAATACATACTACTGAAGCTACGGTGAGCACTGGTAGTAAGCGACTTGTTGATGATGTTACTAATGAACTGAGTATGAAGAGCGTTTATGAGAGTCTGAACTGTGAGATCAACAGCCTGGTTACACGTTGCCAAATACATCATAATCCGGTAGATGAATGCCCAGATTTTACTACTACTCCTAATGCTGTTAATAACAACTTAGGTAGTGTAGCCTCCTCTACGGAGAAAATATTGTATGTCCCAGGGCGCCTGGACCATGATGACGCTCAGGGTAATGCCACCAGCCCGTCGCCCACTCGCGAGGAGGCGCAGGTCGATTGTTCTAGATCAACGTTGCACAGTTCTACGCATGAGTTTACCCCTGTACGTAGCAATAGCAATATTCATCATATGGCCAATTTGAACAAACAGGTATGTCATTCAAACAATTTATTAACTCTGCTCATACCTAGAGGACGCATTGAGGGGAACTCAATCCCTGGTGACAGAAAGAATGGTAATAATGACTGTGCAGGTATTTGTCATGATCCGATTTATCATGCCTGAATGACAGTGAAGCTAATGCTCCCTCGGTACAGGAGCAGCATGATTACTATTAATTTCCTGTCATAATTAGGATCCTTGATCTATTAGATAAGGGCCATGATGTTACTCATCTTGAGCTACGAGATCATAAACACTCCATTCTTGAAATACAATCTAAGGTGAATAAATTATAAGGATTAATTGTAGCTAGAGAATCATGTAATAAATCTATCATTCCCCAACAAAGTCATAAAATAGAAATCACCCATGAGCAAGGTTCTCAATGGAATGGAGATAACGAACCCTCTTACTTTGAGGGTAGTGTCAATAACGACAATAAAAAAGTAATGCTCTTGGATATAGTGAATGAATTACGATCTACTAATTCGACAGTCCAGTCTCTATGTTATGAGCTTAATGAATTAAAAGGGAGAATAGTGACCAATACTGATCCAATAGTTTAGGAGCAACTGGATAGTCCGATAGCTTTGACTAATATTATTGAGACTGAAGCCAAATTTGAAGGTTCAGATGATTTAGAGAATGACACACCAGTACTCGTGTCAAGACGATGCCGTAAACAAATGCAGCGAGCAGTGAAGCGTGCTGAAAAAAAAGGCGTTCTGCCAATGAGAAGAAGAAAAAAATGAAAAACCTTTCTACCAAATTGTCTAATGCTATTGATGGAAATTCTCCCTCTGAAAATTGTAGTCAGGAAGACGTAATAGATTTAAAACAACTTACTGAAGAGAGTCCACTACACCTGAATACTAATGATTTGAACGGGCCGTTGGCAGCAATTGAACTCAACCCTATATTAGTAAAGGGTAGTAAGTCTTAGTTACTTACCTGTAACTGTATTTCTCCAGCATTGGTATCTTTCATAGATTCACATGCTTGAATATTCCCCGTCGTCAGACTGGGAATCCTCGGTGATAAATAAAATAATAATAATAATTTTTATTTTATTTTATTTTATATATATATATATATATATATATATATATATATATATATATATATATATACTGCCACCTAGCAGTGCATGTACATAGCCCATTATAACCTATGAGCCACTTTATTATGTAGTCCCTCCACCTCACTTTGGTCCTTTATGGCCCCAGCCACTGAGGTGGCAGGGCTTAAGCTCCGCCCCCGGCAGCCATCTTCAGATTTTGAACCGTAAAGATTACAGTATGATGGATGCTGAGCATAGGAGCAGCCTCTCAGGGGAGGCGGGCGGGCGCATGTGAATCTATGAAAGATACCAATGCTGGAGAAATACAGTTACAGGTAAGTAACTAAGACTTCTCCAGCATTGGATCTTTCATAGATTCAGATGCTTGAATAGAATACCAAGCAGTTAAAACATGCCACCATTATAAACAGATATGCATAATTACAGAAAAACATATTTCTGATCAAACCTTTACCATGCAGCAACACAACGGTTACATACTTCGGGAAAGGTGGGAAAAAAGGCTGGTCCTACCTTATACAAAGAGATGGCGAAGCACTGCCTGTCCAACTGCAGTTTCTTTGTTGGTATCTTCAGTCAGGCAGTAGTGTTTCGCGAAAGTATGCAGAGTGCTCCACGTGGCAGCTCTGCATATGTCTTTCAAGGCCACCCCTGCGTGGAATGCTGTTGACGCCGCCCTTCCTCTGGTGGAGTGCGCAGACGGCGGTCTAGCTAAAGGGTCGCCTTTCAACTGATGACAGTGGGTGATGCAGGACGATACCCAGCGTGCCAGGCTTTGTTTGGATATATGTTGGCCCTTGGTACGGCCAGAGAAGGAAATGAATAGCCGGTTTGAGGAGCGGAACTCCTTGGTTCTTTGCAAGTAAAACTTCAACACCCTAGAAACGTCTAGAGAGTGTAATGTCCTTTCCGCTTCCGAAGCGTGATTCTGGAAGAAGGTTGGTAAAACAATGCGCTCAGTGAAGGACATCTCCGAAAGTACCTTGGGGAGGAACATCGGGTGAGGCCTTAAGATGACGCGGTCCTTCTGGAACAAGGTAAACGGAGGTTCCGAAGACAAAGCTTGCAACTCGCTGATCCTTCTGGCCGATGTGATGGCTACCAGGAAGGATGTCTTCCAGGACAAGAATTTCATATCGCATCTATGTATGGGCTCGAAGGGAGGTTGCATGAGGGCTGTTAAGACAGTGTTGAGGCTCCAGTCCGGAACTGGTGTAGGCGGATAAGTACGCATCAGTCCTTTCAGGAAGATCTTGATCGCTGGTAAGGAGAGTAAGGCTTGCGGTTACTGTGTAGGCCGCTATGGCTGACAGATGGACCTTGATAGAGGACAGTGAGAGCCCTGATTTAGCCAGGTGCAACAAGTAAGGCAGAATTTGATCAATCGAGGCCGTGAGGGGATCGATCGCAGAGGTCTCGCACCATTTGGAAAACCTGGTCCATTTTCTGGTGTAGGTGAGTTGCGTTGACGGGGCTCTAGAGGCCCTGATGATATCCCAGCATTCTGATGGTAACTTTAGGTGCATCAGTTTACGCTGCTCAGGAACCATGCTTTGAGGGACAGGCTCCTCGGGTCGTGGTGGAGGACCTTGCGGTTCTGTTGTGTCAGTAGATATTGATGTGATTTGAGACGAATCAGGGTTTTGCAGGATAGATGTCTCAGCGTCGGGTACCAGACTTGCCGTGCCCAATCGGGTGCAATAAGAATCAAGGAACAATCCTGTTCTTTCACCCTGCGAAGTACCCTCGACATGAGGGGAATGGGTGGGAAGGCGTAGAGGAGCTTCCCCGACCAATCCACTGAGAATGCGTCTCCCAGCGATTGGTGCTCGGGGTATCTTGACGCAAATATCTTGCATTTTTTGTTGTTCCTGGTGGCAAAAAGGTCGATTTGCGGATGGCCCCATAAGGCAAATATCCGTCGGGTTTCTCTGTCGTCCAACTCCCACTCGTGTGACGCTGTGTATTCTCTGCTTAATCTGTCCGCTAGGACATTGTCCACTCCTGGAAGGTGCTCTGCCCTGATCTGTATCCCGTAGCGCAAGGCCCATGCCCATAGCTGTTGGGCTTCTTGCGACAGAATCTGAGACCTCGTGCCTCCCTGCTTGTTTGTATAGTGCATGGAGGTCGTGTTGTCTGTCTGGACTGTAAGAACTTGACCAGCTATAACCGGTAGGAAGGCTTTCAGTGCCAACCTTACGGCCCTGAGCTCCAACACGTTGATGTGTAGCTGGGACTCTCGTGCCGACCAAGATCCCTTGGTTTGGAGGTCCGCAAGATGAGCGCCCCAGCCTGATAAGGAAGCGTCCGTCCGCAGCAGGAGGGTCGATGTCGGTGCTTGAAACGGCATTCCCTGTAGAAGATTCCTCGGAGCGTTCCACCATCGAAGGGCCTTGTGCAACGTCGATGGAATCTGGACAATGTCTTCCCAGCATCCGAAAGCTTGTTTCCATTGGTGGTCCAGAGCTTCCTGAACCGGCCTCATGCGAAGCCTGCAGTTCGGTATGAGGAATATGCATGATGACATCATGCCCAATAGGGATTTGTAAGAGCGTACAGATGTTGTCTCTTTCTGTAGGAAGTTCGAAGTTAAGCGTAGAATCGCTGCTATTCTCTCTGTGGATGGTCTCACTCTGGGAATGTTGGAGTCGAGCTCGGCTCCCAGGAAGAGAGCTACCTTGCTGGGAACGAGGCAGGACTTCGTCTGGTTGATGGAGAAACCTAACTCTTTTAGGAGGTTGACCGTCCTCGACACTGCCGAACGAGCCTTTGCAGCTGAACTTGCCTTTATCAGCCAATCGTCCAGGTATGGAAAAACGTCCGTTCCTGCTCTCCTGAGACTTGCCGCTACCGGTGCCAGGCATTTCGTGAAAACTCTTGGCGCCGATTTTAGACCGAACGGAAGCACTTGAAACTGAAAGTGGAGCCCTCCCACTGTGAACCTGAGGAACTGCCTGTGTGCTGGATGGATCGGAATGTGGAAGTATGCATCCTCCAAGTCTAAAGTGGCCAAGAAGTCGTGCTTGTTTAACCAAGGTAGCACCCCTTGTAGAGCTACCATCTTGAAAGTTATGCGCTTGATGAACTTGTTGAGAGCCCTCAGGTCCAAGATGGGCCTCCATTGACCGTTTTTCTTTCTGACGAGGAAGAATCGGGAGTAGAAACCTTTTCCCCTCTGAGAATAGGGTACTGGTTCTACTGCAGCTTTCTGGAGCAGTTTTCTCACTTCGGACATGACCTGTTTTAGCATATGCACTCTGCGGGGAGTTGGAGGCAGGGAAGGAGGTTGGTCCAGAAATTCCAAGGTGTGACCCTTTCGGATCACCTGTAACACCCATTTGTCCGATGTAATTGACCGCCAGCGCTGGAAAAACTGGCTCACCCTTCCCCCCCCACCGGGGTGTGGCAAAGGGGGGGGGAGATTGGTCGTCAGTTCTGCTTGCCTTGCGACTTCCCTTGGGCGGAGCCACGTCTGCCTCTATGGGCGTATCTGTTGGATGACTGATATTTATTGTCTTGGTACGTGCCGCCTTGTGCTTTTTGACCATAGGAGGAACGACTGTATCCCCTGAACTTGGAAGATGAACCTCTAAAGGGACGAAAAGACCGATGGTCCTTACTTTTGTCCTTTAAAGAACTGATGGCTCTGGCTGTGTCAGTATGGGATTAATCGGAATTTGCTTCTCCCTTTGCCGTTTGTAAAATTCTTCTACAATCCTCTGCACGGATAACATGAGCACCGGGTCATGAGGATATTCGGATTCTCCCGTGGACGGGTGCCAAGGAGGGCTGTATTGTTTCGGTAAGGGACCGATGGACTCTTCCACCACTTCCGCATCAGAGAATTCTTCCTGAAGAATTATATCCGGAAGTTCTGCCATGTGCCCCAAAGGTGAAAATTGCTGCACCGGAGGTTCAGTTACAGTATTCTTCTCAATGATATTGCTTGTAATGACAGGAGCTTCAAGAGTGAGAGGCAGTAATTCCTCTGTAACTGCCGAAATTTGCGGTGCCTCTGAAGGCGTTATGGATGATGTTATCCTCGTCGACGACTGAGATTTTCCCGTCGACGAGGGCTTCGCCGCCAACTGAGATTTTCTCGTCGACGACTGAGATTGTCCCGTCGACGAAGGCTTCGCTGTCGACTGAGATTTTCCCGTCAACGACTGAGATTTTCCCGTCGACGAGGGATTCGTCGTCGACGACTGACCTTTTCCCGTCGACGAGGGCTTCGTTGACGAATGTGGAGTGTGTTCCGTGGACGACTGCGTCATGGAGGAATGCTTCGTGGACGAGTGGTGTTTCTTGCTCGTCGACGATTGCTTCGTGGTCGACATGTCCGATGACGATGATCTAACTGTCGACGATGTCTTAAGCGTCGTCGATGCTGGTTTCGTCGACGGTATGGCCGATGACGGGCCTTTACCTTTCCCTTCATTCGTGGGTGGTTTACCCGCCGACGACTGCCCCCCCCCCCGTTTTTTGCAAACTCCTCCTTACCTCTGGAGGCAGATTTTGCTGACTTTTTCTGGCTTGATAGGTCAACTGGAGGCAGAAAGGGTGTCAATTCCAGCTTCCTCTTTTTGGATTTGGGAGAGGAACTCCTTTCCACTGAAGAGGCCCTTCTCTTTGAAGTTTGCCTCTCAGATGGAATGCTGGATTGGACAGGAGCTGTTCTGACAGACTCTTCGTCCGAAGATTGATCCCTGGATTCCAGGTATGAAAGGAGTCTTCTATGCCTGTCATGAAGGGTCTTGGTGGAAAAAGTTTTACAAATCTCACATTTTTTAATGTCATCCGGGTACAGACAATAAATGCAATGCTCGTGGGGGTCCTTGTAGTAAACCAATTTCTTCTTGCACCTCGTGCAGTCCCTGAACAGGGAAGGCTTCCTGACAGCCTGAGGTGCCTCCATTTCTGAAGAGAAGTTCAGTCGACGATTTTGAGAGGAAAACAACAAGTTTTGCCACCAAGGTTAATTGGAAAGAAAGCCCCTAAGAAGGGGGACAAGATGGAATATATTTTACAAATATATTCCACACAAAAGTAGAAAGAATTTGAAAAAGCTCAGAGAGCTTGAGGATTCCCTGTGTCTGATAGACTGCGGTGAAAAATCTGAAGATGGCTGCCGGGGGCGGAGCTTAAGCCCTGCCACCTCATTGGCTGGGGCCATAAAGGACCAAAGTGAGGTGGAGGGACTACATAATAAAGTGGCTCATAGGTTATAATGGGCTATGTACATGCACTGCTAGGTGGCAGTATATATTTATATATATATATATATATATATGTGTGTATATATATATATATATATATATGTATGTATATTTAAAAAAAAATTATTATTATTATTTTATTTATCACCGAGGATTCCCAGTCTGACGACGGGGAATATTCAAGCATCTGAATCTATGAAAGATCCAATGCTGGAGAAGCTAATAAACCGGCGGTGATGCTGACAAGTTAAAGGAAGGAAATGCACTTCAAAGTTGCTACGAACCAACACTGAAATAGTGGATAATAATAATGATCTCATTGCCATGCCGATTCAGGAAATGTTGTATTCTGATGTATGTATGAAATAAGTGAATGAGGCCAATGTTATGTATGATCCTAAAAAGGATTTTGAAGTTATTCGCTTGGGTTCCGGCAAATCAGAGTTTGGCTTATTTTTCCATACCTGAAGGACCCATTGCCATTCAAAATAATGTTGAGGATCTCATTCCTGGTGTCGATGTAACTAACGTTCCTTCAAATGGATATGATTTATCAAGTTTGGAATATGCTGTGAAATGTGGCAGCTTATCTCTGGCAACAGTATTTAAACTATTAAATCCAGAACCTACAAGAATGAATGTTGAACGCTTGGTAATAACAGGCGGTGGTGAAAATCAATGTCAGATAGGAATCCCTTGGATCAGTACTAACCCTCCCGTAGTGAGTAATTGTTGCACTAATGTAACACCAATTGTAGTAAATAGCAATGCCAGTGCACCTCCGATTGCTGTTAACACTAATGCCAGTACTATACCATTTGTAGCAAATACTGGTGCTAATATAAATAGCAAGTTGGAGCCTAAAGGAGTTGATGTGAAGCAAAAAGAGGTTAATATGATGGGCTTGGCGGGTAAACCTGATACTGTAGGGACGTCACAAATCAACCGATCATACTTAGTAAGTCTACTTTACAGTATTCCACCCTTAAGAATACTCACATCAAATGACTTTGATAAAATTGCCCTTGCGATGAACTTATCTGGTCATTTAGAAAAGAATTGTTAGATCTGGGTTTCAGCTAACACATATTTAATAATGAAGAAATGGCCAATGAGTTTCTCCATTATGGACCAGTGAAACAAATTACAGCAAACATTTCTGGAGAAGAAACGATTAAATTAAAGATTTGAAAATCGATAATTTATGCATTTCACAATTACTTGCAATTGCTCATGGTAGCCACGAAATGTCATGGATCGAACCCCTGTTAAAGTACATTTTTTCCTCTAAATCAGTAGATAATAGTTCGTAGAAGAAAGATAAAATCATCATTTATTCATGGTATTCTTGCGGATATCGCAATACTGTATGGTGGCTTTCATCTTTTGCATACGAAAAATTACCTGACATCATAATGTTACAAGAAACCAGGAAACAAGATGATTTGGTGCTGTTGGATTATACTACCTTTTGTTTTAAAGCTATTCGAGGAGCTGAGGGCCGTCCATCTGGTGGGTTAGCAATAGGAATTAGAAGTTCGCTGGATTATCTAGCCAAAATCATCCACTCATCCTATCATGTCTTAGCAGTTTTATGTACCCTAAAGGCATGTACCCACAAGCCCTTACTATTGATTTGTATATACTGGAATCCACTGAAATTTACATTATCAGATGTGTTAGATGATTTGGATTTATGCTTACAAAACGCCTATGAATACAACTCAGACGTTGAAATCATCATGGGAGGTGATTTTAATACTGTGTGTAGGTTGGGCGATTTTGACTCTAACGGTCCTATCAATATGAAGGGCCTTGTGATTAGTGGAAATGGGAAAACTTGGAGTTCTTATTGTGATGACTGGGATATGTCCTTTGTTGATTATAGGGCACCGCTCCCAGCTTATACCTGGAGAAGGGGTATTTCTTGTTCTTTGATCGATTACTTTTGCATATCCAATTCTTTGACACCTACTATTGAATTTGCTATTATTCATAAATTTGAATATAGTGATCATGCTCCTATTCATATTAGTATCACCATGCATCTTATCCCGTTAATAAGAGATGCTCCTATTAGCCCTCGAGAACAAACACGATATGATTTCAGTTAGATGGAATCCAAATTTATTTAAGCGTATGGTTAAAGTGGTCTGGAATTATTTATATTACAAAGGTTATGACTTATATAATGAAGCTAGAACATTTTATTGCTAATTCTGTTGAAGATACTTTAGAATATTTTATTCGATCCAGAAACCAGGTATCTCTTGTGAGAAACACTCCTATAGTCATGAAATTAATTTGTTTAAACGACAGAAAATCAAAGACATACAAATGTTACAGTATGATCTATTATCTAATTCTCAAAGACTATATCAGAAAAAATTGATTTTACAATTTCAAAGTAAAGGGTATACATTTAAATCTCCGTATTAGGAACAATTGTTCTATGATTAGATCGTTATGTCCACATAACACTAGGGATATTTGGGCAATCATTAAAAAAGGACATGCTGGCAATACTCGTGACTCGTATGACAATATAAGTGCAGATTCATGGACTGAATTTATTAGTACAAATTATCTATTACCTTTGAGATTCTCCCACATTGGTTATGTGGATAACTTTAATTCATGTCCAAGTCCTTTTAAGTGGTCAATCTCGGATATTGATTCCGCTATTAGTAAGCTTTCGAATTCTCGAGCACCTGGTCCTGATCGAATCCCTACTTGTGTGTATATAAGGCTGACCTTTTGGGCCGCTATCTTTAAATTTGACAATATACTTAAATCAGGTAGCCTTCCAGATTCATGGTTGAGATTATTATTCCTATTTTTAAAAAAGATGATCCGCATAAACCAGAAAATGATTGTCCTATATCTCTAACCGATGCAGCAGCAAAAGTATTTTCTATTCTGGTTATTAGAGACCTTGAAGCTTATAATTTATACTCGAAATTTCAGACTGGCTTTAGAAAATCTATGTCTACAATGCTGAATGCCACAATTATGGTGCATCTAATTGCTGGGACTAAGAACAATGAGCTCGGGCCAATTTATTTTGCATCTATTGACATGACTTGTTCCTTTGACACTGTTGTTCGGAATGTATTATGGAGAAAAATGGCTACTTTAGGTATACCTGAACAACTTATTTATTGGATCTCCAAATTGCATTCAAACACTTTGTCTAGAGTACGAATCACTAAGGAAGGTTCTCTTACTGATCCAATACTAGCATTCTTAGGCTTGAAACAAGGTTGTAATTTTGCAGCAAGCCTATTTAACATCTATCTATGTGATATGGAAGATATGTGGAAAATAAGTAATACTTTTGCTGCCCGGCTCGGTGTGCTAAGATTACACTGGTTAGCCTTTGCTGATGATCTCATTCTTTTTGACCTCACTCCGTCTGGTCTAAACAGAAAACTGCAGCCGTTTTCTGAGTTGTTTTTCAAACATAACTTAAAACCTAATCTTGCAAAGACTAATATTATGATTTTGGATTCCAGACGGAAAATGTGCAAATTTAAATGGCATTTTGATGAACTTGTAATTGCTCAGGTTTCAGAAATTATATACCTTGGTTATAATTTGAGTACAATGTCTTCGTGCAAAGCTTGGAATGAATACTTGCATACTAAATTAAGACCTCTCGCTAGCTAGTTGAAAATATTTCCTAAATACTGCAAATTTTCGGTTGTTCCTCTAATAGAATATATGACACTAAAAGTGGAGTCTGTAATTCTATATGCTCTGGACCTTTGTACTACCAATATGAATTTGCAGCTTGATATAATTCAAGGCATACTGCTTAAATCGGCATCAAATCTTTCGCTATCCATCCCTAATTGTATCATACGTCATGAACTAGATCTTATTTCTTTGTCATGTCGTAACGTTTGGAGATATCTTTCTAACTATGCTAGGATGCTCTCTCCTTTGGAGAATTCCATTTATTGTGACTTCAATGAGATGATAAAAGGTTGTAGTTCAAAATCATTTACGAGCTATAATGTGAGAATGAGTGCGATACTTAGTGATCTTGGGGTGGAACAATAGGACCTGGTAATGCGTCCATGTTTTGTGGAAAAGAAATGACGCGAACGAGATTGGATCAATACTATCTCTGAATTATCCAAATATAGTACCTATAGTGAATATGGTAAATTCTCCAGAAAACGAGATGGTTGCTGGTTATATTGGAAAATGTTCCCTTGCAATATCACTCGTAGATATATGCGTTTTAAGCTCAATCAAATGAAAAAATTAGAACAGATTAGATTTGGGGTGCAAATAAGGACAACTATCCTTCAAAATCATGTAGATTTTCTAAATGTGAAGCAACTGATGAGACATTAAAGCATCTCATTTTAGAATGATTCCATTTTAACGATGCATGGTCAAAAACATTCTATTGAAATTTGTTAACATGCAATTTGATGACTGTATGGATTGCTTTTGGAACCGTTTAATGCAAGGACAATGTAAACCACTGATCTATGCACTTGTAGCATTTTTCAAAATAATTGAACAAGAAATTGAGCTCATGTCTTAACCCAGTTCCATTGTGTAATCAAAGAGCTATATGAGATTTGAATCATGATTTTATGTTTGTATAGTGTTGTTCTTATTATGATAGTAAAGTGTATGTGTATTGGCATATGGTCGATAATGCTTTTAAGTCACGTAAAATTTATATAATATTTTTATGTTGTGAGTATATGAGCTAATGTTGTTTTCTTATTTGCACAATTGAGAATTTGCACATCTGAAACTCGGCACTTTAAGTATGGATATACTTCTGTATCCGCAGTCCTTGATGTACGTGTGTATATGCAACTATTTTGGTGAGATACTTCCAAAACTGCAGCTTTGCAAATTTATGTAATATATGAAGAACAAAAAAAATATTACTGCAATGAGAAAAAACTTTGTAAGTTTAATAACCAAAAAAAAGGAAAAAAAATGCAGCAACATTTCTACAACATGTTGCAAGTGCACAATGTACCTTACAGTACAGTGCACTTAGGTCTTCCTGTCATTTCCAAGGGCCCTAGATACTCTCAAAGGATTTTTTAGGAGAAGTGCAGGTGTGCCTTGGACAGGGCTGGTGGCAGCTTATTTTTTCATGTATTTGTAACCCTTTGCTGCCAGGTAAACCGTGTTTACCGCGTTTGGCACGAATAGGTGGCCTGGCTCCAAAATGGCCATGCCAAGAGGTTCTTTTTCTTGTCCTTTGGCCATCTTGCCCCTTCACCTTTTCCACGTCGAGCCGACCCGGGTCAGTCCTTATTTGGGCATGCATTTTCCCACAAAACGCCAAGCGTTCACGGGCTTCTGCATGCCTTGTGTGTGTGTGCTTCCAGGATGTGGGCTGGACTGTCTGGTTCCAATACACATCCTGGGTGCCAGAGAGTCTGGTGTGCTGTGAATGCCTGGGGCAACCATGGTCCATGGTTGGTTCACGTATGGTATGCCTGTATGTGAGCAGATCTCCCATTGGGTCCTCTTCGTTTTGGCTCAAAGGAGATTTTGGATAAGAGAAGGCTCCAAACACCCATACCATGTCGATCTCTGGAGTTCTCACTGAACGAAGGATAGGGTCCAAGTATCCTGAAACTAAGAAGCTGAGCTGCAGAACCGCAGTTGACCCGCTGGAAGGTTTGTCACCATGAGCCCCTGTTGTCCCGCTGGACCCCTCTGCATCTGATTGAACTAGAAGGTCTGCAAAGACGCTTCGACCCATTGGAGTAGTGGAACTATTCTCGGCACCTTCATTAAACCCTGCAAGTAAGCCTTCTCAGAAGTGTCCCTGTGCCAATCAGTGGTCTGACCAGCTTGCGCAGGACCTTTGCTCTGTCGCTGCCGCCGTTCGAGGAGGCCCTCGAAACTTAACATTGAAAGCTCCCTGTTCACAGCACTCTCGCACCGAATTTCGTACACTTGGCATTCCCAGATCTGGAGTAAAGAGAGAGCGCCCGAACCGGAATACACGTGGTTACAGTGTCGTCCAGCCGTGGTGACGAACTTTGCAAGTGCATTGCAGCTGTGTCCCTCTGTGCCCTGAAGCCTGCTACAGTGAAACTGGCCTGATCCATCCACCAGGAGTGGAGAAATCGCCACTGTCTCGTTTAGGAATCAATGCTGTAACTTTGATGCTGAAAGCCGCAGAACCGTGAGATTGCCGCATTTGAACCTGCAACCGAAGTAAACTCGACTCTCGAAGTTTGGTCTGGAGTGCGCTGGTTGTCGGTGAGGAATTGCACCCCTTACCAGTGGCCTCTAGCGCATCCATCCATTTTTACGCACAAGTGGCCCCTGAGGGCCCTTCTCCTTTCCACTGCGAGCCTGAGCTAGCAAACTATTCCTAACTCCTAGAACCTGCTCTGCCCTCACGGGGAGACCCTCCACAAATAGTGGGAACCTGTTCTGCATCACCTCACCCACCTTCCTGAGCTGCTACAGACCCTAGAAGAGACCCCGCTTTCGCCCATATGCACTACCTCGTGCGCCAGCATTGCAAGTTCATTAGAGCACTAGGCTCCCCTCTTCTTCGGGACTGGACTGCCTTTCAGTTAGGATTGTGACTACTGCAGAACTGCCGGAAGACACTTTGCACTACCTGCTTCCTACCCTTTTCTAGGATGTGGCCCATTTCGTGCATTAACCCTTTAGGCCCCGTGGTTTTGTATATATGTATTTTAGTAGGATTGTGTTGGTTTAAAAGTGTTACTGTTAATAACTATCGTGTTGAAACTCAAAGGCCCTGAATAAATGTATTTTTATTTTTAATATATATATATATATATATATATATATATATACCTGATTTGTAAGTGTCCTTTACTCTGTCTACTCATTGAGGTCTTTGAGTCACCCTCAACCCTCCTGAGACCTAGACTTGACCGCCGCCAATGCTACCTTGGTTGGTCTGGCTTGTCCAGAAGGATACCCTGTTCAAAGAAACTAGGCTGGCCTTCTGAACCTCTGCCCACCATGTCAGAGGTCAGAAATCCATCTTAACACCCTCTGATTTGAAGGCCAGTGGCAGGGAGTGGGAACACAATGGGAAAATCGTTGTGGGATTAATTCTGGTAAAAATGCACTCTTTGGAAAAGGGATTCAAGGGTAAAGATCGGTTGACTACTTGTTACCACAGATGCAATATGAGGGGCAGAAAAGCAATGGGAAAATTTGTTTTGCCACAGCTAAACAAAACACACATGGCTTTGTGGTTTTGGTAACAAAGGGGCAATTTCTTTTTGCACCCTGCACATGCAACATGCAAAGGCACTATCAGGCTTCACACTTCTTATTTAAAATGAAGGGGATCAATGGGGATTTCGGTTTGCACCCTGCACACTCACGTGGAAACAGGGTTGTTTTGGGATTAATTCTTTTGGCAGATCTTTGTCTATGCCGGCTCAAAACACACTGGGAAGAGCTTGTTGGTTTCGAATGCCAACAAAACACATCCCGTGTTTTCAATAGGGGAATTCATCGATTTACTTTAATATGCTAAGGATCTACACAGACAAAGAAGATATTTTGCTATGGGGAATTAACTAGAACAATACTTGACAAATGCAGAGCCTACACAATTTATGGCTTTGGGGATAGTTTTACTTACAGGAGGGGACTTGAAATGGGCATCAGGGAACGGGACGGCACCGCTGGGACAGCAAGGCTGTCAATTAAGGATAGTCTCCTGTGAATCCTCCAAGGGGTCACAGTCCGCTTCTATGTCTCCTGGTTCCTGTCTCTAATGCAAGATTTGGACCTCTCTGCTTGGATGTTTCCCTCGAGAGTTCAGCAGCAGGTTGCCTACCGAAATAAGGGAAAAAGCCCAGTTTTAATGCAAACTGGTCTACTTATAGGGCCAATGACATCACAAACATGTCATGATTCCTGTGAAAGGGATTGGCTGGTTTTATCTACCCACCTCCCACCTGTTTGCTAATAGGACAAGGAGATGGGGGTGTGAGTTAGGACAGCTGTGGGAGGAGAAAGCTTTGTCATCCCAAACTGATGGTGGGCTCGGCATGTTCAAAACTCTTAAAAGCTATCAACATGGCAAGTACCCTCATTTTTCAAATCTTTACATGTATGAATATATTTTTTTAAGAACTAAATTTTAAGGCAAATCGGATGATGCTAATCTGAAGTCAGCACGCCCTTCCTATGCGAGATATGGTTTGTCTTCATTTACTGAGGAGCTGTATCAGTGAAAAATATGCCACTTTATAGTTCCCATGTTAATTATTTCCTTCACCCTCACACCAACTTTCACATCTCTCTGAATCAAGGGAAGGCCCAATCAAATATCCATTAATAACTTTTGTTATGTTATTCACACAAAAATCGGTTTAGCATGGTTCAAACGGGGTTACTGTCAACCTTATTAAAAGTCTGTAATGACCGTTGTGGCATAGACGCAACGGGTGCACAAATGATTTTGACAGAGGGCCGAAAGTACCTTACATGATGGCTATAGTGGGCCGAAAAGTAAATGTGGGCGGGGCGGTAGGCGGGGCGTGACAGGAGGCTTTTTCAACCCCCAATTTGTATTAAACACATGGAAAAAGAATGTTTTTGAGGGGTAACGATTTTTATTTGCATTTCGAATTTACATTTTATACTACACATTTTCCATTGTTATAATTTATCTCTATTTAGTTATTGTATATTGTCTGTTTAATTAAATTATATACATTTTATTGACCCTTGATTGGACATTCCGTTATTTTGGACTGCTGTAGTTTGCTGTTTGGGTTGCCCAAGAAGAGTATGGCCTTCGTTGAGTCAGGTTTCCTCAAAAAGCAAAGGATGTTCATCTCCTAACTGTGCCTGTTTTAGCTTTATTATTGGGTTCACTCTTGGAGTGCAACACTATGCCCCATGGCTTCCTCAACCCCCAACCAAACACTATGCCCCATGGCCCCCACCCCTCAAGCAATCACTATGCCACATGGCTCCCTCACCCCCAACCAAACACTATGCCCCATGGCCCCCTCACCCCCAACCAAACACTATACCCCATGGCTCCTTCAACCCCCAACCAAACACTATGTCCCATGGCCCCCTCACCCCCAACCAAACACTATGCCCCATGGCCCCCACCCCTCAAGCATACACTATGCCCCATGGCTCCTCCACCCCCAACCAAACACTATGCCCCATGGCCCCCACCCCTCAAGCAAACACTATGCCCCATGGCTCCTCCACCCCAAACCAAACACTATCCCCCATGGCCCCCTCACCCCAACCAAACACTATGTCCCATGGCCCCACCCCTCAATCAAACACTATGCCCCATGGCCCCCTCTCCCCCAACCAAACATTATGCCCCATGGCACCCTCACCCCAACCAAACACTATGACAGTTGGAAAAAGAATACCTTTTTGGAGGTGTACCGTTTGATTTGTATTTAAAACTTACATTTTGTACTATACATTTCCCTAAATCATACAGGATGAAACAGTGAACCAGACATACTTGATCAGTGAGAAACATTGCAGTGTTTCTCAGCTGTCAGTTTCTGGATCTTGGGCTCCAGTGAGGTTGTTCCTACTCTCAGGATAGCATGGAGATGTTGGTCAGTTAGTCTTGTCCTTAGGCTGGATTTATGTAGTTTCATTTGTGAAAAAACATGCTCACAAATGTAAGTACTGCCAAACATAGATACCATCTTTAATGCTTCCCTTGACAGATTGGGGAATTGGGGAATTGAGCAGTGTCCAGAGACTGATAGAAGACTAATAAAGGCATCTCTCTGTGCTTATTTTTGAGGGCACTACAGCACTGAAGTTCAATCCGTTCCAGTTGCAGTTCAGGTTGCACACTGTCAACATCAGCAGAGAAAGGGTCTGCAAAAAGTTTAAAAGAGGCTCGCTGGGATTTGAATTGTGAGAAACGATTGTCAAAAACATTTTGCAGTTCCTTCAGGACCTTCACATGCCGATACCACCCTACATACTTGTCATGGGGGGAAAACCTCTGCACATGCGGGGTAGTGTACCAGCATCCCTTTCTCCAGTCAGAAGACTTAACTTTATTTCAAAGGCACAAACTGCCTCAAACAGATCCGATATTAGATTTTGGCTTCCTTGCAACTTTAAATTTAAATCATTGAAATGGCCTGTCAGGTCAGTCAGAAAAGCAAAGTCAGCTACCCAGTAAAAATCTTGCATGACAGAAGTGTCCATTCCCTTGCCGTAAAGCAAAGAATCGCTTCAGCACATTGCCACGACTAAGCCATCGAACATCGTTGTGATATAGGACATCACCATAATCTGCCTTTACCTCTTCTAAAAATGCCTGAAACAATCTGTGATTTAAAGAGCGTGCACGGACAAAATTAACGGTTTTCACAACAAAGTCCACCACTTCAGTGAATTTCAAATGTTTTGCACATAATGCCTCCTGGTGGATGATGCAGTGATAATTTTCTTAATGGACAGCCTTCTCGCCCAAGTGCCTTTTCAAGCAGCCAATAAACCCATTTTGCTCCCCAACCATGGCTGACGCCCCATCAGTCGTCACGCCTACCAAAGCATTCCATGGCAAATTTAAATCATCGACTTTTTGAAAGGCATTAAAAATGTCAGCACCAGTAGTCCTGCCATGCAAAGAAACCAAGGAAGTCAGTTCCTGAAATACTTTGCATTGATTATCAACGGTTACCAGACATTTGGTCGAAAAAATTGGTCGACCAGACAAATGGTCGAACCAATTTGGTCGAAAACCAAATGGTCGATTTTTTATTTTTTTTATTTTCACCTTTTTTTTTTTTTGGGGAGGGTTTTGGGGAGGGGGGGGGGTCCCCCCCCAACCCCCTTTTTTCCCAAAAACCCATTTTTGTAAAAAACGAAAACCCAAAAAATAAATATATAATTAAAAAAAAAATTTGACCATTTGGTTTTCGACCAAATTGCGTCGACCAAATGTCATTCGACCAGTTTTAGGTCGACCAAATGTCTGGACACCATTATCAACCCCACGAATGAAAATTAAGAGTCGGGCTGTGTCACTTGCATCTGTGCTCTCATCAAGAGCAGCTGAAAAGAACTTGACATCCTTACACCGCATTTTCAGTTGGCTGTAACAATTGTCAGCCATGTCAACAATACGCCGCTGGATACTCGTACGTGAAAGGGGAACATTTGTAAAAGCATCTTTTTTTTTCTTTACACACTGCCTCGCAAATCTCCATCAGGCAGTCTTTAACGAAATTCCCTTCTGTGAAAGTACGTGCTGACCTTGCAATAAGCTGTGCAACCTTATAACTCGCAAAGGTGGCACATTCAGATTCTTTTGTTTTCTGGGCAAAAACACCCTGTTGCTTAGTCAGGTGTGTTTTTAGCTCCCCAGCTTTCTTAATTCTCACTTCCCCCTGCAAATTCTTATATTGTGAATGTTTTGTTTCACAATGGCGGCGGATATTATATTCCTTGGACTGCTGTGCTTCGAGACAAATGAGACGAGTACACATTAGGTCTGGACTCAATGAAAAAAAAGTCTGTCCACTCATCCTTAAATTGACGGTGCTCCTGGTCAATCTTTCTTTTCTTTACTGCACTGAACATTGGCAGGGACATCTTTGGATAAAGATACAAACTCCACTGTTATGCTCCCACTATGACGGTCCAAGTCTAGAGTATATAAAAATGATATACTTGTTTGAGAAGCCTAGAAGCGACAAAAGAACATAGCCTTGCCAGCATACCTTTTCATGCACTTATTGATGGATACTTTCAGGAATAGCGGGCTGCATAGCATATCAAACTGCTATGTTTGAGATTAAGGTGGTAAATGTAGGGATTGGCTGGCCCTACTACAGCAGCCATTGGAAACACAGCTTCTCCCCACACCACAGCTTCAGATGTCCTGTCAGTCTTCATGTGGTTTGGGGGATGTTGACCTATATACAGGCTGGACACAATTCCCTTCAACCATCATAATTACCAGTAGACATTTAGTGTGCAATGGTCCATCCTAGCACTGAGGTTTGACATACAGTTTTCACTTTGTTCGAGGAACCGTCTCTAAAATACAGACTTACGCTGTACACGCTACGTTTTCACAGGCATCCAAGGTGGGCTTTATCTTGATGCATGTCAACCGCCAAGAAAATGGTTTCCCGGATGACCAATTACTTTAGTGAACATACAAAGAAACTGATCTCCGTTTCTTCCTGGCCAGGGCAAAACTGACAGGAGCTCTACCATATTGCGCCAGAGAAATAGGTTCTTCTGGGAGTGCTACCAGTTTGAATTTTGCAAGCCATTTCCTTCCACAAAATCTGGATCAAATAACTCTGAGAACCCTGAGAATCCTACCTCCCCTTGTAATGCCCAGTTCAGGAATTGGATAGCTCACTACTGAAGATTGATTCTACAGGGCTTGTAGCCCAGGATAGTGCACATAAATCTGGAGTTATTCCCACAGTGCCGGCCCGACCCTAGTTATATTATCATTTCTGGATGGTTTTGAGAAACATGCCGGGAAGCATGCGGTACACCTAATCTCATCACCCCCTGCTCTGCAAAGGGAGATCAGGTCCAATCTATTTCAATCTGAGCATACAGGCCATGCGCAATGGCCCGCTCTTATGGCTAGTATTGCCAAGGAGCTACTTCTATTTAATAGTCTTACTTGCAGATGCATTAAATAATTGGGTCTTGGATTTACGGACGTCTAGAGTGAACTAAGCGTCCCAGACAGATGGGCCATTTAGTCCAGCCACCTTGCTACAGGCACCGAAACCCCCCAACTCGGCACACAAACTCTCAAACATGCACCCATACAGATATGAACCCACCCCACCCCCAACTCAGCACACAAACTCTCAAACATGCACCCATATAGACCCACACCCCCCAACTCCGCACACAAACTCTCAAACATGCACCCATACAGATCTGAACCCACCCCACCCCCAACTCCGCACACAAACTCTCAAACCCGCACCCATACATACCCAAACCCCCCACCCCCCAACTCAGCACACAAACGCTCATACACCCATACAGACCTGAACCCCCAACTCGGCACACAACTCTCAAACATGCACCCATACAGACCTGAACCCCCCAACCCCCAACTCAGCACACATACTCTCAAACATGCACCCATACAGACCTGAACCCCCCCCAGCCCCCAACTCAGCACACACACTCTCAAAAATGCACCTATACAGACCTGAACCCCCCACCCCCCAACTCAGCACACAAACTCTCAAACATGCACCCATACAGACCCAAACCCCCCAACTCCCAACTCGGCACACAAACTCTCAAACATGCACCCATACCCGAACCCCGCACACTCCCACATCTGAACATACACAACACAAACATTAAAAAATCAACCCCCAACTCAGCACACAAACTATCAAACATGCACCCATAAAGACCTGAAACCCCCAACCCCCAACTCGGCACACAAACTCTCAAACATGTACCCATACAGACCCAAACCCCCCACACCCCAACTCAGCACACAAACTCTCAAACATGCACCCATACCCGAACCCCGCACACTCCCACATCGCAACATACACAACACAAACATTACAAAAACACCCCCAACGCAGCATACAAACTCTCAAACATGCACCCATACAGACCCGACACCCCCTAGCCCTCCATCTCAACATACACAACACAAACATACAAAAACTAACATTCATGCACATCCGACACCCCCCAACCCCGCCTCTCAACATACACAACACAAACATTCAAAAACATTCATGCACACCCGACACCCCCCACCCCCGCATCTCAACATACATAACACAAACATACAAAAACAAACATTCATGCACATCCGACACCCCTCCACCCCCGCATCTCAACATACAGAACACAAACCTTCAAAAACAAACATTCATGCACATCCGACACCCACCCCCGCATCTCAACATACAGAACACAAACATACAAAAACATTCATGCACATCCGACAACCCCCCACCCCCGCATCTCAACATACAGAACACAAACCTTCAAAAACAAACATTCATGCACATCCGACACCCCCCCACCCCCGCATCTCAACATACAGAACACAAACATACAAAAACAAACATTCATGCACATCCGACACCCACCCCCGCATGTCAACATACAGAACACAAACATACAAAAACGAACATTCATGCACATCCGACACCCCCACCCCCGTATCTCAACATACACAACACAAACATTCAAAAACAAACATTCATGCACATCCGACACCCCCCAACCCTGCATCTCAACATACATAACACAAACATACAGCAGAACAGACCCGACACACAAACACAAACAAACAGACCACTTACCGGAGGTGCTGGAAGGCAGGCTAGCTGGAACGCTGGAGAGGTAAGTGGAGTGGTACTATGGCTGGTGTGGCAAGGCTGAAATGCCTTCGGCATCAAGCCTTATAGACCACGCCAGCCGTAGTGCTGGCCCACCATTGGTGCAGCACACACGCACTACGTGGCTCGTAGGAGCGACGTGGTGCGTGTGTGCTGAGCCAATGAGGGCCAGTGTTTTGTCCAGCCCGGAAGACAACAAAGACTTTCCTAATGGAGGGCGGCCGATGCTGCTTGCGGGCCGCATTCCATTAGGAAAGTCTTTGTGCCTCGCAGGCCGGACAAAAAGGCATGGCGGCCCGCAACTGGCCCGCAGGCCGTATGTTGTGAACCCATGTTCTACAGCAACAAACTCCTTAATACCCCTTTACGCCCAGAAACTCTCCCCGCTACGCGCGTATTCCACAAGTGAGCAAGTCATATGGATGCATCCCCCGTGCCCCGTCAGCTTCACCCAAACCTCTGTGTAGTTCTCTAGATCCAGGGGTGGAGTAATGATAGTGTGGTATTTGTAGTCTACTTCATTTCCAAACGGGATGGGGATCATTTCATACTTGGACACTCAGTGGGATATCAGTCTGTACTTCACTATCTTTTGTCTCGTGAGGTGCTTTTGAAACCCCAATTGATATCATAATTCTTGCGCTATTGGGTGCGGCAGCGGCACAACATTGTTTGCAGATGCAGAAGATAACTAGGGTGAACACAATAATGGGCATCAACATCTTCATGATAGTTCCAAGCCAAGACAGGGCCCAGTTGAATGCTAAGGTGAACCATTCACTCTACTGTACTCTTTCCTCCTTCTTCATGCGAACACCCAGGTCATGGACAACTGTAATGATGTGGGATAACAACACGTTCTCTGTATCTTCTGAAGGCATGAATGTGAAGCAGGAATCGCCAAACATTTTGTAAAACCCGCCTTCCATTGCTGTTAACATGTCCAGCATGTAGCGGTTTTGCATCGTCATAAGTCTCAATCCCTGCAACTCAACCTTGATCACGTTGAACCCGTACTCTGTGTCATTTGCGAGCTGGTCCAGCTCCCAGCGCACGATCTGCAGCCATTTGGCGTTTGCTGGAGCCTGCACTCCCGGGAACAGTAGAGATGCAGAAAAGGATTCTGCTGAGCTGAAGTCTTTGGATATGTAATTTGATCTTTAGTTGTTGGAACTGCCCTTTCCCTGGCAGGATGAGGAGCTCTTGTGTGGGCAATGGGTACATTTCTTTTTTCGAATACAGGGGGGCTAGTTGGCTCCTCAGAAGGCAGTGCTCCCCCTTTAGGTGTTTTTCTGGGATTACTAGTAGCGCGGAGTACACCATGGCTAGCGAACAATAGCTCTTCCATGATGGTGCGAGGTGCAAGTAAGCTTGTTGGCCACAGACCCAGTAATAATCCATCGCAGCTGCCGCTCTCCTCTTAATGTCTGGAACCAGGAGAGTCTTATTGCAACGTTCATTTGAGCTGACAAAGACTGTACTCTTGACCCCGGAAACAAAGTCCATTTACATCTTAAACAGAAATCTCTTTTCAACTAAAAACACTGCATTGAAACTCTTCACCAAAAACCTCTGTGATTTGCTTTCCCTGTCACATGAGTGGCGAGCATTCGAAAACTGCATCCAAAAAACGGCCCTGCGTTGTTTTATTCCATTTGAATGACAAGTATGAAGTACATTTAAAAATAGCCTGCATTGTTTTGTTTTAACTAAATGACATGAAGTTATGCACTGCATCCCAAAAACAGCCCTGCATTACTTTTGTTTCACTTGAATGACATGAAGTCATGCACTGCTTCAAAAACTGCCTTATTGTACTTTTCATTCACACGAGGGGCAAGAATTGGAATCTTACAAACAGAAACGGCTTTTGCTTTCCATTTCACTTGAACATCTGCCCTTTAAAACATTGCAAATGAAAAATGACTTGGTCTTTTCTTTTATTCAGTGTCAAATCAAAGAACCAGGTGGAAGGGGGCCTACCCCTCATTGTCAATGGACCAACAGCAAATGCCAACTCACTCAAAAAGGCCAAATTAAAAAATCCTGTGGCATACAAGATAGTTCAAACATCAGACACAGAAACAGCTTGCGCACGTGTAAAAATAATAATAAAGAAATAACTTTAAAAAGCCACTGTGAAAGGATAGCTTTGCTCGAACAGAAATGTAAGTGAAAACTGCTGTGGGGAGGATGTTGACAAAGTAATGTGCATTATGGTCCCACCCACAAGACTTCAATCACCTTGGAAAAGGCTCACAATACCGGAAAAAACAGTTTTCGTGCTTATGCAGGAAACTTCTCAATTGAAAGCCCCGCTCTCCACTGAAAGTCGCACCTACTAGTGAATCAGCCTGCAATGACATGATGTATTCGGGGCGTTATAATTCCTGGCTCTGCCAGACTTGAAGGCAGGGGCTCAGGGAATTCAAGCGAAGCAAGTGTGGCTAAAAACTTGACTGGGAGGTGTGAGTTCCTCCTGCACCAACTAAGGACAAACTGACAACTTCAAAGGGGGTAATAAAAATCTCTGGTCACCGGCTGTGGGGAATAAAGTGCTCCTTCCAGAGAGTGGGACAGATCTTCCAAATTGCCATTAAAGGACTGACACCTTGTTTTATGCTATGTTTTTATGTCATTTCCAGGCGGTTTTTCTGGCTGCTCGGAAGATGTGACAAGTATGAGATTTGATGGAAAGATGGAAGGTGAAATTAGGAATATGCTTGATCATGTACAAAATCATAACTGTTATACATTTGATGAAAACAACAAAAATGTGCCAAAGGGCCATGCTACCTCGTACGGAGTTGGCGATCAGCTTACCTAATTCCCTATGGACCTCTCAAACTGCATATCTAATGCATATGTCAGGGGCTAGTAGAAATATGAAGTTATGAGACATAACTGGGTTTTTGTCAAAAAGTGGCCAAGAGAACAAAGAAGGGTAATAAATGCCAATAAACAGATGTGTCACAGTTTTATAACACGGCACACTCGAGCCAGGGACATCTTCCCCTGCCAAGGAACGTGGCGCACAATAAAAACACTTTTTATCTTTAATAAACCATGGATTTGTCTTCAGTAGGCCTCCAACCCGTCTCGCACCCAACCCTCACTAACACCCTGTCTCACAATGGACTAGGAACCAGGCCGGTGTCTATTTATTAATTTATTGTTTAATGAAAAAGGAAAAAATATTCAAAATACAATTTTACAACAGCCACCAATGTTGTGGCAAAACACAAATGCAATGATTCCTACAGAACAATTGGTTCAACATCCTAACACAGTTCACATGGATTTTTAATGACAAAACAGGAAAAAACGGTTTTAAAGCAAATGATGGGGCCGAGGTTAAGCACTCCCCCTGCCACACTTGCACCCAAACATCAGCTAACTTAATTCCCTGTGAATGGAAGGCAGTGGCAAAGAGTAAGGATAGAAAGAGAAAATCGGATTTGGAATAAAGCCCACCACCCCAAGATGGGAAGTCAGAAAAGAAAAGGAAAACCCGTTTTTGGAGCAAAACGGCAGAATCGGATTTGGATGATAACTCGCACAGCAACTCACAATTGCGATGCTGGGACAGAACACAAGGGCATTTGTTTTGCCACACTGGAGATAGGGAAGCTTAGAGACTACTAATCAGCACACAGAACAATGTGAAAATGAGGAAGGAACATCGATTTTGCGGTGAAAACAAATGCAAAAGGAAAATACAAAAGGCAAATGGAAATTCATTTTACATGGGATTTGTAATAACAGGTAGCTAAGGAAAGGGTTTAGTTGTAAAGATCAGAAATCGTTTTTTAAAGACAAAGACAGAGGCACATTACAGGTGGGATTCTAGGCAAAAGGGATTGTTCTCAATGGGACTACGGTTTAGGGTTCTCCATAGTACCGATGCAACTTAGGAGTTTGGGGGTAATACAAATGACACACAGGCAAATTCGATGTTCAGTTACATAGAGACTAATTCTGTTGAGGCTATACTTTAATGACTATAGTTAATAAAAACACTCGACAAGGTTGATTTCAAATGGCAACAATATTGAACGTGAATTTTGAAGGCAAGCGTCCCCACCCAGCACGATCCTCCCCGCAATGAGAGACAATAAAGGACTCTCCCAAATTGGGAAACAAGCCAAGACAGAGTGCGGGTGAGATTAAATGGGAGTTTATCAATTAGAATAGGGCATGCAAAGAACTCTGCAAAACTCCGAGAGTGCTCTGTCTGACAATAGCAAAGACAGGCGTATATATTTACAAAAAACGTCATAAGAACCTACACACTATAGGGGGCACAAGTTCAATGGGATTGGGTGGCGACGACTAACTATAGGTGCTGCTGCGATGCGGTTGGCTTTGGCTGGAAGACGTCACTGGTCAGCCTCGTGGGTTGGGCTGGGCCTGGCAGGTTGGCTGAGTTCATCCGGGCGGTGTTGTTGTGCCATCGCGGCCAGTGTCAGAGATGAATGTCCTTTCCTGACTTATTTGCCCTGGGCCATGCAGACCGCAGTCATTCAGTCATTGCAATATTATCTTCTTTAGTAAATCTTCCAATAGGTTATTCTACAGGTTAATGCAACACAGGAGGAATGTACCTTGTGAGGGGTCTGGAGGTAATACGTCAGGACATGGTTACCAGTGTCCTGTTGACCGGGGCCATAGGTCGAGGGGCTAAGGGGGCTAAGCTTCAGGGCCTGGGACGGGCGGTACAGGTCTTTTCTGCCTTGTTAGAAGTTGTTATGGATGTTCCGCTGTGTGTTGTCAAAGTGTTGGGTGTCCTGATTGCACAGGGTCATAAGTCTAAGATGATCCGGTGGGTTGTGGGGTTTATGAGGGGGCACCTTTGGAAGCGTGTGTTCAGGCAGAGGTTTACTGCTGTGCTGTAAATAATGCAGGTGGCGGGCCGCGGCCTTGGGTGCTGCAGAGGGGGCTACAAATCTTTGAAGCGGCTCCAGTCTGGTTGGGGGAGGTGGAGTAGCGCAGCGCGGGCCTCTGCTCTCACGTCTTGGCAGCCTTCGCAGGGTGGGAGGGGGAATGGCCTTGCACGTATTTCACAAAGGTATCTCCCTCGTGTGTTGCCGATTTTAGGTAAAAACATCACAAACATTTGAACACTCTATAATACTTATTCAAATCATTTTGAAACATGCATTTAAACTTTGCTGGATGTGTCTCGATTATACCCAGTCTGAGCACCTTATTCATACACTATGTTTTAACAACTACAGTATTTAGTTAGATGCATAATTAAGACAGAATATTAGAACCACCAGATCCTCTAACACACTACAACTGACAGTGCCCAAATACTCCCTCAAAAGAGCCGGCGGATCCAGTTTCCCAGTTCTAGCTGCACAATTATGGAACACTATCCCATCGGACATCAAATCTACCCCTACATTTCAACCTTTCAGAACTAAGATCATCACCTGGTTACTTAACAATTAACTAGCACCGTATGTATGTATGTCACTCATTCTACTATAACTGCTGTCATAACCGATGTTGTAACTATACTTACATTGCACAATTGTACAAATGTTCCTACCTATGCCTGTAACATGATGCTCAAGCGCCCATATACCTCTGGGTCAGGTGCGCTATACAAATAAATAAACAAACAAACAAACAAGCATATACATTTGCAGTAAGTGAGGTAGTCTTAGGGTTGGTGGAGTACATAGAAAGTAACCCGCCACTGTACGTGGCGGAGGTGGCACATGAGGGGCCTAGACATACACGTGTGACGAGTGCATTCTCGCACACTCTTCACATGTGCCCTTGATACGGTTACATTCGTTTTCTTGCGTACTCTAGCAGCATCAGTTCAGTTGTGGTGCGGGACCGCGGGGCGTGGGGCTTTCAATGATATTTATGAAGAATAATCCCCCGGAAATGCTTTTATCATTTGCACACCCCTGCAGGGGTGTGGGTCCTTCACGGCTGGTGTCATGTACGATAATTACACAATGTCACAGGTTTCTTTAGTAAGAGTGGTTGTATGGAGAGAATACATATGTAAAAAGTGGTTTCTTACATTCATATTTGGGTACCTGTCTGCTTTCAGCAGATGTCCATTCTACAGATCTTCCCATCGCCCAGGCCTTGCTGACCGGGTCATTGTGGGAGCAGCGATACACTGCGGAAGGTGAACTGTTACACTGTTAATGTATTACGCTAGATCATGCCCGTCTTGTTCGTGGGAACGGGCTTGCAGCGGATCTACCATGGTGCTGCGGAGACAGGGAGGACTGATTCTTTCCGAAGGTGGGGGCCGCTCTACAGCGCGCTGAGCTCACACCATCTTTAGCAAACAAGAACTGGTTTCTGAGGCCTAGCTAAATTTAATACGTGCGGGCGATGTCTTCAGCAGGTGAGCCATCCACCACCTGGGCCCTGGTGGTAGGAGGGGACGCCCGATGAGCCATGGCCCTCACCCGGGGTGGAGATGTAGGCAAGGGAGGGGGTCTTTTGGACCACTCCTCCCCTACAATTTCAATGGGGGAATTAATTGATTTATTTCAAAATGATACTAAGGACTTATACAGACAACTGAAAGATTTATCAAAGGAATATGCTAACATATGCAGGCTAATACAGATTCTTCTATGGAAAGGTGAATGAATTCTACTGGCAATTTGGGGCTTTCAATGGGATTTTCAATAGGGTTATGTTGCAAAAAGAAAAAGATTATGCAATTTAGGGCTGGGGCTATTTGCTACTTACAAAGTAAGCCTTGGCTTGGGCTGCTGTACAGCCAGCTGTATCTCGGGACTCTCTGGACAGCTAGGCAAGGGTTCTGGTCTCTGCAGTCTCCTGGATGGTAAGGTTCAGCTTTCCCTCTGTCGTCCTTCTCCTGTCTCCCTGGATTCTCACGTGTCTCCCCTTTCTGTCTATTACAGTCCCCCCTTGTATAGCCCAAATTACATAATTCATTTTACAATCTAGGGGACGTGCTCTAGAATTACTCCAACCCTGGGATAGGACAGCCTACCATTCCTCTTCCCGACCCCAGGCATCATTGGTTCCAGGGGTGGGAGCATCCTATGTCTGTTTGACATTTATTATAGTTCTTTGTTCTCTTGGCCTTTTTTTTGACAAACTCCAGTTATTTTCCATAACTTCATATTTCAACTAGCCCCTGACATATGCATTAGAGATGTGGTTTGAGTGGGTCATTTGGAATTAAGCAATCCGATAGCCAACTCTGTGCTTGGTAGTACGGCCCTTTGGCACATTTTGGCCATTTTCATAAAATGTATAATAGTTGTAACTCTACAAATGATCAAGCATATTCATAATGTCCATCTCCATCTTTACATCAAATCTCATGCTTGTCACATTTTTAAATCAGCCAGAAACTAGCCTTTACTGGCCATTTCAGTCCACAAAGTCCTAGGGACCTGCACATAGTCTCTTAACAAACTCCTGGAAATCGCATGGAAAAATAGCATAAAACAAAATTCTTTCTTATTCTGAGTGCTGGAAAAAATGCCTAAAATGAATCAATCCTTTAATGTCAATCTGGGGGATCTGTCACATAAGCAAGGGTGGTGCTTCATCCCCCACAGCCAGCTGTCTCCCCCTGGCTCAGCTTGCAACAAATGACTTTTATTACACCCTTTGAAGTTTGTTAGTTTGTCCTTGGGAGTGGGTGCTGGAGGAACTCGCAGTTCTTCGTCCAGCTCTCTCCTCACTTGCTTTCTTTGTCCTCCCTGCTAATACTGCCTTCTAGTCTGGCAGAACCATCATGCCCTCAGCCACTTCACATGTCATTGCGGAATGGTTCACTTATTGGTGTGACTTCCAGTGGGAGGCAAGGCTTTCAATTGAGTTTTGTGCCTGAGCCCAAAAATTGTTTTTACTGATATTCTGAGCCTCTTCCCAGGTGACTGAAAACGTGTGGTAACAAACATAATGTATATTGCGCAGCCAACCCCCCACCCACACGTTCACTGACATTTCTGTGCAAGCAAAAGCTACCATTTCACATTGGCTTTTAAACGCCATTTTTCCTTATTTTCCTTCACACGTGTGCAAGCCATATTTCATCTAATGCTTGAAATGCGGTTCGTTAGGTCATGGGATATTCTTTGAACTTGTCCTTTTGAGTGGGTTTGCATTTACTGTTGGTCCATGGAGGCGGAGTGCTAGGCCCTCTGCATAGGGTTCTTTTGATTTGACATGGGATAAAAAGAAAAAGCCAAGCCATTTTTCATTTGCAATGTTTAGAGCGCTTCTGTTCACATGAAAGGGAAAACAAAAGCCGTGTCGGGTTGCAATGTTGAAATCCTTGCCCCTCATGTGAATTAACAGTAAGACTAGGCCGTTTTTTTGTTGATGTAGTACATAACTTTTTGGCATTCCGATGAAGGCAAACGCAGGGCCGTTCTTTTTTGGGTTGCAGTGTTCAAATGCTTGCCACGCATGTGCCAGGGAGAGCAACCCACATCCGTTTTGGGTTGCACTGTTTTATGCAATTTTTCAGGTGACCGGGATTTCTGTTTCAGGGCCTAAATGCACCCCACAGATGGTGCTCTCTTCCCTTGAACTAATCATGCCAGGGGGCAGAGAGAGGAATGGTAAACTGTGCTATCCAAGGGGTATGGGCAATTATAGAGTACCCCCCCCTAGATTGTAAAGTGAGTGAGGTAATTTGGGCTATATAAGGGGGACTGTACTAAGTCAAGAGACACACAAAAATCTGGGGAGACAGGAGAAGGAGGACAGAGAGGGGGCAGCTGAACCAAACCAAGGAGAGTGCCGTGACCAGACCCCTTGCCTAGCTGTCCAGAGGGTCCTGAGATCCAGCTGACATCCCAGAATCCCAAACCAAGGCTTACTTTGTAAGAAGCAAATAACCTTAGCCCTAAATTGCATAAACCCTTCCTTTTGTAGCATTGCACCCATTGACACCCCATTGAAAAGCCCATTAAAACCCCATAGAACACCCCATTGAAACCCCAATTGAAAACCTTAAATTGATAGTGTAAATCAGTCACCTTCCCATAGAAGAATCTGTGTTTAGGCTGTGTATTCTCTTTGGTAAACCTATCAGTGTCTGTGTAAATCCTTATGATATGCTTAAGTAAATCAATTAATTCCCCATTGAAATTCACGGTACAAGTTGGTTAAAATTCAAAATTAACTCAACCCCCTTGTCCCTTGTGTCTTACTTTAATAATTATAACCATTGAAGTATAGCCTCAAAAGAATGAGTCTCCTTGTAACTGAAAACCGAATTTGCCCGTTTATTGTGTGCATTACCCCACAAATTCCTATTTGCATCTGTCCTATTAAAACCCCAAATCCTAGTCCCATTGAGAGCAATTCATTTTGCCGACAAATCTATCTGTTGTGTCTCTGTCCGTGTCCATGAAAACTGATTTTCCTATTCTGAACTATACCCTTCCCTGAGCTGCATGTCCTTGTAAATCCTGTGTAAAACAAATTTCCATTTGCCATTTGTATTTTTCCTTTTGCATTTTGTTTCTCCCCAAAATCGATTTCCCATACTTTATTTCTATCGTTGCCCTGGTGTGCTGATAAGCTTCCCTATCGCCTCAAGTGTAGCAACACAAAATTCCTTTCATTCTGTCCCATAGCAGTGTGAGTAACAATCTGATTCTAGCGTTTTGCTCCAAAAACATTTCTTCACTTTCCGTGCTGGCCTCCCATCCTGGGGTGGTGGGCTTTACTCAAAATCCGATTTTCTCTCTCTCCCTACTCCTTGCCACTGCCTTCCATTCAAAGAAATCAAGTTAGCTAATGTTTGAGGATGAGTGTTGCAGAAGGGAGTGCTAAACCAGTGGGGTTACCTCGTTCTAAAAATTGCTCTTTTTCTCTGTTGCCATTCAAGATTGTAAGAATTTTAACAGTATATCTTCACTGAATTGTTTTGTACAGATTAGTGCAATTGTGTACCACGACAGTAGTGGCTGTAAAACTGTTTGATTTTCCTTTTTTATTAAATAATGAATTATTAAATATTGTATTGAGACACGCTGGCCTGATTCCTTGTCCATTGTGACACAGGGTGTTTGTGGGGGTTGGGTGCGAGACGGGTTAGAGGCCTACTCAAATAAAAGAACCTGTGGTTTATTCAAAATAAAAAGCGCTTTATTGTAAGCCACCTTCATTGTCGGGGAAGGAGTCCCTGGCCTGGAGTGTGCCGGGTAATAAAACCGTGACAGCAAACGCACCAGCTTTTCCATTGTTGCAATTCACATCAGCATTATGATAGGCTCTGAATTTGTGCACAGAAATTGTCCAGCCGCGCAATCACTACCTTGTCATAGGTTACCAGTCCTTCTGCCAGGCAAGGTAGTGTGTGTCCTGCCATTTGTTATTAACATGTTTACGCCCTTTCACCATCAAATAGGGTAGCCCGGCACACTTGATGTTTTTTGGATCGTTGCACTTCATAAGATCTGGGCCCACCATTTGCAGTCGCACAGTGTGTGCCTGGAACTTTCCTTTTATTCTACATAGCGCAAGATGAACTAGGCATTGTGCCTCTATAATTGGGACTGCTTGTGGTAATAACACAGTGGGAGCCCCTGACGGGTGTGGAATGAGTGAACACACATACCAGCTTCCATTCACGTTTCTTCCCACGCCACTCCTATCAGTATACCATATGTTGGTAAACTCGGGGTGGCGTATATCCTCAATTGCATCCAAATCCAGCCCTTGACACGTATTATGCTTCTTTCATACTTCCTATTACTCTCACCTGGTCTCTGAGGGGGCGTTGGGGCATGGTTGCAGCCCTCCCTGGACTTGACTCCCCTGAATCAGGCTTCTTCCCCTGCTCCAGTAGTGTGGACTGTGCTGGTTGCAGACACTGCCCCTGAGAGAGTACGAGAGGCCGTGAGAATGCTATGGTCGGACTGTGATTTCCCTCGAACCCTTCTTCCCAGAACGAGATGAGCATGCGTTTACCCATATAGTCTCACCTATTAATTTCTGTGTACGAGATCTCCGTCCTCCTACTCAACTGCAGGGGTGCCTTTAACGAACCTAGTTTCTTCACTGGTCCATGTGTGTGGCAGCCCAGACCGGCTGTGGCTGACCACTTCTAAGGTAAGTGTTTCTCAACAATGATTATTGTCCGTATCCTTTTGCAATTCTTTTTTCCGTGATTATTGTCCATAACCCTTGTAAAGTCTTTCCTTCTCCCCAGTAGGTGATGAAGGGCCCAGCGGAGTCGCAATGTTGGAAGCGAGTCCAAATGAGGGCCAGAGGAGTTAACGATGTCTCAAGCAGAAGATAAGTTTGGTTCTAAGGTGAAGCGCGAGGAATGTGATGCGCGTGACCTTGGCGTAAAGTCTTTGTGTTGTTTCTAACAGTGTTTGACCTTTTCTCCTGCAGGGATGGCCTGGCGACGTCTGGCAGCTATCTGAAGGCATGCCGGCGGTTGCTGGATGGATGGATTCACGAGGATACTGAACGAGACGAGCTCCCACGTAGCTTAGACGCCGGAACAGGTGAGGATGAGCTCCGACTGCGGTGACTGCTGGAATCGGGTAAGATGCGCTTCAGGCGATGGTTTTGCTGGAATCAGGTAAGATGCACTCAGGCGATGGTTTTGCTGGCGTCAAGTAAGCTGTGATGGTATTGCTGAAATCGGGTAAGAGCGCTTCAGGCGGCGGTGAGCGTTACGCTGCTATAAGCAGACTAAAGCGAAGCGCTTGCATGGGTTTATAGTCAAAGGTTTGAATACAAAAGGATCAAATGCAATACTTTCGAACCAAAAGAATCTATAAAAAAAAAAATGGAATGCCTGTTTTTTGGGGGGGGGGTACCCCCCAAACACCCTTTTCTTTGGGTGAAATACCACTAATTTTTCCTATACGAAACCAACACAACAAAAAAGAAATGCATTCAAAAAAGGGCATTCGAACATTGTTTTTGGATCCTTTTGTTTCGAACATATTGCATTTCGAAACTTTGTATTCGTAACTTTGACTAGACACCGCTTGCATGCCTGGTCCCAGCCACGCCCCCTTGGCTCCGCTTTGTGGCCCCACCTTGCCGCACCCAGAGGATGCTACACATGCAGCCCAATGTTTTCCTATGGCCACGCCCGACCTGGATGCACATGGGGACCCTGCAGGGGCGGAAATAACACGTGCACCAGAAACAAAGTGTGCAGAGCACACTTTCTCATGAGCCTGGTGCCAAAGGCGCCAGGACTGGGTCCACCTGGACCCTTTACATAATGGAACTAGTGGTCCTTGCCCAGTGGCCATGACAGCACTCCCCCTCAAGGCCCCTCTCAAGGGGGTTCTTCCCCCCCCAGGTCCTGGTTTGACGGGATTGTTATGATGGAATTGTCTGATTAGTCGTGGGGCATGGATGAATTCAACAGGTTCCCATGTGCGGTCTTGAGGTCCATAACGTTCCCAGTCGATCAGGTAGTACAGTTTAGATCGCACTATCTTGGAATGCAGAATGGCTTTGACTTTGTATTCTGGTTCTCCTTCTATGATATCAGGGTTGGGGGGTGCCTTAATCCGAGTATCTGGTTTCATTGGTTTCAGGAGAGAAACGTGGAATACCGGAGGGATTAGCATATTGGCTAGTAAATCCAATTTCATGGCAGCAGGGTTAATGATGGCTTTGATGGGATAGGGTCCCAGGCATCTGGGACAGAAGGCTTGGGGTCCTTTCAATGGAATGTTCTTGGATGCCACCCATACCTTATCTCCGACTTGGTAATGCAGGGCCTCTCTTCGATGTCGGTCTGCAAACTTTTTCTGTTGTTCTTTGGCTCTGGTCAGGTTTTCTGTTGCTTCTTTAAGGGTTCGAGTAATGGTCTTATGCAATGTGGTAATTGCTGGCATTTCCAGTTTGTCAAGTGGATCAAAGGAGGACGTTCAAGGATGTCGACCGTGCATTGTGTAGAATGAGGTTTGTCTGGTGCTGGTGTGGATAGAGTTATTGTAGGCAAATTTGGTTAACCAGAGGATACTTTTCCAGGACTCCTCGGTTTGTTGCAACATACATCTTGGGTATTGCTCCAGGGTCTGATTGGTTCGTTCAGTTTGACCATCGGTTTGGGGATGGTGACTCGTGGATAGCCGAAGGTCAATTTTGGCTATCTTACAGCACCTCCCCCAGAGAGCTGAGACGAACTGTGTTCTGCTATCTGAAATCAATATGGACAGGAAACAGTGTAACTTGACAACTTGTTCCAGAAAATACAGTGGCAAGAGCGGAAGCAGTGAGAAGGCCCTTCAGTGGAATAAAATGCGCTAACTTGGAGAATAAGTCTACAATGACCAGGATAGTGTTAAACCCGTTGCAAGGAGGAAGATCGGTGATAAAGTCCATAGACAGCGTATGCCATGGTACTGGTGGTACAGTCAATGGACGCAGTAACCCTGCAGGACTTAACTTCTGGGATTTGTGTTGCGTGCAGACACCACAAGTCACAATAAATTGGGCAACATCTTTTCTCCAGGTTGGCCACCAATAGCTCTTTTGAATTTTGTCCCGAGTCTTGGCAATCCCTGGATGACCTTCCACTAATTATTTGTGGTAGTTTGCTATTATTGGGTTTTGCATTTTCTTGTCCTGAATATATGGTCTTCCTTTAAACTATGATAGGTCATTTTTGATGGAGTATTGGTCTCCCTTATCTAACCACTCCTGTTGAGCTGTTTGGTTCAACCGAGATTGAAGATCGGTCTTTAAGTCCTCCCAACAGGCGGTTGTGGCAATCTGGTTTCGAATCCGTTCTTCGGGAATAACGACCACTGGCAAGGATGTTGTGAAAGCTTCTTTGTCCTGACCCATGCGTGACAAGGCATCTGCTTGCCCATTATGTACTCCAGGTCTGTAAGTAATGACGAAATCGTGCTTGGCAAAGAAGAGAGCCCAGCGAAGCTGGTGCGAGGATTGGGCCTCGGCAGTTTTCAAGTATTGCAGATTACGGTGATCTGTGATAACTGTGACTGTGTGTCTTGCCCCTAAAAGGTAGTGTCTCCATGTTTTGAAGGCTCCTTTGATTGCTAGTAGTTCCTTGTCAGTGATTGCATAGTTTAATTCCGGCGCGGAAAACTTATGGGACCAGAATGCTATGGGATGTAATTGCCCCGTGTTCGGTCCTTTTGTGATAATACTGCTCCCATGGCTGTGCTGGAGGCGTCCTTTTCAACCACATGTGGCAGGTCGGGTCGGGGATGCCGAAGAACTGGTGCTGTGGTGAAGGCAAGTTTAAATTCCTGCAAGGGGTTTTCTGCTTCGGGGGGCCAGAAGAATTTCTTATTTTTTCTCAGTAGGGAAGTGATTGGGTGAACTATTTGCGAAAAACCTTGGGATAAACCATTGGTAAAAATTGGCAAATCCGAGCACACTTTGTACTCCTTTTGGGGATGGCCACTGGAGGATAGCATCCATCTTGCGGGTGTCCATGTGAACTCCTTGTGGGGTAAGCATGAAGCCCAAAAATTCAAGTTCCGTAACATGGAAGAAGCATTTTTCCAATTTGGCAAACAGCCGATGCTGCCACAGCTTCTCCAGAACTGCCCTTACATGGCCAACATGATCCTTCTTGGACGTTGAGTAGATCAAAATGTCATCAATGTAAACGATTATGCAAACGTCCAATATTTCGTGAAGCACATAGTTCATGAAGAATTGGAATGCAGCTGGTACATTACATAACCCAAAGGGCATGACCTGATACTCAAAGTCTGTATTTGGTTTGGAATGCTGTCTTCCACTCGTCTCCGTTTTTAACTCTCACAAGGTGGTAGGCTCCTTGTAGGTCCAGTTTTGTGTAGATTTGAGTATTCTTCACCTGAGCTAGCAGCTCCGGGATGAGTGGCAGGGGATATCTGTTTTTTACTGTGATTTGGTTCAGGGTTCTATAATCTATGCAAGTTCTTAAGTCACCCTCTTTCTTTGGTATGAAAATGAGCACCGAGGAGACAGGAGACTTAGATGGGCAGATGAATCTGTTAGATCGGTACTGATCGAGGTAAGACTTCAGATGCTGGTTTTCTTGCTCTGTTAGAGCGTAAATTCTACTGCAGGGGATTTGTGCTCCGGGCACCAGATCGATCTGGCAGTCGTAAGGTCTATGTGGAGGCAGGGTGTTTGCTTGCTCCTATTGGAACACGTCCAGGTAATCCAGATATTCGGGGGCTGGGGAACCAGAGAGCCCCAGGATAGATTTTGTCTTGAGTTCTTGGCTCTTCACGCTTTTGTGGTAGCAGCGATTGGCGCATTCTTGAGGAAAGGTCAGCACTTGTGTTTGTTAGTCGATCCTGGGCTTATGGGTTTCCAGCCAAGGCATTCCTAAGATCATTTGGAACTGAGGAGCCCTGCTAAGATCGAAAGAGATGTCTTCCCGATGACCATCCTGACAAATCAGCGTGACTTTGTCGATATGTTGCATCACTGGGCCGGATATCAACTGAGATCCATCCACTGCTGTGACGTTTTCCGATTGTAGCTTTTGCTGGAGGGGAAGGCCTATTTGTGCAGCCAGATCTTGATAAATATAATTTCCCACCACTCCACTATCAATGTATGCCTCCAAGGCATGTACCTTTTGACAGTTGTTGGTGGTTGACCAAGAGTACCGGGATGACCAGATGTGAGGTCTGTACAGATTCCTTCTTCTCGCTCGACAAGTGGACCCCTACACTTGTCGGGCGTTGGAGTTTTCCGGGTTTTGTTCTTTCTCCTTGTTGACGTTATCCGTTGCACCTACTATTCTCTTGGGGGGTTTTTCCAGGCATTTCCGGAGGAAATGTCCTGCTCTTCTGCAGTATAAACAGAGTTGTTGTCTCCTCTTTTCTCTTTCCGCCTTGGAGATAGGAGCCCGCAATCCCCCGATCTGCATAGGCTCGGTTGGTTTGTGGGCTTTGACTAGATTGTCCCAGGGTCGCATATAGACCGACCTCATTTCAGATCTTTTGCAATCCATTTTTCGGTCCTGCAATCTGTTTTCCACCTGTACAGTCAGATTGATGTACTCCGCATAGCATTCAGGAGGGTTGACCACTTGGGCTAGAACATCCCTTAGTTCACCCGGCAATCCCCGGTAAAATAGTGTGGTCTGCTTCTCTTCTGGCCAATTTGTCTGTGCTACAAGATGATTAAAGGTAGCAATATAAGTCAGCAGATCATGATTTCCATGTCTGAGGGACAATAGTTCGTTATCGAGGGCTTGTCCTTGGGTGTGTCTAGCAAACCATTTCTCCAGTTCTCGTTGGAATTCTCCTAAGTTTCGGAGTAGAGGATCATGCCGATTTACTAATGGTATCCACCAGTCCGCTGCGCTGCCTCCCAAGTATGAAAGTACAAAGGCGACTCTTGCGCTATCGTTAGGGAAGGCCCCAGGACGGCACAAAAAGTGGGAGACATTGGTTCATGAATAAGGCATACTTGTTAGGATCGCCGGTAAAACGTTTGGGCGGGGCCAGTGGCACTGCCCCTGGGAGTAGCACTTGAACTGATGGTGATGGCTGCGGCATAGGAGTCTGTTCAATTCCAGGTAATGGAACCTGCCCGGCCTGTGTCTGAAACATCTGCCTTGCCAAGTCATCAGTTTGTTCTCGGGCTACAATAAGGTCCCTTCTTAAGGCATTGGTTTCTTGTCTGGAGGCATGTACTTTGGCCCGCAGTTCCCCCAGCAATTGGGCCAACTGGTCAGTTTCCGAGGTGTCCATAACGCCCAGGCAGAGATTTAGAGAGGCTTCGTGTTCTGTTACGCTCACCTGGTCTCTGCGGGGGCGTTTGGGCACGGTTCCTGTCCTCCCTGCACTTGGCTCCCCTGGATCAGGCTTTTTCCCCTGCTCCGGTAGTGTGGACTGTGCTGGTTGCTGACACTGCCCCTGACAGAGTACGAGAGGCCGTGAGAATGCTGTGGTCGGACTGTGATTTCCCTCGAACCCTTCTTCCCAGAACGAGATGAGCATGCGTTTTCCCATATAGTCTCACCTTTTTATTTATGAAGATGAGCTCTCAGTCCTGCTTCTCAACTGCAGGGGCGCCTTTAAAGAACCTAGTTTCTTCACTTGTCCATGTGCGTGGCAGCCCAGACCGGCTGTGGCTGACCACTTCTCAGGTAAGTGTTTCTCAACAATGAATATTTTCCGTATCCTTTTGCAATGTCATTTTTCCGTGATTATTGTCCGTAACCCTTATAATGTCTTTCCTTCTGCCCAAAAGGGGATGAAGGGTCCAGCGGAGTCGCGGTGTTAGAAGCAAGTCCAAATGGGGGCCAGAGGAGTTTACGATGTCCCAAGTAGAAGGTAAGTTTGGTTCTAAGGTCAAGTGCGATGAATGTGCTGTGTGCGACCTTAGCGTAAAGTCTTTGTTGTTTCTAACCTTGTTTGACCCTTTCTCCTGCAGGGATGGCCTGGCGAAGTCTGACGAGAGGCAGCTATCTGAAAGCCTGCTGGCGGTTGCTGGATGGATGGATTCACGAGGATGCTGAACGAGGCAAGCTCCCGCGTAGCTTAGATGCCCGGAACAGGTGAGGATGAGCTCCGACTGCGATGACTGCTAGAATCGGGAAGATGCGTTTCAGGCGATGGTATCGTTGGATAGTATTGCTGAAATCAGGTAAGAGCGCTTCAGGCGGCGGTGAGCGTTACACTGCTATCAGCAGACTAACGCGAAGCGCTTGCATGCGGGCGGGGCAGGCTTTAATAGCCTGGTCCCAGCCATGCCCCCTTGGCACTGCCTTGTGGCCCCACCTTGCTGCACGCAGAGGATGCTGCACATGCAGCCCAATGTTTTCCTATGGCCACGCTTGACCTGGATGCACGTGGGGCCCCTGCACGGGCGGAAAGAACACATGCATCAGAAACAAAGTGTGCAGAGCACACCTTCTCGGACTGGGTCCACTTGGACCCTTTATATGATGGAACTAGTGGTCCTTGCCAGGTGCCCATGACACTTCCCTTTTCATTATTCTATACACGCTCTCGTTCCGGCCTTAACATTGCTGTCAAAAATATCATATTGTTTTAAGTTATTAAACAGTCCTCGAATTACTGGAAACAAACACTTTACTATTACCCTCATTGCCAACGGTGCACACCCACTCGCTGTCGTGTTGTTCCTGCTATAATCGTCACCAATACTTGTATCAACACCATTGCGAATCCTATATGCATTTCCATTATTATTGTTAACATTCAAGTTGCTACTTATATATGTAAATCCACTAATATTATTAACATTTATATGTACTGTCACGTTTAAGTATATAGTCCCATTCCCCCCCTTTATATGACCTCCCCCTATAACATACTCTCCCCAATAAAGCCCCAACAATACCATCAATATCATACATAAACCTGCAATAATGGTCATTCCACAGTAATAGGCACACGCCCATATATTATCATTTGTGCATCCATACTTCTGGGTACAATGTTATTTCATTGACAGTTGCTTTTATGACTGTTTTCTTAACGAATACACTTTGGCAAAAAAAATCATCAAAATATTGGGGGTTGGGGGGTGGCAGATAAGGGGTTGGGAACAGTTCAGGGTTCGAAATTGAGGGGAGCTGGGAGCTATTTAGCTCCTGCTTGTAGCCTAGAAGAGCCTGGTTAGCCTGACACCAACAGCTACCCAGAGCTACTTATGGTGCCTCGGGCCAACTGATGCCGAACACACATTCCTATATGACATTAACTCTGTGTGTTTGGGACAAACAAGAAGTATTAGGACACATATATACGACATATAAAGCATAAGGGGTCATAAATAATGGACATAATGTTAAGTTTGTATCTTATATGGAAGTTGTTCGACCTATGATATGGCATTTATAACGCGCCTATACGCAAGTGTTTCAAGGCGCGACAAGGCAAGGGAGGGGAAACCGAGGGAAGACAGAGACAACGATCCTACTAGGCCAGGTGACATTGAGCTTGCGCATCTAGAGAGAAGGGGGGAAGGGGAAATGTGCGTGGGGAAAAGGGAGGTGGCAGTGCATTACATAGGATAACAGTAAAATAGATAAAGACAAATAAAATTGCGGCCAGCTGGTGGCTAGTGTAAGTGCAGACATCAGGTGTCAAGTGATGGTCTGGGCTGTAGGGATACAGAAACAGTCCCCTACTGCAAGGGGTGCCAGTGCAGGTGTGCAACTGGCGGGTAGGAGACCTGGGCCCGAGATCAGAGGTTATCCAAGCAACCAGTGCAGTTTTAGATTCAGCCGGGAGATCAGCAGGGGAGAGGAGTAGAGAGAGCAAAAGCAAAGAGAGGGTCTTGAAGTGCTTCCGGAACTGGAGATGGTTCTCCTCAAGCTTCAGAGAGGCAGGGAGGCTGTTACAGAGGCAGGACCCAGCAGAAGAAAGAGATCTACCACCAACTAGCTGGTTGGAGAAGCGACTGACCCTGAGGGAGTTGGAGGCGGGTGAGCGAAGAGCTCGGGAAGAAAGATATTAAGGAAGAGAGAGTTGAAAGTATTGATGTCCCAGGCATCAGAAGGCCTTGTAGACAATGCAGAGGGCTTTGAACTTAGTCCTCGCAGCCACTGGGAGCCAGGGCAGAGATTTAATTCCTGGAGAGATACGATCCCTGGGCTTGAGGAGGAGGACAAGTCTAGCAGTACTGATTTGGATGAGTTGCAGAGAGTAGAGGCAGGCAGATTTAGAAAGAGGCTGTTGCAGTAGTCCAGCCTAGAGAGAACCAAAGCTCTGGAGACAGTGAGCTTCTGGGGGAAGGAGAGGAAAGGAAGAATACCTCTTGGAGGTCCAACTGATAGTGTGACTTCTTAGAGATGTCAGTGATGTGAGGAGAGAAGGAAAGTGTCGAGTCAAAGATGACCCCAAGGTTTTTAGCCTTGTATGTGGGAGCAGGAAGAGGGCCAAGAGAGGCCGGCCCGAGAGTGACCGGAAAGGAGGTAGCAGGTGTGCTGATGAGGAGAATCTCAGTCTTACTGGCATTAAGGCAGAGATCGTTGGCGGTACACCAATCCTGGATAACGGACAGACAGAGATAAGAGAAGACGAGGTGGCGGAAGGGAGCCTGAAAATGAGTTGTGTCCTCCGTATAGCACTGAAATTTGGGGCAGAGAGTGGCAATGCAGTGGGCAGGAAGTGCCAGGTATTGGTGAACAGCCAGGGAGAAAGGATGGACCCCCGGGGAACACCACAGTTAGAGATAGAGGAAGGACCCAAACAGTATGCGCTCTGTTATCACAGAGCGTTATGTTCACGTTCTTTCGGAGTATCAAGAAAACTACATGCATCCCAAGCAGTATTTAGCATATGCTGCATGCAGTTAATGTTCCAGTATAGTTGCAGTGTTAGCCGGGTTTCCTCACCCCTGTGCCTTCAATGCTCTGGTATTTCCTCTGCGGTTACCGGAATCCCTCCCGTGCCTGTCTCAACACTGGCATGCGGTCAGTAAAAAGTTGAAAGGATGCTCCATTCACGGTATGGAAGCTCCTGATTAATGGCACTTATCTTTAAGGCCCGCGTGGCCTGAAGGATCTGCTTCGGGCGAGGGCTGGGACCCGCAATGTGCTTTGCCAGACTGGAGCTTCTCCTGATGCGGCCGCCCTGAGGAAAAGTCGAGCACGAACAAGTGTTCAGTCCTCGCGCATGGGCACGAGTCAGGACGTTGGCCTGAGCGTTGCCCAGCAAGTTTGCAGGCACTGTGTGCCTGCTTTCCTATGCGTAGGAGGTGCCGGAGCTGCTGGGAAATGCAGTTCTTTGTTTCCAGCTGCTGGGGCTTGTAGTTCCTTTCCCCCTTTTGCCTGGTATTGGATTTCTTGTGCCTTTTGCCAGCAGATGCCAACCTAGTACACCTACAGGAAGGACAAAGGTGGCATCTGCTGAGTGAATAGGCCCCCACAGTGCCTGCTACGGTTTCCTGTTGTTTTGCTTTTGCTTTACGACAGTACATCCCCTCCCCACAGAAGGGCCTGGTTTAGTTGGATGATTGCGGTGAAACGGGCATCAGAGCCGAGGAACATGTATATTGGTGCCGGGTTCCCAAGAACGATCTTCGGGGGCCGAAATCCACCCAGTCAATAAAATAATACAATTGACCCCCTCTTATTTGTGAATTTAGAATGGTTCGTACCTCGTATTCTGGATACCTTTCCACCAGAATGGGTGGCGGTCTTTCCATGCATGTATGTGGTGCAGCTGGTTTTAAAAGTGCCACTGTCGAACTCGCCCCTTCTGGGCTTCCTGGTCCCTGTCGCGTCGGGCCTTACACTCCATAATACTACCAACATGGCGGCAAGCTCAGCACGCTGCTCGCCAGTCTTCACGTTCTACACAGCGTCCTCTATAAAGAAGCCACACCCCCGCGGCCCCGCGCATCTCAACGCTGCTACTAGCTGTGATCGGACGTGTGTTCCGAACTTTCTCTAGTGCTACTTGCTATCCCCTGGCCCCTAGATTCCCTTCTTTCGACTTCTTCCCTCTTTTCTACCTCCCGGAATCTCTGTGCCGCTTCCGCGCGCCCCCAACACCTTCTTGAATACTCCTGGAGTTTCCCGTAATCCTGGACATCGAAGCTGAACGTAATCTGGAAGCCGAGGACGGCCGAGCGGGCTTATTTAAGTCCCGAACCATACGAAAGAAGACTCCACCAAAGGAGGACATCGGGCAACATAGACAGGTGAGAAGGGGGGAAACCTTTGACAAATTGAGACGCCACCTGACTGAAGTCGATACAGACATGGAGGCGGCCATCCAGGATCTTATGCGTGGCATGCAAGAATTATCGACCGAAGTACAGAACTTGAAAGCGGAGAACGCCGCGCTGAAACAATTGATACTCTCACGCGACTCTGCCTCTAAGGACAGCGTGCTATTGGGCGGCATTGTTGACAAATATGACGGCTGTGCAAAAACCCTCTGAGGATTCCTGGATTCTTGTTTGGTCCACTTTACCTTTAAACCTTATTATTTTTCCACCCCCAGGGCTAAAGTGGGGTTTATTATTTCTCACCTCTCCAGGAATGCCTTAGCCTGGGCCACACCATTAGTTAACACCGGAGATTCTCTTTTGGATGATTATGATGGATTCATTCAAGCACTAAAAACTATGTTTGATCGCCCAGAACAGGTCTTTAGTGCTCAAGAACGCTTACTCGATTTCCAGCAAGGCTCTCAGGACATGCTCACCTACGTAACTCGATTCAAGCAATTGGCTAAAGAAGCGGGTTGGCCTACTGAAGCTTGCTTCACCCTCTTTCGAAGAGGGCTAAATGAAGATGTTAAGGATGAATTAGCCAGGGTAGTACATCCTAGTTCTTACCAGGCACTTATGGATCTTGCTCTACAAATTGATTTCCGAATCCAGGAAGGAAAGGCAGAGAAAAGGAAGACCAAGTCAACCATCCAAAAAAATCCTCTTGCAAGCCCTTCAAAATCCGAAGATTCTCCTGCTATTACAAATGAACCTGAACCCATGCAGCTAGGGGCCTTCCGTGGACCCATATCCCCCCAAGAAAGGCTGAGAAGGATCCATACTGGCTTATGCATGTACTGTGCCTCGGACAAGCATTTAAGAGAATGTCCCTTAGCCCCTCCACAGCGTTCGGGAAACGCCAGCTCCCGATCCTAGATGGAGCTCAGTTTCGGGAGAGAGCTGCAGGCTCCACATCTATACCATCCTTGAACTCTCCTGGACAAAACTCCCTGGTAGTCTTACAGGCTTTTCTATCGTCATCTGAGAAGGAATCCTACCCCATTCTGGCACTAGTGGACTGTGGGGCCATGGGAATATTCATAGATCAGGAATGGGTCCTTAAACACCATATTCCTTACGAATCCCGGAACGTCCAGCAACCTGTAGAAGCAATTGATGGAAGACCTCTTTCTTCTGGACCCATAACCCTTCAGACTAAGGAAATTGAGCTCGCTATAAACCATCACCGAGAAAGGATAAAGTTTGACATCATAAAATCTGCCCATTACCCAATGGTTTTGGGAATGCCCTGGCTACAAAAACACAACCCATACATCAATTGGACAGCTGGTTCCCTTTTCTTAGGTTCCGAATTTTGTATGTCCCATTGTCTGCTCCAGGATCCTTCACCGACAACATCAGAAGAACATTCAACAACTCGGCAAGATCCTCTTATGGTCTCCAATATCATCCAGGTTCCTAAAACCTACCAGGAATACGCCAATGTGTTCTCTTCTGCTATTGTCCAAGCCCTGCCACCCCATAGGCCTGAGGACTGTGCTATTGAGACTGAACCTTCAGCCGTGATTCCCTTTTGGAAGGATGTTCATCCTGTCTGAACCAGAGAAAAAGGCCCTTTGTGAATACCTAGATACTAACCTAAACAATTGCACCATACGCCCATCCAAGTCTCCGGCTGGAGCTTCATTATTCTTTGTTCCTAAAAAAGACACCAAGGAACACAGACCTTGTCTTGATTATCGAGGTCTTACTCCGTGCACCCTTAAGGATCGTTATCCATTACCCTTGATCTCGAATATCCTGGAAGCCGTAAGAGGAGCCGTAATATTCACCAAATTGGATCTTGGGGTGCTTATCACTTGATTTGTATTAGAGAAGGTGACGAATGGAAGACAGCCTTCAGAACACCCTTCGGTCATTACGAATACTTGGTCATGCCCTTTGGACTCTCTAATGCTCTGGCAATCTTCCAACGCTTCATGGACCGGGTGTTTTCGCATATGCTATTTCTTTTCGTCATCTTCTACTTGGATGATATTTTGATATTCTCTAAGGATCCTCTCAAGCATGAAGAACATGTTAAATCAGTGTTACAACGGCTACGCGAACGCAAGCTTCTAGCAAAATCCGAGAAATGCCCTTTTCATGTTTCCACTGTTCACCATGTAGGATTTGTCCTTAGCCCAGATGGCATAGGCATGGATCAATCCAAGGTTAAATCATACTATCCTGGCCAACTCCGACCTACGTAAAACAGATCCAATCTTTCCTGGGCTTGGCCAATTTCTATCGGAAGTTTATACCATTCTTCTCCGAGATTGTTCAACCGATCATCTCCTTGTTGAAAAAAGATACTCCCTATCGATGGACCCAAGCCCAGGAGAAGGCTTTCCAACGCCTAAAAACAGAATTTACACAAGCCCCCATCCTGGTTCAACCTGATATAAATCGACGATTCTTAGTGGAAACAGATGCCTCTAACTATGCCATCGGAGCAGTTCTGAAACAGGAACTAGATGACAGGCTGGAACATCCTCTTGCCTATCTTTCACAGACATTGACCTCCAGTGAAACTCATTACTCAGTCTTAGAAAAGGAACTTCTAGCCAACCGCCAAGCCTTCACCGAGTGCCGTCATTTACTTCTAGGAGCTAAACATCCTGTCCAGGTTCAGACGGACCATATGAAATCTCCAAGTGTTACAGGCCCTGGAATGCAGGAACAGCCGTCAGGCCCGTTGGGCGTTCTTCTTTGCTCAATACCAGTTCCAAGTTCACCATGTTCCGGGAACACAAAACATAATTGCTGACGCCTTGTCTCGGCGCCCTGACTATGAACCTCCTGATGACCGAGCATTTCCCTAGATGTTTCCCCACACAATAATTGTAGCCCAGGCGACCAGCCTCCTAGATGAAGTCCGCATTCAGACTCAATCCTCGGAACTCTGGAAAGGTATCTCGGACAGGAACCAGTGGAAACTGAAGACCAAAGATGGATACTTGTTCAAAGACAATGCCTTGGTCATCCCAACACAAAACTACAGCAAAGGATAATAAATCTCTGTCACAGTACTCTTTACTTCGGGCACCGTGGTATTACCAATACCCTCCGATTAATACAAAGGCAATTTTGGTGGCCTGGAGTGCAAACTGATGTACAAAGGTATATCCAGGCCTACTCTGTCTGTAATCAAAACAAACATGACAACAAGCGACCAGCGGGTTTATTGCAGCAACCTCCACTTCCAACAAGGCCTTGGGAATTCATAGCAACAGACTTCATTGTGGAATTACCACCTTCCAGGGGATACACCTCTGTTTAAACTACCATCCTCGTCAGAATTTTCCTGGAACACATATTCCGACTGCATCGACTCCCTTCCAAGATCATATCAGACAGAGGACCCCAATACATTTCTCAGTTCTGGAAACATCTTTGCCAAATACTAGGAATCCAATGCGCTCTTTCCTCAGGATATCATCCCCAAACCAACGGAGCCAAAGAGCGCGTAAACCAAACCTTGGAACAATACCTCCGTTGCTTCGCTACCAAGGTCCAGGACGATTGATCCCTCTTAATACCAGTGGCGGAATTCGCCTATAATAATTCGGACCACTCTGCTATTAAGACCAGTCCTTTTTTCTGTAACCAAGGATTTCACCCTTCGGTTCTACCCTCCATCCTTCCTCATCCTACAACAGTTCCAACAGTCGATTCCTGGATTGAAATGCTCATTAATGTTCAAAGAGAAGCCAAAGAACAATTAGAAAAGGCCAGGACCCAGACCAAACTGTATGCGGATTCCAAACGAAGACCAAGCCCCTCCTATACAATAGGGGATAAGGTTTGTCTGTCCTCGACAACTACTACCACGGCATTTGCAACCAAATAAATTGGCTCCTCTATATTATGGGCCATTCCTTATAAAGGAAACCATCAACCCAGTGGCCTACCGACTCAAGCTTCCAGACTCCTGGAAGAAAATCCACCCAGTCTTTCACCCGTCCTTAATAAAGCCATATGTTCAGACCTCTCGAACTAACCTTCGGCCCAAACCATTAATCATCATTGACCAACTGGAGTATGAGGTCTCCAGGATTTGCGATTCTAGATATAGACGTGGCAAACTCCAGTACCTAGTGGAGTGGAAAGGCTATCCCCCTAGTGAACGCACTTGGGAACCTATCTCAAATCTAAATACCCCCAAGCTACTCAGAAGGTTCCATCTCATACACCCGGGCAAACCCGGTGGAACGAGTTTCCGGAGGAGGCATGCTGTCATGAACCATCAAACTCGCCCCTTCTGGGCTTCCTGGTCCCTGTCACATCGGGCCTTGCACTCCATAATACTACCAACATGGTGGCAAGCTCAGCACGCTGCTCGCCTGTCTTCACATTCTATGCAGCGTCCTCTATAAAGAAACCACACCCCTGCGGCCCCGCGTCTCAACGCTGCTACTAGCTGTGATCGGACGTGTGTTCCGGACTTTCTCTAGTGCTACTTGCTATCCCCCGGCCCCTGGATTCCCTTCTTTCGACTTCTTCCCTCTTTTCTACTTCCCGGAATCTCTGTGTCGCTTGCGCGTGCCCCCAACACCTTCTTGAATACTCCTGGAGTTTCCCGTGATCCTGGACATCGAAGCTGAACGTAATCTGGAAGCCGAGGACGGCCGAGCGGGCTTATTTAAGACCCGAACCATACGAAAGAAGACTCCATCAAAGGAGGACATCAGGTAACATAGACAGGTGAGAAGTGGGGAAACCTGTGACAGCCACGTGGAACACAGGGTGTATTTTCATATGGGATGGTAAGTGTAAATGCATGGGGACTGGATTCATGATTTGTACAATGTGGAATGAGCCAAGAAAATGAGGCTTCAATTTTTCGGACCCAGGTAATTGTAAATGTGTCGATAACCATGCCTCATCTCCCACCTTGTATTCTGGACTTGCTCAACGTTTTCTATCTGTGTATATTTTGCTTATGTCTTTAGTGGTAAACAGATTCTGATGTGCTTTTGCCCATGTTTGTGTTAAGAGTTCAATTCGTGCCTGCACTGATGGTAGCATATACGAGACATGAGTAACGGAGGGTTGCATATGTGCATTGTACACATATGTGGTGTAAAAAGAAGAATACCCAGTAGAGGCATTTTGGGAGTTATAGGCTAGTTTGCCAAGCCAAAGGGCCTCCACCCAAACCCCCTCAGTGCTGTGTGTAAAGCTCCAGTGTCTGGTTCAGACGCTCTGTATATCAGTTTGTTTCTGAATGGTAACTACTGGACATTTGTAGGGTGACTCCGATCTTTTTACAGAATAGGCACCAGAACTTTGAAGTGACCTGTGATCCACGATCCAAGACTATATGCTGTGGTATCCCATGTAGGTGGCCTATATGCTGTAGAAACAAATCTACTAACTCACTGGCTGATGGCAATACCTTGCAGGGAACAAAGTGAGCGAGCTTTGAAAGTGAGTCCACCACTACCAATACCGTGGTGTGTCTTTGGTCAGAGGGTAGTTCCACGATAAAATCCATTGAAATGGTATGCCATGGCTGTGTAGGTGTAGGTAGAGGTCGTAAAAAGTGCCATTGGTTTGCAGTGGTCAGTCTTGTTCCGCACACATACTTCACATTGTTGCACGTACTCTTGAACTTCCTTATGGAGACCTGGCCACCAGTAATGTCGTTGAATCAGTTCGTGTGTCTTATTAACACCTGGTTCAACAGCTAATGGTGAGTCATGACACCACTTTAGTGCTTGTGTTCGAAGGACTGTGGTGGGTAAGTATACTGCTGTTACCCGATAAGGTAACCCATTCAGTAGATGACAGCCTTTCTTGGGATCTTCCCATTGGTGCAATTCTTGAGCTGTGATTGCCTTTCCTATTTGTTCAAATAGTCCATTGATAGTACTTCCTATGATTTTTGTCTGTGGTAATATGGGCTTTCCTGCTTTTTCTGAGGTTGTAGACATTGGAATGTCTGGGTACCTGGATAATATGTCTGCTTTCTTGTTCTCTAGTCCTGGACGATGTGTCACCACAAAATCGAAGTATGCAAAATACAAGGTTCATCTTAGTTGGCACAGAGTCAAGGCGCATGCAGACTTAAAGAACTGGAGGTTGCGATGATCCGTTACGACTGTTATGGTGTGTCGTGCTCCCAGTAAGTAATGCCTCCATTCGGCGAAGGCTGCCCTGATGGCAATTAACTCACGATCAGCTATCGTATATTTCTGTCCTGTTGGGTTTAGCTTTCTCGAATAGTATGCTATTTAGTGTAAGTGGCCCGACTGGTCATGCTGGGATAAAACTGCACCCAAAGCGTAACTGGAGGAGTCTGTTTCCACTATGAATGGCTGTGATGGATCGGGGTGTAGCAGGACTGGCGCTGATGTGAAGGCCTCCTTCAGGTGATTGAAGCTGCGTTCCACCCCTGCATCCCACACAAACGGTGTACCTTTCCTGAGAAGTGGTGTGATGGCGAGTACCTTCTTGGTAAAGTTTTGGATAAACCTTCTCTAGAAGTTTGCAAAGCCCAGAACCGATTGTACTTCTTGATGCTCTTCGGAGCAGGCCATTCCAGGATAGCTTGGACTTTATGGGTGTCCATTTTGACTCCTTCAGGCGACAAGACAAACCCTAAATACTCCACTGTGGTACAGTAGAAATCACATTTAAGTTTTGCATACAAGCAATGTTCCCATAAACGTTGCAGTACCGCTTTCACATGCTGTATATGTTCCTCTTTGGTCTGGGAGTATATCAGTCTATCGTCGATATAAACCACGGCAACGACATCCAGGTAACCACAGAGGAATGTGTCCAGAAAATGCTGGAAGGCGGCAGGTGCATTGCAGAGACAGAATGGCATGACTTGATACTCGTACAGTCCAAATTTCGTTCTAAACGCAGTCTTCCACTCGTCTCCTTCACGCACCTGCACCAGATGATATCCAGCTTGGTATATATGGTTGCTCCACGCACCTGTTCTAACAGAACCGGTATGAGGGGAAGAGGGTACCGATTCTTCACGGTGATACGATTCACTGCGCGGTAGTCAATGCAAGTCCTAAGGTCTCGCATTTTTTTCGGTACAAAGAACAATAGTGAGGACACGGGTTAGGTGGAGTGGCATATAAAGCTGTTCTTGTTACGCTCACCTGACTCCCACGGAGGCGCTGGCCTGGTTCGCGCTGCTGTGACCTCTTCTAAGGTGATGCGCAGGGTTCGGAAGACGGACTGAACCGGGCCCCCAAATCTGGCTTGTCTGGCTCGCAGAAGTATCCTTCTGTAGGCGAAAATAGGGTATTAACTGTCTGCGGGGTAATGCAATCGGCCTCCCACTTTCCCCTCTCACCCTCCTTGAAACCCTTCTATGATTTCTCGTAGCGTCTCACCTTAGGGTCTGGAAGGACGAGCTCTCCATCCTGCTTCTGATGCAGGGGCGCGTTGGTATCCAGTTACTTCACTGGATTTTCGGATTGGTGAGAACCAAACTTGCTTGGCTTCCAGGTAAGTTTTTTGATAAGAGGTTCCCCTTGTGTCCATGCATTAATGTACTAATGCTAGTGTCTTTTTCCCCATAGGGGCCGGGGTACAGAATGCCGGGGAACAGGCACCGACCCGAGATGAGAGGTGAAATCCTTGTAGAAATCAGGTAAGTCTTTAATGAGCGTTTTTTGGTAATGTCTTTTCATTCGCTCATTAACGCTGATGTCTCTTTTTCCCCTTAGGGGCCAGGGTCTGGAAATGCCAGGATGTGGCGCGGACCCGAAATGAAGAGGGAATGAATCAACAGGTAAGTCTTAACATGGAGATTTAGCTTTCCTTATTCCCTTCTCTCTCTCACCTTTTGGTCTGGTCTTTTTCTCCCTAGGCGCTGGGGCGTGACTGCGAATCCGGATGATCGCTGCTGAACATGGAGGCGCCCTGTAAAGGTGAGTGGAATGCGGCGCTGCAGCGATCGACGCAATGAGCTTTTAAATTAAAGTCTTCCTTTTCAGGATTGTCGCGAGATGTCTCCGGGATGCAGATTTAGCAGATAAGGACTTTTCCTTCTTCTGTTCTCTTCCTTTGCAGGTGATCCAGGATGCTGCCAGGCGTGGCAGAAGTCAGGATGCAGGAGCAGACACGGTGAGCGTCCAGCTGCTAGATGCAGAACAACGCGAAGCACGTGTGGCCGTTCGGGTGGGATTTAAATAGCCTTGGAAGAAGTTCCAGGTATGAATCCTTCCTCCAATCAGGTATGTATCCTTCCCCGACCACGCCCGGATGGTAAATTAGTCCCACAGGTAAAGTAGTTCCTTTCAGGCCTCAAGGAGGCCGGGATCCTGCAGCATGGTCTGCATCAGGTAAGTGCACCCAAGCATTCCCATAATGAGCCTGGGGCCTATGGCGCCAGGACACTGTCCAAAGGGCCCCTATATGGGGTTGCTGGGTCCTTCCTTGGGGACTGGATGTCCGCTTTCAGAGACGCCGGGCTTGAACCGGCTCCCTGGGAGCGGACATCATGACAGTTCTGTAAGTTGGCATCAATGTACTCTTTGAGGTGTTTGTTCTCCGCTTCTGTTAGAGCTTAAATCCTGCTACATGGTAATGTGGCTCCTGGTTCTAAATCTATCCTGCAGTCAAACGACCGATGCAGAGGCAAGGATTCTGCTGCTGCCTTACTGAAGACGTCCCAGTATTCCTCGTAGTCTGGGGCTAAACCCACTGCCACGTCTGTGTTATTTGCCTGCGTTGCACCCAGTACCTGAACGACTCGTCCTTTTTTCTTGGAACAGTGGCTGCTGCAATACTCTGAAGAAAACCAAACCGTACCATGCGTCCAGTCAATGGCGGGATTGTGCAACGTGAGCCACGGTACACCCAGAATGAGTCCAAACTGCGGGGCTGATATGACATCAAACCAGATGATTTCTTTGTGCCCTTGTATTTCCAGAACCACCTCCTCGGTGTGCTGCATTACTGGTCCGGACTTCAACAGGGATCCATCTACTGAACAGACCGCCTGCTTGCTTCCCTTAAGACTAACGGACAAGCCAGTGATTGCGCATATATACTATCCAAAAAATTCCTGGTGGCTCCGGAGTCCAACATGTTGACTGGCAAGTCCTTTTGACGTGTTTGCAGAACTCCTGTGACTGTGATGTGGGACTTGTAAGCGTGGGTTACGTTAGCTGACACATGAATGGGGACGTTGATAAGGCTTTGTCTCGGCAGATCCACCCCAATCACTGGCAAGCGCTGGCGTTTCCCAGCAACGGGGTCCCTTTTGGTTTGGCCCCACATTCCTACACAAAGTGGCCTGACTTACCACAGTACAGACATAGCTTTTCTCGTCTCCGCTTTTCCCTTTCTTCTATGGATATATGTCCTCTGACTGATCTATTTGCATCAGTTCTGCTTCCGGAGCCTTATCACTTTTTGTCGTCGTTGACCTTTGGTAATCCAGCCTCGCTGAGCTCTGCTTGTTTTCCCACCTTAGTTTGTTCTGACGTCTCTCACCTTGACAATGATCCAAATGCAATGCCAGATCCATCATCTCTGTACATGAGTCTGGCTGCAGATCTTCTTGCGCAATGAGATCCTTCAGGTCGTCTCTAAGGCCTTGATAGAAGAGAGACAGTATTTTCTCACAAGGCCATTCTGCCTCTACCACCAGGCGATTAAAGGAGGTCACATACTTCACCAAGTCTTTACTGCCTTGTTGCAACATTAACTCTTCCCGATCTCTCATGAGAGAGGTTACCTTTCGATTAAAGATTTTTCCGAACTCTTCTTGGAAGCCCCGCCAGTCGTATAACACTGCATCGTCTTTCTGCACTAAAGGCGTGGCCCAGACTGCTGCATCCCCCGTGACGTACGAAATAGCAAATGCTGTACGGGCCTGATCAGATCGAAAGATGGTAGGCTTCATTAAAAAATGTAACTGGCACTGAGTGATACAGGTAGTGTATTTCTGGGGATCCCACCCATACCTTTCTGGGGCAGCTAGGGCCAATGGTGGTTCGGTAGTCACCTGGACTTGAACTGGGGTTGGGGAAGCCGCTGGGCCTCTCTGAGGGAGTGGACTTCCCTGCGCGGTGAGCACCTGCACACGAGTGGCCAACGTTCCACAGTCCTGCCGTATGGCGGCCAAGTCGGCTTTTAACTCATGCAAAACCTGGGCTAATTGCTCCATGGCGGCTGACTTCGTGCTACCTGGGTGCTAAATGATACATGGGTTTGTGCTGCTTCCAAGGCAAATCTTAGTCCAGCGCAGAGGCAGCACAAACTCCTACCCCTCCTTGGCGGTCTTGGAACTGTAGGCACACAGGCCTCCGCGACCCCCACGGGGAAAGAGGATTAGGGTCCACGGATTGGATGAGTAGAGGGTTGTAGGTACACCGGAAAGAGAGTTAGGAAGAAGTAATGGATGGGTATAGGGACTGTAGGGAAAACATGCTCCTTGGCTCTTGTCTTGTGGGCCTAGTCCAGCTGGCGTTGTGCTGGTAAGGCCTTGCAGCACCTATTACGTTCATACATGCACTCTTTCACACACCCTACTGGAGGTCTTACCACTCAGTTTGTATCAGCACTGAGTTCCCCACAGGATATGGCTTGTTACCAATAGAGCACATAAAGTGCTTGCTCAGTCCCTTGACACGGATTCAGGAACTTGGCACCTAACCTCTGTGCCCCAATATGAGGCAACTTGCTGAGCACCTTGCTTTAGTGCCACCTTTTACAAAACATGAGGAATAAATAACATTGGATACTAACTGTACACTGCTGGTCTAACAACTAAACCATTAATTACTGTGCTGCAAAACGCTGTCTTGCGTATAAACACTGTTTTCACATAATGTTATAATGTGAAGAAAACCAGCACTTAGTTTGGGCTTTTTTCGCATGTCCTGTGAGTTGTCCCTGCAACCTGCGGTCTCCCGAAGGCCTGTGAGCCACGTCTATGACTGGCAAAGGAGAAACAGTTAGTATGCGCTCTGTATCACAGAGCGTTACGTTTACATTCTTTCTGAGGATCAAGAAAACTACATGCATCCCAAATAGTATTTAGCATATGCTGCATGCGGTTAATGTTCCAGTATAGCCGCCGTGTTAGCCGGGTCCCCACTCGTGCCTTCAATGCTCCGGTATTGCATCTGCAGTAACCGGAATCCCTCCCGTGCCTGTGCCAACACTGGCATGTGGTCAGTAAAAAGTTAAAATCATGCTCCTTTCACAGTATCGAAGTGCCTGATTAATGCCACTTATCATTAAGGCCTGCAGGGCCTGAAGGATCTGCTTTGGGCGAGGGCTGGGCCCTGCAATGTGCTTTGCCAGACTGGAGCTTCTCCTGATGCGTCCACCCGGAGGAAAAGTCGAGCGTAAACAAGCGTTCAGTCCTTGCGCATGCGCACGAGTCGGGGTGTTGGCCTGGGCGTTGCCCAGCAAGTTTACAGGCTGCGTGTGCCTGCTTTCCTATGTGTAGGAGGCACTGGGGCTACTGGGAATTGCAGTTCTTGTTCCTAGCTGCTGGGGCTTGCCGTTCTTTTCCCTCTTTTGCCTTGTATTGGATTTCATCTGCCTTTTGCCAGCAGATGCCATCCTGCCATACCTGGTACACCTACAAGCAGGACAAAGGTGGCATCTGCTGAGTGAGTAGGCCCCCACAGTGCCTGCTATTAGCTGTTTCCTTTTGTTTTGCTTTTGCTTTACGACACCATCCAATGCCACACCACGCTGTGACACACACGATGCCCTTCATAGGGCCTGTTCTTCATCCAATTAAACACAAATACAATTAACAAGCTATAATAAACACTATTTGTTCCAAGCCTACTACTTATGTGAGACCACTACTTTTATTTCCGTATTTCTCCTTTAAATAATGTATTTTATCGTGGTACCGCCTTCCCTCCCATTCTGAGGAGGGGATCCCTGCCTTACCTTATAATGTCTTACCAAAATATCTTTACAATACAAACGGCAATAACAGGATCCGCCTGCTCCAAAAGGGATGCCAGATCATTACTTCCAGCCCAGCCCAGTCCGTCCATCTTCCATCACGTGGGTGCTGCAGAGATCATCTTCTCACCGACGAAGGTCGAAGAACAAATGAACTACTAGGAGACACTGACCCACACACACAAGGTCTCCACCCTTGCTTTGAATTATAATGTATCCCTCACAGCACCTTGCAATACAAATCATATGATTGGAAGCTCACGCAGACGTGCAATGTCCGCTCTCTTTGACCATTCAAGACTTGTTACTTTAGGGCTGATGGTCACGTTGTGCCATGAATTCAGGGATCTGGGTGCTTAGTCAGTTTTATGGGCTATAACTCGTGGTCGCCAGGGAGCGGGCCGGGTCAGGCTTTGGCTAGTGTCAGACAACATGCACACCAGGAGCCGGTCTATGACCGCGGCTTTGTAGGGCACATTCCTTTCGAGTAGAAAACATCTTTACAACACTTTTAGAACAATGAATGAGCTTTATGGTGGTTGGGGATGTGGGTTGTCCTCATGGGAGCTTGGGCATGGCTGGAAGTTTCCCTTGTTTCTCAATTAGGGCCTAGTGCATGAAATGCCTCATAGGAGGGAGGGACTAACTATGGTTGGCATAGAGGCGAAACACAATTGTGGATAGATTAAATCTATGGCTCTAACGAACTGGAAGGCAACTGTTCACCCCTAGTGATGATGACCATACAATGGAATGTGTCAAGCTGCTCTGCATTTGTTAAGACTGTAGAGGAGGAGTCAAGTACCCCCACCTCAACCGTTCCGCCCCTTGTACCTGTATGCTGGAAAACAGAGTATGTGACGTACACAGAACAGTTGAGCCAACAAAGGGCAGAGTATGGACTCTGCAGTACCAGTGAAAATACTGACAGCAAAGAGACTCCTGAGGCAAGGTTCCCATTGAGAAAACCATACCTGCATACAAGATAATATGATGGTCCTTTGAATGAAATCCCGGAAGAAGCAGAGCCAATAAATGGCAAGGACGAATGGTAACGTCACTAACCATTGCCAGTACACGTCACAAAGAGCTGAGATAACGTACATAGAAGAGATGCAGAGACCAGAGAATGCAGATATTCTATATGGCATCAAGAAAGTAACAAGGATAAGTTACATCTTGGGATCAAGGTGAAGAAGCTTATGCCACAGAAATAGATGAAGACATCGAGTCATTTTACACGTGTACAGATGCAAAAGAAACGCAAGTAGAAAAAATAATCATGAGGCTAGCTTATAGTGAATAGATTGCGGAAAGCGCCAATATACATATATACCTATGGACAAGTGAAGGATGGATGTTTCCACTACGCATTATAGCACTGCTGGACAGTAGCAAGAAATCCTAATTTCTAGTGTGTCGCATTTAAAAAGCAAATAGAATTATAAAGTGAATCTCAGCAGACAAAGCTGGACGAGCCAAGAAGCTAAGGTCTTGTCAAACTGGAGTAAACTGACATTGGATACAAATCGTGTGAAAGAACAAAACTCTTGTTCAGAAGGCATGAACATAACAAGGAAGACGTCAGAGGTTTATTAAAAAATAGTATTAAATGCACAAACAGGCTCGATTCCATGGTCTCCAGTCACATGGAAGCATGAAGTTGGATGAACAAGATGGTCACACCTACGCACGAGGGCAAACCGTGCTTTTCACTGCCTAAATTTCTCACAGTAAATAACACTTTCAAGGACGAGCTTCAAAGCCTAATTGACAGTAGACCAGTATTGACAGTAGACCATTGAGGTGATAATAGATTGATATGCTAATTGGTGGGAAGCAATGGTTAAGGCGAACTCGCCAGCACCTGGATGGCCACCCTGCAGGCTGTTAGACGTAGGTGGAAAAGTACTGACGGAGGGTAGAGTGCCAATCAATTGTAGAGGACCATGTAATTAGGGGTCCTATAGTTGTGGAAACCAATGGGATGATGAGTATTTAGTGACGTTCATAGTGGTTATTTTTAGGGCAGGGTTACTTGCCCCACCTGATGTTAAGTAACCAATCATATAGTCACACTTTTTATACTATTATGGATAGTATGGATCGTATACGTAGTTGTTCACTCAGAGCCAATCACCCATGCACATAGGTTTTTGTAATTTGCCTTTTAGGATGACATTTGTACACACGTAGGTTAAAGTCATTTATGCAGAGTATTGCTTATAAGATCACTGTTTTTACTAAGAAGGTTTGAGTAAGATGATCGAGCAAGTTCGTTATGCTCCCTGTTTTAGATACTTGATATTAAAACAGTCTTCCTTTTGCCAACTACCAGTCGTCTCTATTATTGATGTATGAATTAAGTCTGTATCCCCATCCATCTCCAGGGTAATTGCTACTCATCAAAGGGGCTGGGCTATCCAGTTCACTTGGTAGTGAGAGGATGGTTCAGAGCCATCGATCTGAGTAAACCTTAGAGTCCTGGAAATATCGGACGACCTTGGCCATTCGGCTGAAAGGACATGAAGCTCCCCGTAGATAGTGGTTAGTATAATTTGAAAAAACCTTGCAAGTTGGGTGTGACAGGTCCCCTAATTTCCATAGAATCCCCTGCCACGTCTAGGAGAAGCGGATCAATCGGAAGGATGAAGAGGCAGTAAAAAAGGCAGACAATCCCGAGAGTCAGAAGACGAAAATGATAGCAGTGAGTAAAAAACTGAGTGAGTTGGCAAAAGCATGGGTGGTGAGTGAAGAAACAAAGTGAGTAACGGAGGGTGGCGGAATAAACATAACGTGAGAGTAAGAGTGTAATATATATATATATATATATATATATATATATATATATATTATAAATATATATATATGTAGGGAATGCAATATTGTCTTGGGTGTGGCCACAATCAGAGAACATGCCCTGGCCTGCTTATTTTACAAAACGTAACATAAGAAATTTGAACCTAGAGTCCCGTAGCAAAACACGTAGAAAACTGATTTGATTAAAGGTGAATCTAAAGAGGTTAATTTACACTTGGTATGAAGTAGGTTAGAGGGGAAAACGAGTCTTAAAGGTGAGATTGTAGAAGATTTATGTGGCCGGTTGAGTTTGTCCGTTTTATGTGGTTTTGAAAAATGATGACATCATAAACGGAAAAAATGGATTGTTTTAAATTGAACTTGGTGGTTGTTTTTTTTTTTAGTAAGATTAAAGTAAAAATAGTGGTTAACGGGATTGGAGCTTGCGACGATTGGTGCTCACACATATTGTGGTGTTCTTCTGAAATGTATTTTTTTAAATCTGTGATTAAAGCAAGCGAGTGTCAAACAGGTTTAGAGTAGACGAGCTGAGAATGGAGGATATTACTCCGCTTGTGCATCTCTGCAAGCAGTTGCCAAAACATGCACCTAAGCTTAGACAGTACAGTGCGGAATGGGTTAAAGGAACCGCAGATAAAATGATCGTGACTGCAAGGAGGGTCACTATCGAAGGCAGTCCTGCAGCATATGATGACATATTTGCATGCAGCGTACACAGGAAAAAAGCTAGACAAGCGCCCAGCGAGATTAGAGCTTTGGAAGTTATACCAAGAGCAGCTAGATGAACCGCCCCATATATATTGGATACTTAATGTATGCAAAGAAGGGGGTGAGGAGCCCACTGCTCCCCCCACCCCAGCTGAAATAGGAGATGAGAGCAAGAAAGACTATGGGTTATACCCACTGAAGGAGCTTAAGGCAGCAACGGGGTATAGCAACCAGGCGTATGAATCACCTGAGCAAAGTAGTGACAAGGGTCCAGAGAAAAGTACGGAGAGAGATGCAATCTCTAAGGTCCCGAGGGACAGGGAGAGACACGATAAAGAGAGAAGTGATTGAGCAAGCACATCTCTAGATATAGGAAGAAAAATAATGAGATAGAAAGGAGAAAGAGACAAAGCTGATGAGATGCTTTTACAGAACAAATGGATGGGTGGTCAGATTCTGCTCAAACTCGATGGTAAAGGCATTGAGGATGTAAGACAAAGGGAAGATCAAGATGAACAAGATAAAAAAGATAAAGAGAGGAATGATAGAAAGATGAAGGAGCGAAAAGAAAGGATAGGAAAAGACAAGAGCAGTTATATCAAGAGGAGCAGTCCAGAAAACAAGAGAGAAAAAAAAACGAGATAACAGACGGAGAACCATCGATGAACAGGAAAGGCTAGAGCGAAAAGAATAGAAGAAGAGGAACAGAAGTTAAGGGAAAAGAGAATACAGAGACAAAAAGATGAGGAGATCCTTAGGGTAAACGAGAGTAGGGATATGAAGAAAAAAGAAGGCAGTCAGAGAGGAAGCAAGGAAACAAGGAGAATTTGCCGATGATATGGAACGTAAGAGAAGGCCGAGAGCACGCAATCTCGATTACCTGGAAAAGGATATTAGAAATCCTGAGCCAGAAGTAGCATGGGAGGACATAGAGGAATTCTTCCCAGAATACAAGTCATTTCCAGGCCCATATAGAGTAAATCTAGAAGACGAGTTTGACTCTAGGACTAAGTATATCATGAAACATGACATGAAAGCCCAGAAAGACTCAAAGGGGAAAGGAAAAAATGATCAACTTGAGAGCACTCAGTTGTATGACAAAGAGGGAGCCTCATGTAGTACGAGGCAAAAGGAGTTGTCTCTAGATAGACTGACTCTTAACCGAGATGACGAGGAGAGAAGTTGCACAAGTTGGGCACAAGAAATGTCAAGACTAAGACAGAGATACCGTCCATGGGGAAGAGAGAGGGAACGTATGCAATCCTCAGGGATGTTTTTCGATGGAGAAAAAAGTCAGATGGTCAGATATAAATGCACCTATATCTAGGGCGTCAGAACCATTGACAGTCAAACCAACCTAAAGGTCAACTCCGTGGTGAGAGGGGGTAGTCGCCGCCTTATTTGAGCAGATTACAGTCGCTACCAGTAAGATGCCGATGCGGGAATATTGTCTCTGCGGTGGACAGACAAATGATGAGAGATGAGAATGAGTTTGGGGCATCACAGTTCCCCTTATTGGAAAGGGGAGGGGCCAGAGCACAGTATATACCATGGCCCCAGATGGACAAGGATAATTTAAGGTGTAAACTCCTGAGTTTAACTTCTGGTGCTGGGAAATGAATGCATGAGTTAGAAAAAATGACGGGGGAAACACGTTAGCTATAGAGGACATATAGGGTCTCCTGAACGCCATACATGGCGAGAGAGCTGATGACGTGTGGACAAGGGCAGGATATGCTGGTGTTACTACAGTTACAACATCAAAGAGTCACTGGTCCATACGTTTCTTGAAACTCCAAAACAACCCAATACTCTATGGAACTTACCACCTGTCCAAGGACACTACCGATGTGGCAAATGCATGGCCTGTCAGTTCACAGAGACAACCAAAGTATTCACACACAGAGATCTCGTGGACCTTACAGGATCACACACACTGTAATACCAAACAAGTTATTTACACCATTGAATGCCCATGTGGACTTCTATACGTTTGGAAAACCATGAGAGCTGTGAAGACCCGAATTGGCGAGCACCTGTCTTGTATAAAAAACAAGGTACTGGACAAACCACTAGTGGAACACTATGTTAAGAAGAACCACACCGACATGGATATAAAGTGGTCTGTTTTACAGAAAGTGAACACCACCCGTAGAGGTGGAGACATTGACAAAACCCTGACCAGACTAGAACAGAAATGGGTCCACAAACTACGAACTGTCAAAGAGGGTTTGAACATAACTGTAGAGTGGAAGCATTTCCTGTAAAATATGGCGACAGTATGTATGTCCTATGACAGAACACCCGTCTACAGCAATGTGTTTTATACAATATGGCTGCAGATGCACTCTGAGAAACCACATCCACCTTGCATCTGGGCAGACTTTCATACAGATCCTTTCCATTTTCTAAAAACAAGAATTTGCACTGTGTAACAATTTGTTTTTTGATTTTGTGTCAAATCTTTTTTTAAAGTAATTACTTCTGTAAATTGATATAAACCATTGATGTCATATACCTGTCATGAACAACATGTGAGAATGAAGTAACACAGGCCTGATTCTATACTACATGACAGCTGACACCCACAGGAATTGACAGTGGCTGACATCATCATCATGCACCACACCTTGCATGACTTGCATTTTGGCCCTACTGACTGCCTGCATTAACTCTAAACAGGCACTTAGGTAGTCAACCCACCACAGGGCCCTTGTTCTTTAACACAGCCCTAGCCCCAGACACCCAATGGGATTGACAGGGGCTGACGTCATCATCCTGTGCCACTCCTTGCATGACTTGCATTGTGGCCCGACTGACTGCCTGCATCAACTCCAAACAGGCATCTAGGTAGTCACCCCACCACAGGGCCCTTGTTCTTTAACCTGGCTTTAGCCTGCATTCTACACACTTGCATCCTCGACATCCGAGACAACACACTGCTGCTTCAATGATCTTGGCAGCTGAATGCACTGGCAATAGGTAAGCTTTACTGCACGCAGCTTTATGCACAGAAATTGGTAAGCCTACCCTCACTGTAAGGAATCTCTAAACAGTATGACTCTGCACATTTAAACGCCCATAGCCCTTCGTGCCACCTACACCATAGGCTGCATGACACGTGTTGTGGCACCGTAATCCAGAACTTGCACAGCCCACATAGATCACGGTCCACCCTTCCCCCAGGACCGTTGAGAAGGGGCACTCTTTTTAATCACATTGTATTAAATACAGATTTGCACTATTTTCTCCGTGCACTTTATAAATGGCATTTGTGATTCCACAGAAGCCCTTTTTATCCCATTTAAGCGCTCTCCACGTTTAGTGTGACCACCACTAGGTCTACTCTCACCAAATCTGTTTAAACCTACACCACCACCTCCCTAGTCACACACCAACTATGGGCTAGAGAGAAACCGCACCCTTGGGGCGCCATTTAGTAATCCTACCTCCTTATCCCCTGCATCCTAAAGAAGTGGATCCTTCCACTTCTTAATCTGAGCCACTAAGCTCCTCGGATTCGGTAAGCACCGGCATCCAGCTTACATAGTATTCATAACTTCTCTCTGCTAGATCTTTTGCTGACCACGTACATCCTGACACGTTCTTTGTCTGTTTCACTCCTACAGACCACATAGGACCTTCCACTCGTAAAGACACTCCTGTCCTGATGAAGGCCTACACCATTAGAGCTCACCTAGCTCCACGCAAAATGGCCGAACACTGTTGTGTTGACATGTATTATATGCTGTTGTTCAACTCTTGATTGTGCCCACACTCTATGGGCCCCCTACCTGTCTATGATTCCACTGAATTCTCTAAGCTTCCTTCCCAAAGAACCTATAGAGAATGAACAAACTGTACAAGTAGATTTCTCAAGTATTGACTACTTGATCATTTGTACTTAGGTACTACACTTTGTATGTCCTCAAATGTGAATGTCCTATGTTTTTGAAAAATACCAGTATATTACTACACCACTGCACTTCAAAATAAAACCCCTTTGTGTAGAAGAACAGTTTCATGAGAATTCTGTGACCACCCACACAAGGGGTTACCCACTCAGGGTGTAGCAGTGGTTAATCATCAGCAGAGATCGACCTGACCTTGCTCATTCGTTTGTTGATGTTACTACAGTTAATACTGCTCACGATGGAGCACTGTTCAATAACTGTAGAACGGCAGTCTGGAAAGCGCTTAGAGTACTGTATCCAGACAAGTCTGATATGGGAGCTATAATGACGAAAAAGATGCAGGACGGAGATGATCCACTTACTAAAATTCAGAATTTTCAACAGCAGTGGAGCTTGGAAACGCGTGAATCTTGGGGAAAATCTATACCTGTGTTGTATCATATATTGTGCCAAAGGCTGCCAGACCGTGTACAGAAGCAGCTCAAGAAGATAGTGGGTATAGAAGCCAAACCGTGGTCGGAGATTCAATTTACCATTGCGCCTTATTGTAGACTCTTGCAGGAAAAGAATAGCAAAAAAGATGATGTTAGGAAAAATGAAGAGACCAAATTAGTACAGAAGAAACTGTCCAAATATGCCATTGAAGGGGCAATGTTGACTAGTGTAGATGGATCGAATTCACAGCAGATTGCAAATATGCCACAGGTGAATAACCAAAGGCAGTTTGATCAGAGCAATTATGGATTTACTTCGCGAGGAAGGGACGACTTTCGAGGAAGAGGTTTTCAAAATAATCAAGGGAATTGGCAGAATAAACAGGGAAGCTTCCAGAACAATCAAGGTGGGTTTCAAAATATGCAGAATGACCGTCAAAACATGCAGGATGGGCAGATTAGGAGGCCACCTACATGTTAGACATGCAGGATGAAAGGGCATTTTGCTCGTATGTGTAGAAGTCAAGGGTTTGTGCAAAATGGCCAGTTTATGAGAGGGAGGACTTCAAACCCGCCTGCGTATTCACAGCAGAGTGGTGATGGGTCTGCTCAGAATCAAACGATGCAACAGCAGCAAGCGCTGAGAGTGTAGCAAGGCTTCCAGACACAGCAGGTTGCAGTGGCTCTACCACAAGGGTAGTCACAGCATTTACCTATGCAGATTCAGCAGAGTACAAGTACAGGACAGCTCATGACTCCTGGAGTAGGGGATGTCTCTGTCGATGGAGGCAATCCTTTTACAGGTAACGGAATGAGGCTGTACCCGCAATGGGACAGCTCACTCGGAGACTTGATGAGTTCAGTACTATCTGTGACGCCAAATCCTCACAAGGAACCAAGGGTAGATGTCAATATAGGAGGCAAACGATTTTCGTTTTTAGTAGACATGGGTGCAATGCGCTCATGTATACAAGAGGGAAAGTTTTCAAAGTCTGACAATGCCATGAATACTCAAGGTTTTTCAGGAGCAACAAGTAGAGTCCCTTTCACTGAATAATTACCAGTCTCTATAGGAGAATGCGACATGAAGGTGCCTTTGCTATATTCATGGCAGACACCTGTCAATATATTGGGTCGAGATTTGATGACAAAGTTAAATATGACAATCTCCAGGAATGTATTATTTAAATGTGAGCAAATTTATTATGGCATTTTCAGGACAGATCGCCATGAGGGCCATACTGTTAGAACCAGAGGTTTTCCATTATGGAGTACGTATTCTATTGACGTGGCTGCCAGGCCCAGCAGGCAGAATGATGAGAATACCTGTTGAATTTTTGTTTAGGCCAAAGATACCTATGCGTGAAGAAGAGGGACAGGTTTTTCCCTTAGAGTTACAAGCAGCCATAGTGCGAGGTAAAATGGCTTTGCTTTATGGAAATGATGACAAAGGTAGACAATGGTGTGCAGTGATTGCCATCAGGGAAGGTTACAGGTTAACTGACGTCACTGATGACGATCTATTTGGAGATCATTCATCTGATGACAAGGTAATATTTGACATGAGTATTACTTATTGGGTGAGAGCAATCAAACGAGAGGTTCCTCAGAAAATGATGTTAGCACAACAACGTCCAGAGTATTTTGATGAAGACATGGCAAAAGTGCCAGATTCATTGTGGTCTACAGGTCCCTATGACGTAGGCCTGTTGAAGGGGGTCGGAGAAGTGAAGATTAAATTGAAACCAGGAGCAATTTTACCTCTAGCCGGACAGTATCCCATGTCTCGAGAAGCAGATGAAGGTATTGATGATTTCCGCCATGATGGATCAGGGTATCTTAGTGATCTCAGAGTCACCCTGTAATATGGCAATGTATCCTGTGAAAAAAGGGAAAAGGGGGTCTTGGAGGCTAATTCAAGATTTAAGGCCGATAAACCAGATTGTAGAGGCCGAGTTCCTGCTAGTGTCTAATCCAGCTACAATCCTATGTAATATACCTGTTGGAGCATGATATTTTCACTGTGATGGATTTGAAAAATGCGTTTTCTCAATCCCATTGCACAAAGACTCACAGGATCTGACGTAATTTACGTTCAGGAAAACTAAGTTAAAAAGCACGAGATTACCTCAAGAGTATTGTGAGTCTCCATTGATTTTTAATAGAGACCTGCAGATGGACTTGAGCAATATTGCTTTAGAAAGTGTTGTATTGCAATATGTAGATGACATTTTAGTATGCAGCACTTCAGAGGAAGAGTGCAGACGCGATTCTGTTCAGCTGATGATTACACTTGCTGACAAAAGATACAAGGTTGACAAAGAGAAGTTATAGTATTGTTGTCATGCCTGCGCCATGGGCGCATACATTGGCGATCATTATGGACTAATGGTTATTCATTTATCTACAAAAAACTCTCAGATCAACCGCTATTCACTTCTTGGACCTTATTTCCCATTTGCGAGACTTTGGTGCCTTTCTATTTTTCCCAACAAACTACACTTACCACAATGCACTTGGCTATAACTATCTATTCCTGGCTATTGCTATTTGTCATCATCGGAACTACAATCCCCAGAATCCTTAGGGATCAGCTCTACTTCCACGAGCTCAGGAACAGAGAGGGAGGAGGCAGATTGTATGCAGGTGTGCTGATCCAGGTGCCACCAATTAGCCTGCCTCTGTGCTGGGCAGGGTGGTATAAAAGTTGCTGCCTGCAGGGGCTCAGTCTCTTGCATTAAGAGTCCTTCCAGCACCTTTTTGCTTCGAGCTATGGATCTTGTATGCGGTTCCTCCTTACTCCTGCTTTGGATCCAATGCCCTGTCGGGCTCTCTGCTTTGCAGCCGATCACGCTCTGCTGCTTCCCAGCCTCTGCCTTTGCCCTTCCGGGCTTCTGCCTTGCAGCCGATCATGCTCCGCTGCTACCTTCCGCCCTTGTCTTCCAGGCTCCTGCCTTGCAGCCGATCACGCTCTGCTGCTTGCTATCTACAGCCTTTGTCCGCTGGGTTCTCTGCCTAGCAGCCCTCTACAGTCCTCTGCAGCCTTCTACAGTCATCGGCCCTGCTCCCCTGGGCTCACTCCTTGCTGCCTGGCCCTTCTGGGCTCCTTGCCGTGCAGCCTGCTTCACTCTGCTACCCTAAGCCCTTTCGCTCTGGGCTTCCTTCCTTACAGCCCTGCTCCTTTGGGGTTTGCTCATTGCTTTCCTGCTCCTCTGAGCTCTCAACCTTGTACCCTACCGTCCTCTGCTATCCACAACAGTTTACCTACATCATTTACTTTCAGTTATTGCAGTCCCCCTGTTTCCTGACTGCTGCTCCCTTGCTTTCTTCCTTGTTTTCTACCCTCTGTTCTTATTCCCTATCCAATCCTGTTATACGGCTTTCCCTTCATTTCCTTCTGCTAGTTTGCTTATCGACTTCCTTTTTCCTGGATTTGTCTGTTAGTGTCTTCTCTTGTACTGTTTGTAAACCCCTTTGTACAGAGCTTGTCTCTTGGTTTCCGTCAGGAAACCTCTGCCCCTTCCCTTGTCTCGTTTCAGCGTTACAGACACCCATAGCTGTTGTTCCAAGCCATGAGCAAAGAGCGTGGGCCTCTGTTATAGCAAATTGTGCAGAAGGCTAGAGTTTTTCCTAAGATCTGTGGAATACTCTTTTCCTATATCTGCATACACCCCAAAAGGGAATCCATTCTGTTGTACCTTATTCCCTTGCTACACTGGCCTACTCTTCGTCCTCTTTACTTTCAGCTGTGTGTGTACTTATCTGTCCACCTTACTTTGGCACAACCACCCAAACCCTTCCTGGGTGTCCTGTGCCACTCTTAACAGAGTGCCATCCGTGATAATTGTGAACAAGAGATTTTATATATTGGCCAATTGATTTCACATGAAGGATAGAAGGTTACTCCTGAGAGAGTTGAATCTATTTTGAAAACCACACACATGATAAAACACATGCAGAGATTTCTGGGATTGCGTAACTATGTCAGAGCGTGGGTCTTTGACTACAGCTCATATATAAGGCCTTTATTGCAGACTTTAAAGAAAGCACAGGTAACGCAGGAAAAATCATGTCGACTGAGGAAATGGAAGAAGGGTTTGACAAGTTGAAAAAAGCAATTTGCACACCTCCAGTTTTAGGGATTCCTAATTATGCTGAGGAATTCTTTTTATTCTCGCATACAGATGGCACTGTTATGACAGCAGTCCTTACGCATTGGCGAACAAGCCCCTAGCATATTACAATAGGATTTTAGACCCAGTAATAAGAAGTCACTTTCCGTGCGAATAATCGCTGGCAACCGCCGCGTTCGCTATAGTGAAAGCTGCAAGCATAGTGATGGGATGCTCTATGACATTATTTGTTGAACCAAAAGGCACGTTGACTTCTCAAAGGGCTTCTGTCTACGAGGTAGTCGTATCATATCCGGCGATCAAAATAGTTCAATGCACAATAGTGAATCCTGCCATGTTCATATCTGAACCACTGGCAGAGGATGAGCATGCGCATGATTGTTCGAACTATGAAGAGTTCTATGACGAAATTCCTAGGATAAAAGAAAATGCCTTGTCAGGTGGAGAAATAGTTTTTATTGACGGTTCTTCAAGAATCGATCAAAATGATGGACAGAGATATACGGGTGCCGCTGTGGTAAAACACACAGCCAAAGGGGAGTTTTAGACATTGGTAAGTGCACAACTCCCGTCTCACTATTCAGCACAGGCTGCAGAGCTAGTTGCACTGTTAGTCGCGCTCGAGAACCATGCAGACCAGGAAGCAACAGTGCGCAATGATTCCGCCTATGTGACGTCAACGGTGCACACAGGGTTAGCACGTTGGAAAAGGAGGGGCTACCTCCGAGCGGATGGCATGCCAGTGCAGCACGCTGGCTTATTGGACAGGCTTATTAAGGCACTGCAACTCCCAGTGGCCATTGCGGTCATTAAATGCGCAGCGCAAACTAAAAGGGCAGACTTTCTCACGTGGAAACCAAGCAGCAGACGACAGAGCAAAACTCGCTGCATGTTCAGAAAATCTAATGACCTTTGAAACGCCTGATCTTAAAGAGAAAATGGTTGTGATGATGAATGTGTCTGAAAAATATAGTGATTTGTCAAAAACATAGCTAATGGAGCGTCAGGGGAAAGCCCCTCAAGATGAGAAGGATTTGTGGCTGCGAAGAGGGTGTTCTTTAAACCCCTCTGAAGCATTGTGGTGACAAGACAGCACTGGTAAACATGTGATGCCTATAGCCTTATTAAGGGTGGTGCTGGAACAGCTATACTACCCTGCGCACACAACTAGAGAGAACCTCGCTGCAACTATTGCAGAGGATTGGTTCGTACCAAATTTGTTAGAACATGTTGCACTCTATGTAGTGAACTACATTGTGTGTCAAATATACGGCTGGACATACACTGTGCACAGTTAGGGGAGTTATTCCGAGACCCACTGGCCCCTTTCAGCATTTGCATGTTGACTATGTCGACATGCTGCAAGTATGTAATGGATATAGATACATAATTGTTGTAGATTGTCTCTTTTCACAGTGGATTGAGGCTGGTCCATGTACACACCCAGATTCTACCTCTGCAGCTAAATCTTTAGTACGGGAAGTGTTTCCCAGATGGGGAGTATGTGAAGTAATGAGGTCAGATAATGGGCCACATTTTGTGAATCAAATATTTGAGCAGATCAGCTTGGTATAAAGCACAAGTTTTCTTCGGCCTATCATCCACAAGGAAATGGAATTTGTGAACGGCTCAACGGCTTGCTTAAAGAAAGGATAGCCAAGTTGAAGCTTACTTGAAGAAAGGGTGGTTGCATTGCCTACCACTGGCATTATATGCATTGCAGAACCAACCAGGTTCGGACCACCATCCTACCCCCATGAGATAGTAACAGCGAGACGGATAAGGACACCCCTCCCACCTCCATCCAGAGTTGGAAGTGATGCTCAACCTACATCTGAATTGTTTGGAATGGAGCTACGTGAGTATCTTATGTGTATGACTTCAAGTATCTCTGACATATCAGGTCCAATACGGTGAAAAGGGTGTGGGGCAGTACAGAACACAGAAGGAGATGCTTCAACAAGTCGTGTTCAAAAACTTTGTGTACCCCAACAATTCCGTGGAGATGCAGTCCTCTAGAACCTGATAATATAGGGACCTGGCTTGTTATCAGTACAGAATCATTGCACGCCATTACCTATTGTTAGAGAACCATTATTTAGTATTAGCCCTTTAGGAATCATTGCATCCTGTTTAGTTATCCATCATCTAATTGGTACTGATTAGGAGTACATGAAATAGTAACGTTATACTATTCACATTATTACCATGCATTTGAAGAGAGAAATAGGCCCTGTTATAGGAAGGGTTTGCTTAGTTATGTTATTTCCATGTATGTCGAAAGAGATGCTTTTAGAATGATGTATTATGCCATTTATGTAGCGCTAGGCTGAGAAACATGCTAGGCACTATAGATAATGAATAAAGCCTAAAATGCCATGTAGAGCCATTTAGAAACCGGTATATTTGTAGAGACACATGTAAACATGTTGTTATGTATCATGTATGCATGTAGATAGACACATATGCATTGCACTTAGAATATGCTTTGAGCATATAGATAGTGCTTGGATTTACGAGAGAAGTCGTAAACGCTAGAAAGCATTTAGCTGGCATTATAAAGCCATTCCATTGAATGAAGACACACAGAAGCGCCATTGGTGTGCAAAATGTTATGGTACACTGTGAATGTAAACAGTTGCTTGGCAAGCAGACAGATAACACGACCTTTGTCGGAATGGAGATGGCCTGGCTTATCAGCATGACTTGGGCTGGTGTTCGCGGAGACAGAAAAGGTGGGGGCTGCGCCACATGGATAGAGGGAGAAGTGCTTTTTGCATGAGAGGAGAGATGGCCTGTTCTCTGAGAAAGAGGGATTTTGTGAAGCCAACAGTGCGAGAAATAGAGGAATAGATGGTGTATTGCAGGCAGGCCTACAGAAGGCCATGCTAGTAGATATGATGGCAAATGTCACATTGACACAGAACACGACCAGAACACGGAGTGATTCCAGTGAAAGTACATGCTACACAGACATTCAGGCACTGCCTGAATATAGAAATGCTGACAGACAGAGAGGGGAATTTTTGGCTTAGAGAACGAATGTAACCATGGGGAATGAGTATGTCATTGCATAGTGTAACCAGGGGAGAGGGGAATTGCTGTCTCTAGTGGTTGGAGTTCTAGATGGTGATAGATGGAGTTTTGGATGGAGCTGCTCTCTTTGATGATTGAGTGAGAGGCGTTTTGGTGTGACAGTGATGCAGCCTTGGCAGACCAGCTTGGGAGAGATCGAGAGCTTGGCAAAGGCTTCAGGCAGTTCGAGTGACCAGATCTTGAGAGAGAGTAAGGCCTGGCCCTGACACTGACTGACTGGCTCGTTGCAGAGTTAGTGGCAGAGGAGAGACACAGAGCTGGAGACCAAGGGAAGCAAAGTATATGGTCTGTGGCCTAAACTGATTGATTAGAACAGACACTCACAAAGAGCTTTGGGTTTGGGAAAGGGGAAATCAGACAGGGATTGTGCCTAGAGGGAGAGAGTGAGGAATGTTGTGGATTGGAGAGGAATGCTGAATCTTGCCATATGTATATTGCATTAGACACTGATAGCTTGCATTAGAAGCTTGTAGTTATTCACTGCATGGTAGATTTGCACCAGAAGCACATAAGGTGCAAATTTGAGTCTGCATTTTCAGTAGTGTTTGCATCTTGCATTGTTATGTATGAATAAATGTATTATATTATTATAATTATGTGTTTTCTTTGTGTCTTGTTATTGTGTCTATAGGAGTATGTAAGGAGTAATCTAGAAGTTACACAGTGCCCAAAGGCCCTGAGATACGAAAGCAGGGGGGCTATAGTGATCCACACCCCCCCCCCCCAGGGGATTGTCTAAGACCGGTGCATGGTTGCCCAGGGGGACTAGACCATGATAGGAATTGTTTTAGGACTAACAGTCCTAATCCGCAACCACACAAGGAAGAAGTGGGACGAACCGTGCTTCAATGGCCCTTTTATTGAGGAAGACATCATGCCGCCTGCAGTCAAGAGTGCAAGGCAGGCATGCTTGGACTTTCTTAGGCGACGTCAGACTTTAGACTGGAGAAACCCCTCTGCCCACACCCCCAACAGAAGCAAGCATCTGGGAAGAACCTCAGCAAATGCAGACAAGGTCTATGACGAGGAAGGACGCAGAGGCTGTTGAATAAAAGAAAAGATTTCATTGGACTGTGGCTTGGTTCGGGCCATCTCTGAAAGGGTTAAGGGAAGCCATCTCTGAAAGGGTTAAGGGAAGCTAATGCGAACACTCTGTGCTGTTATATCAGGGTGAAAGAAGATATTTTGTTCGTAAAGCCACAGGAGCATTGTTAACTTTGGACTGAGGCATGCTTTAAGCCTTGATATGAAGAGAAATGTGCCAAATTCTGAGTTCACTTTCGACAATTGGAAAAGGGTGCAGTATCCCGATTCATTTCTTACTGAGTTCCTGTTTGGATTTTGCACATTACCAGCACAGCGACCCCAGGTGAGCTGCAGGGCCCCTCTACTCCACTCTTGCCACCTTGTGGCCATAATCATGTCCCCATGCAGCCCCAGACCCCTCGTGTTGCTCCGTTCCCCGGCTTCCCCTCCCTCTGCCCGCCTCCCAGAACTCCCTCCTCCCTCGATTGGCCACTCGGGCCTTACACTGTGTTTGGGCCTGCAGCTTCACCATGGGAGAAAATTGTTACCAGCACGGCGACCCCAGGTGAGCTGCAGGGCCCCTCTACTCCACTCTTGCCACCTTGTGGCCATAATCATGTCCCCAGGCCCCCTGTGTTGCTCTGTTCCCCGGCCTCCCCCTTCCCTTCCCTCCGCCCGCCTCCCGGACCTCCCTCCTCCCGTGATTGGCTGAATCTCTGGTCTCGCCACTCTACCTTACCTTCCATAATGTAGACTGCCATAGACTTACACCATGCATACTTGGAAAGATTTGTGACAACCAACCTAAATCCACTCTCGGGTGACCTGTAAATGTTGCATTCCATTACATACTAGCGTACTAGCCACACCTCTAGAGAATGATCAAGATTAGCCTGCATCTTTTTTTTTTTTTTTATTAAAAAATGTTTCAGTTTAAATTTAAACTTTTCATTTTATCTTATCACAGTTATGTTTTAAAATTTCATTTTAGTCAATTCATGTTTGCAATTCTATCAATGATCTTCTTCCAAAAATGAAAGATTATGTAAGTCATTCGTTTCTCCGCCCCTGCCAATATCCAGGCCCATCTTTGATCAGCACTCAACGTCTTTTGTATTGACTCAAAATAAGATCTGCATATAGTTATTTCTTTACCGAGGGCGGGGCATGTCATCATAAGGTGATACAGACTTTCTGTCTCGTCCTGATTTTTGCATATCTGACAAAAAATGTCTTTATTCACTAGCTGTTTAGTTCTTACAAGACTTTCTCTAGTGGGTAGTAAATTAAGCCGGAATTTAAAAAAAAACATTCTTATTTCTTTGTCCGGAAATATCACGAGGTACGGTGGGAGGACCTTGATCGGTCTAATTTCAGCTTTACTTGCTATATTTTCTTTGTATCGAATTATACATTCATTGGTTCTTATCCAATCTTGGTACATTAATCGTTTCTTGGCATGTTGAGGCCTCATTTGCATTTCTTCTGTTATCTCTTCATTTCGTAATGCTCTTAGTATTTGTTGTTTCCATTTAGACAGGGCCCTAGCGTTTATTGCATTGTGCTTTGCTTTGAAAATTTCTAACGCCGGGATAGATTGTTCCACAGTTATTTTCCGATACAGATCAAATTTTTTCCAAAGTGCCACCGATGCCAGTGATTGCACTGCAATTTCTGCTCGGATACGGGTTATCGGGAACGATTTGGGCAGCCTCATTATTTTCTGCCAAAACGTTGCTTCCAAAATTGGCCATATCTTGTCCGACAGATTAATCAGTGTTTCACTTCCATATGTCAGGATAGGGATAACTTTACTCCTATAAAAAGCAATGATCGGTTGGTACGAAAATTTGCCATATTTTTCATGGAGTATATATCCCTGTCTCGCCAGGGCCATTGCTTTTTTTTTTAATCTGTATCTCCCATTCTTTTTCTTCCATTGTTTGACTAATCAATATGCCCAGATATTTATATGATGTTACCGTGTCAATAATGGAGGAGTTAATGGATATCATTAGTTTTTTTTCATTTGGTTTCGCTTTCATTATAGTCATGATTTTGGTTTTTGCTATATTTATTTTCATTTCATTTCTTTCCATATAGTCTACCAACATTCGGAGACTCTCTTGTAAACCTTTCAGTGTTTTATCCAATAATATGATGTCATCCGCGTACATCATTATTGGTATCTTTATTGAGTTAATTTTCGGTGGAAATATTCTGTCCGAAATCATTTCACATGGGAGAACTGATGTGAATAAATTGAAGAGTGTGGCTGCCAATGGACACCCTTGTTTCAAACCATTCCAGGTTTCAATGTACGCGGTCCTATGCCCCTCCTCAGTTAGCCTTACTCGTATTTTTGTTGAAGAATAGAGCAACTTTATTGGTTGTATTATATGGGGGGGGAATTCCACTTAACCAGTTTGTTCCATAGCAGTTGGCGATTCACGCAATCAAACGCAAGATGTAAGTCTACTAATGCTATCCACACCTGTTGCTTAGAACACATTGCTTCATGTTTTAAGAGATTCAGCAGAAATAGGTTGATGTTCGTACCAACTGCGCCAACAAAGCCCGTTTGTCGAGTAGCAATACGTTTGTTTTCTGATGCCCAAGCCGTTAGTGACCTTAGTAGAATAGTAGCGAAAATTTTGCCCAATGGGTCTAATAATGCAATGGGCCTATAGTTTGTTGGGTTCTCTTTATCTCCTTGCTTAAAGATAGGGATCAGAACCGCTAGCTTCCAGGTTGCAGGAATTTGGTGTAATTGGTTAATCAGTTTAATGATTTGTAATAACATGTCCGCCCATATCGATGGATCAGCTTTGATTGTGGCGTTTGTCAGGCCATCTGGGCCGGGAGCTCTTGATTTATTCAATTTCGAGATTATCTGTAGGATTTGTTCTCTGGTAGTGGTAATTGCCCATTAATTCATTTTCTGTTGGGTTTCGTCTTCAGGGGTGTCCTTCTTCTGATATACAGCGGAAAGGTGTTCTATCCAACGTGTTTTAGTCATATTTTGTATCCTTCGATGTTGGACACCTTGTGTGGGATTTAACAGATTCCATAAATCACGCGTATTGCGATTATTCAGGCTTGCTAGCATTTGCTCTGAATCTTGTTGCAACATTTGACTTTTGTGGGATTTTAACCAATGCTGATATTTTTGTTTGGCAATATTAATTGTAGAATATGATTCTTTCGTTCTTTGCTTTCTTAGTTCTCTACATAATTTTCGTAGTTCTCTTTTTTTCATTGCAATCATAGGGTCGTATGTATGGATATGAGGCAAGTGTTTTTTCTGATCTTTTTGGGGTCGATAATGTGGCTCAAATAGCCATTCATAATTTATTTTCTCATCATCTTTTTTCCCTGTTTCCCTGAATTTCTGGTTTATTCCCACAATGTCGTTGGTTTTCAATCTTAGTCTTGTAGTTTTCGCGTTAGTTCCATCTCAGGCAGAGTGAATAGCTCTTTGTCTAGGTTTTGCCTTTGCCATGTCATTGATCTCATGCGATGATCACTGTTGTTATTCTTTGTGATCTCTGTTTTTGTCACTGCATTCTCAATGTTCTCAGAGGTGTATATGTAGTCTAGAGCTGCTTCCGATGTGCCTTGTGACCACGTTGGAATAAGTTGTCGATCCGCATTCTGATAGCTACCCATCAGCTTCAGATTTCTTGTTTCATTTCTTTCATCCACGCGTTTGCTCTCGAGGATAGATCGTTCTTTTCTTTGTAATTTCCAATTTTATCAAAAATATGTATATTTAAGTCTCCACATATTATTATGTCAATTGATGGAAACTTTGTGACCAATTTATCAAGCGCTGTTAAGAATACATCAAGATATGCCGGTTCGTCAGTCGCTATGGGGTTCCAGTACATATTAAATATGACCATCCAGCGTGACTGATTGCAGGCGGGTTTGTATTGTTGTCGTACCACCACATATTGGATCCATGGGTTCAGATTTGTTGCTTCAACCGGCGTCCAATAGGAGTTAATTTTTATCATCGTTATCTGCCCTGACGACGGTTCTCCCTTTTGTTGTGTGATGGCTGGATTAGTAAAAATATTGTATCCTTCGCACGTGGGAGGGTGCGACAACCATGTCTCTTGGAGACAGATTATGTGCGCTTGTTTAGTTTAGGATGGGTTTGGTGGAATAAATGATCATGACCTCTGGTGTTCCATGAGGTCAGTAGGGTCTGTGCTCTCTGTTGCTCCACTCGTTATTATGAGGACACAGATAAGCTACTTTCATTCTCTTTTGATTGAAATGTATATTCTCTTCTGATATATCTAGAAGTAGAAAATCGTTGATTAGTTTGATTTTCGTCTTCCCCACTATCTGACATGTCTGTTGATGATGCCTCGTTGATTGTTGGTGAAGCAAAGTATGTATCTGCTTTTTCATATTTTCGACTAAAAGGCCTCAGATCGTTTTTATTGTACTTCCTGGCATCAGACCTTGGTCTTTTGTTCGTCTCCTTCGTTTTGATACATTTGAAGCCAATATATTGTAATTGCGTGTCTGCTTGCAGGATTTCTTGCATAGTTGTTTGAGTCATAAGCTGTATTTCAACTGTATCAAGTTTCTGATCATCAATGAATTTGACTAGGGATAAGTCTTTCGTATTGACGTGCTTCAGTTCTGGAATGGCCTGGAGAACACGTAGAGTATTAGTGCGGTTTAGTATCACCGCAGGCTTTGCTGATCGTATATGTGTCATTGTAATTACATATTTCTCTTGTCGTTTTAAGGGATCGACAAATATGGGTGTTTTTAACAAAGGGTAAGCAAAACTCTTGTCGTCATAAGTCGACTGCCAGTGGGTGCCTAGTGTCGATTCATTTAATTGTTCTCTTGTCTGCAGGACGACATATTTTTCTTTTTTCCTTTGTTTTTGATTTTTCCATAGTATGGAAACTTTCAAATTCTTCATCCGATATGTCACTACAAGTAAGTTCTAGACGGCGGTTAGCCGTCGAGTTGGAATTAGGGTATTGATCTAAGAGGATCATGTCTTTGATGTTCTGTTCTTGGCTTATAGATGAAATGTCTATGGAGTTGCCATCCGGGTAAGTGGATAGATCTAGTAGCTCAACTTCATCTTTTGCCTCCTCTTGTTGTAATTCTCTTCGTGTCAATGGAGGCATCTCTGTCTTTTTTGTTTGTCTTTTTCTTTGGGTCTTACCCTGTATGGTTTGGTTATCTAAATTCTGCATATGGGTTTGCGGTATCAGTAGTCCTTCCTGGGGCGTGGGTATGGTCAAATTTCTTAAGAACGCACGGGTCGTTTCTTGTTTTTCCCTGCGTTAGAGACCTTTCCTTTTATATTTCTTCTGCCATCCGGCTTCAGGAGCATGTCGAAGGGTAAGGGATCTGATCATTCAGTTATGGAATGATTTATCTCTCGCCGAGGTGATATCTTGGCATTTGTATTCTCTAAATGTACTTCTTGTTGTGTCTGTACATATTGTTCTATTCTCCTCTGCGGGCCGCATAGTTCTGTTAATTTTGCCATTATCTTTGTCATCTCATTCATAAGTAACATGATTGCAGAGTTCCCTTGTATTCTTTCCATTCGATCTGCACTGGCAATTTCGGCCAGTCTATTTTGCCATGCATAGCTTGTTTCAGCTTCGGTGTTCAGACGTTGTTGTATTTGGCAGATGAAATTCTCAATATGAATCTGCTTAGTATGCATCAGCGCGATCAAAGTGGCTTGGTCTTTTATTGCATCGACATTTGACTCATGCAATTTTAGGAACGGAATCAGTGACTGTGATGTTGTTGTAATCAAGAGATTTTGTAGTTCCATCATTGTTGTTGGTAGACGGGCCATATTCAGGGTCTTTGTCTGTTGTTCTGCCATTCTATCATCAGGTGGACCGAGGTCTGTAAGTGGTTGCTGTTCTACCTTTAATGGCCGATGTCTGTCCTTTGTTACCTCATGTGACGTATCATGACATTCTAAAGGATTGTCTTTCCATGGAAAGAACGAGTGCTCCTCTGTCTGTTTTTGCACCGGGGTTGATGTATGACATGTTCTTTTCATTGTTGCATTTTTGTAATTTGGGTCTTGTTCAGCTGATAAGTCATGTAATGTCATTATTGAATTTAATTCCATCATGTCAATTGACAGGCGAGCTGCTCTGAAAGATTTTTGTGGGTCAATTTCCTGTGTATGGGAGATTTTTCCCATATTTTTCTCCTGTACTTGAACCCATAGTGCTCTTGCACGGGCTGCCTTCGCTTTCCTTTGTGTTGAAATTTCGTTTGAGGACAGCTGTGTTAGATGTTTCTCAGTTGTGTCATGGTTTCTCATTCCATTGAAGGATTCCAAGCGGGCCTCTACTCTAGATTTCGCTTTCTCATCTTGAGGAAGCGTCTGCAGATCTTGATCCTGCTTTGACATAGCAGCAGAAGTACTCCACTCCGCATCGACACCACCAGGAGGCAGTGTCGGCAGAGCATCCACGCTCAGGAGATCGTTCGGCACAGGGGGTCTGAGCTTCACTGCTCAGGGAGGGCGAAGCCACGGCACCCGGACGCAGCCAGGCCCTCGCGTCCCCACGGCCCCTCACCCCCCTCTTCCCCGACAGGGAGCCCAGCGGCCAAGGCAGGTCGAGCAGCCACAGGCGCAGCCACCGCCCCCCAGCCTCCGCCGCTCTCCCCGCCGGACCCCCGCATGGCCCACGACCCGTCCCCCGCCTCGGCAGCCAGGGCCATGGCAGGCCCGCCGAGCACTGCAGCCAGGCGGGGGGACCCACGGCAGCAGCCAGGTAGGGGCGCACTCGGACGGGGGGTGGCTGGCACTGCACAGGGGAGGGGGAGCGGGGGAGCAATGGCAGTTCTAGTCCGCTGTTGGCTGGGAGTTGTGAGATACTTGTGTTTTCTGCCACATGCCTACTGTGTGGGGGTGGATCAAAAACTGCAATGGTGGCATTCAGGTTTCTTACCTTTTTTCTCGCGCCGTCATGTCAACATTGCTCTTTGTACGTTGTATTTGTTGGCTCGAGTTTTGTCCTTTAGATATTGTGGCAAAGGCTTGGGAGATAGATGGTTGATTCTTACTGAGAGGTAAGACCGGGTGCATATTCATTTCTGTTTTCCCTCTCAATCGTGTTCTGGGCCTGGGTGCGATAGGTGACATGGGTGACATCTTCAATTCGCCACCATTTTCCTTCTTACTCATGATGTTGGGCAGGGAGCACAGGTAGTGCCTCTATCCAGTGAGCTGTCAGTGCTCAAGCACGCGTGAATGGGCACTTCTGACGCAGTGCACGTTCAGGAAACAGTGGGCCAGCAAAGGTCGCAGGGTCGCCCCAAGAGCCCAAAGACCCTAAGACTCTGCGACCTGACTCCGCGGCCGCTCCGCGGCTAGTGGGAGCTTTTAGCTTCCTCTCCCTCTCCGAAGAAACAAGGTAGAAAGAGGACTGGATCTGGATCAGCAGTGAAAATCTTCTGAGTCTCTCTCCCTAAGACTCTGCGACCTGACTCCGCGGCTAGTGGGAGCTTTTAGCTTCCTCTCCCTCTCCGAAGAAACAAGGTAGAAAGAGGACTGGATCTGGATCAGCAGTGAAAATCTTCTGAGTCTCTCTCTCTAAGACTCTGCGGCCTGCATCACATTTAGACAGGTGTAACATGTTAGCATATGCCACACCTAGATGTCATCCTTAACTTTAGCCTGCGTCGCATCTAGATAGAAATATGAATGTTAGCATGTGCCACACTTACATGTCATCCTTAACTTTAACTTCTGTCACATCTAGATAGAAATATGAATGTTAGCATGTCTCGCACTTAGATGTCATCCTTAACTTTAGCTTCTGTTGCATCTAGATAGAAATATGAATGTTAGCATGTCTCGCACTTAGATGTCATCCTTAACTTTAGCTTCTGTTGCATCTAGACAGGATTATAAATGTTAGCATGTGCCACACTTAGATGTCATCCTTAACTTTAGCTTCTGTTGCATCTAGACAGGATTATAAATGTTAGCATGTGCCACACTTAGATGTCATCCTTAACTTTAGCCTGTATCGCATCTAGATAGAAATATGAATGTTAGCATGTGCCACACTTACATGTCATCCTTAACTTTAACTTCTGTCACATCTAGATAGAAATATGAATGTTAGCATGTCTCGCACTTAGATGTCATCCTTAACTTTAGCTTCTGTTGCATCTAGACAGGATTATAAATGTTAGCATGTGCCACACTTAGATGTCATCCTTAATTTTAGCTTCTGTCACATCCAGATAGAAATATGAATGTTAGCATGTGCCACACTTGGATGTCATCCTCAACTTTAGCCCTTGGCAGCTAGATAGAAATATGAATATTAGCATGTGCCACAATTAGATGTCATCCTTAATTTTAGCTTCCGTCACATCTACAAAGGATTATGAATGTTAGCATGTGCTACACTTAAATTAAACTGTGAGTGATGACAAGTGCCACACTTGGATGGAACAGTGAATGATAGCAAGCATCACATCTAAACACAATTGCAAGGACAGCAATGCCAACTAAACAATCCACTAACAACTTCAGTCCTCTGCATACACCTCTCAAACTCTAACCAAACACAACCACAAGCCAGCGCAGCATTTCGCACAAACTTCACTACACTGCAACAACAAAACAAACCACACATAGACTTGCACAACAGCACACAATGACTATCGACTAAAACACTCCAAGCCCAGCCAACGGACCCACCGGGCTGAGGCTGCCAACAGCAAATCACTCCTCTCTTGCACTTTTCCAGCTTATTCCCACTAACTAACCCCCCTTCTCCCTTTTTCAGAGCCGCCAGAGCGCCAGGGGACCACTCCGATGGTGATAGTGCGCAGTACAAATATCCATTAACATGGTGATTCCCAGTGATTACCTTTCTCGGATCGTTCTTGCTTATTTCGAGTATGTGTTGCGTGCATTCCCTTCAATTGTGGGGAGAACTACTCGCATTTCGACTTTTTACAAGATCCTAAGAATGGCCCAGTTATAAGAAGGTTGCTCTTAATCATTACTGAGCAGATCTTGCAGTTACCCTAGTACAGTGGGGAGAGCACAAATGCCCCTATCAACTGATGCTGCACACAGACTAGTCAGTATGGTGTTCTTTCGTCTGATTGAAGAGTACTAAAATCTTGTTGAAAGACTCATGGATGTGCTCACATTTCTAAGAGATCCTAGAAATACTGCAAACTTGAATATATTCTTGGAAAGCATCATAATCCAAGTTAGTTTATATTCTGCGAGACATCTGAGATTAGATTGAAAGTTTTGTTCGAGGGACAGATCGAGAGGTTGCTGGTCGAGACCAAACTTTTTGTTTCATGCTGAAAGAAGTTCATCACGTCGTCTGGTCTAAGGTAGATTCGAGGAGTGGACTGGGAGCTAGTGTATGTTGTTGAACTTGTCTAAGACATAGTGAGGCCGGTTTTCCTCTTGCTGGAGAGGCATCCACATTTCGTCTGGTTAAAACTGGTTCCAAGGAGACATTGCGTTTGTTCTTATCATCCAATAAGCAAATCGAGGACGAAATTCCTGAATCAAGACAGCAGCTTCCAGAAGCAGTACATAATGATGATGTATTAAAGATAACTTTTTCCTTCCTTAGGTACTGAAAATGGACAGGATCAACAGGAATATAATAATGCCTAATGCAGACAGACGCCCATGTTGTCCACGAAATCGATGCTGCACATATCTGTGTTATTTATGCTTGCATTTTGTTCATAATCATATTGCTTTCACTCACAGTGCACACATCTTACTATGTTGATATACATGTAGCTAAGACTCCAGTGAATCTTCCTGAGCAGACGGAGGTTTCAATCGTGGCAACTACTAGGCACTTGAGACCCTATGTAGTCATTCCTGTCCAAAGAAAGATGACAAATTGCCGGAGTTTGAGATAAGTGTCACTAACAAGCTTTCACATGTAAAAGGTGTCTTAGAGACTCTTTTAGGACTTAAGAGACAGGCTTGGCAAGACAGGCAGGACAAGAGGTTGTTAGACTGTGTGCCTATACAGATAATGCATGCAAACACAACTGGTCCTATGAATAATGACCCAAAGATGATCCCTAGAAGACAGACACATATGGAGCTTTTGCGAGACATTTTTATGCCCAAACGGTATATTGAGAGGATGAAACTTCCTGAACTTTCTCCTACTCAGACAACACATGTAGGTGTACCCTATACACTGATAGATGTGCCTATGATTGATCCAGTCAGAAGGAGTGACGGTGGCACACTTCATGACATTATTATGAAAGGTCACATGAGAAGAATGAGACCCAAAAGAAGCACCCAAGAAGATGATTTCAAACTAAATGATTACCTGGACAGTACAGCTCACTCGGGAAACATCTGGTATCAGCATATGAAAGAAGTGGGAAGAAGACCTCAAATGAGGAATGCTTTGTGTGTGCACTCCTGCCTTACAGTATGGGGAAGTCTAAAATCTTCATAGCTATTAAAATAGAAGTCCAGACTGCACATTGTCTTTCGCACATAGCACTTTGAAAAACCAGAGGCCAGTTCATGGGTCGAGACGCCTAACTCAAATGGGCAACTGAATGGACAGATCCAGATGAAGATGACTATATCCAGGATACAAAGACAAGAAACAGAGCCCATACTAAGAATCATGTGATCGGATATGAGAAGCCTGGAGTGAAAGGAGCTGGAATCAGAAGGGAGGTAAACAAAAAATTGGAGATTTCAGGAAAATCTGCAGAGGACATTCGAAGATGGAAGAACAGAGCACAAATGCAGATTTGGGGATCAGTGTTATCACCAGACAGATGGGAAGACGGAGTGGTGATCTGCAGAGCCTGGGTGGCCATTGGCTGTTACAAACCTACCATTGACATTGTGCAGAATGACTGCAAGCCATTATGGCCAAAACTTACTAAGCTACTGATTTGAGTCGAAGACAGAGGATGACCCTTGCAGATATTGCCATTGGAAAGTTCAAAGTTGTGCTTCAGAAATAATTGCACAAGAAAAGTTGGAGAGAATCAGAACTATGGTCGATTATTTGATGTTCCAGGAATGATACATGATACAGCAGTTATCATGTATCATAATGGGGTTGTGGATCCAGGGCATACATGAATCTACCCAATGATTGGGGAGGACGATGCTCATTAGTAAATGTCCATGTTCCAGCATTGATGAGTCCAAAAAGTGATCTAGATCTTGACAGTTTCCCGAAAGCAGATGCTCACCTCAAGAAGAAGAGATCTGTGGAGCTGATAAAGAGGATGAAGAGGGGGAACTATTGCTCAGCTAAGTCAATAGAAGCGTTTGACTCTATTCCTTATGAACACAGGCTGTTCAGCCAGACCTCATCATTGTTCACCTTAATTTCCATGCTGAGAATCCAGGTTGGAGCAAATAGCAAGTGACTACAGATCACCAGATGGGAATTGCTACAGACGTAGCCCCAGGGTTGAGAGGAGACCCTCTTTAAGCAAATAGGTTCCTGAGAACCACCTGTCTGAAAGCCGCATCAGATCTAGATCCGGCATCCAAACAGTAATACTTGCAAAAAGCCGAGGGAGAGGCCCAAGTGGCCACCCTGCTTATGACCTGCCAAGGGACATGGCGTTGGAATGCGATGGCCGTTGCCTTGGCCCTGACTGCATGGGCATGCCTGTTGGCCGGAAGTGGCTTGTGCTGGCCCTCATACGCTTCTTTGATGGCAGAGACCATCCAGCGGGATATGGAGGCCTTAGAAGCCTGATAGCCTGGTCTTGAACCTCCACAAGTGACAAACGGTGCACCTGACTTGCATAAGCCCTTGGTCCTGTCCAAGTAGAATTTCAGAGCACGCCTGACATCCAGGCAGTGCAGCACCCTTTGTGTTTTGTCCTTAGGATCGGGTAAGAACATAGGAAGGACTATTTCCTCGTTAAGGTGGAAAGCAGACGGAACCTTGGGCAGAAACGCTGGGTGCGTCCGCATGACTACCATGTCCTTGTGAAAGGTAGTGTATGGTTCAGAGGCGACGAGCACCTGGATCTCGCTGACTCTATGAGCCGAGGTAAGGCCGACTAGTAAGGCCGGCTTGATGGTGACCATCCTGATGTCCACTGATGCCATTGGCTCAAATGGTTTGTGTGCCAGTGAGCCCAAGACTATGTTGAGGTCCGACACCAGGTGCGGTCTCTTGACAGGTGGGTAGAGCCTAGCGAGACCCATCAGATGTTTTTTGACGATAAGGTTGGAGGAGGAAAAATGCCCTCCTCTGAATTCCTATAAGCCCCGATGGCTGCAAGATATGTGCGGCAAGGGTCGACATGCATGCTTGAATGAGCAAGGTGTAACGAAAAAGAGAGCATGTCGTCCAAGGAGCAAGCCAAGGGATCAATTCCACTGGAGTCTTCCCAGTGGCAGAATCTGGTCCATTAGCTTTTGTACTGGGCCCTGGTGGCTTTGCTCCTAGCGCCCTGTATGATCTCCAGATTGGCCTGTGAGAGGCCAAGGTGCCAAAGCGTTACCTGCTTGGGTACCACGCTGTGAGGGCTAACTTCCCTGGCGCAGGGTAGATGATTCTGCTCCCGTGCTGCGCCAGAAGTGTGCTAGGCCCGTCGGGAGGTGTATACGGGGCACCTCCGAGAGGCTGAGTAGCTCCAAAAACCATGGCCTGGCCTGTCACCATGGAGCTATCAGGATGATGAGGAGTCGGCGAGACTCCTTGATCTTGCAATTTACCCTGTGGATCAGAGGAGTGGGCGGAAAGGCGTAGGCTTTCATGACGGTCCACTGGAGGTGAAATACGTTGCCAAGAGAGCCGGGGCCCTGTCCTTGCCAGGATGTGAACTGGGGACACCTCTTGTTGTAATTAGTATGTAAGGGGTGGGCACCACACTTCAGTTCACAATATATCAGTTCACTTATATTTCAGTGACTATTCATGACTTTACGTCTTAGTTTTGGCCTGGAGCTGTCAGATAAATGATGGTCCCGTGACACAAAGACCAAAAAATACAAAACACACAAAAAATGATGAGGTAGGAACACCTCAGCAAGTCTGACGCTCTCAGTTACCTCCACGAAGAGCACACACCATTAATATAAGATTAGTTAGTGAGGTTATTTTATCCTTTCGTTTTCAGTTAGTCTCCTGGAATTGCTTTCTTTAAATTGTATTCATTTTAGAAAATCCATACTCAAATAAGGGTTAAAAGTGCAGGGATTGTTTAATGTACATTCCTGTCACATTGTTACTTCAAGCGGAGAGTATTGAGACAGAAATGAAATACGTGGTCAATCCAAAGCATAAAAGCCAATGCATTGGGGTGTATTTACACCATCTTCCGGGTTATGCAATCTATATAAATTAAAATTCAAATTACATTGTGCAACTAGTGTAATCAAATTCAAGAAAATATCCATACCACAGCATATTTGTGATGTTCAAATAAATCATCAAAACAAATAGAGAAGAAAAACGTAGTCAGTAGCAGTCCCAGCATACTATTTTCATGTTGATATCGGAAATATGTGTTTCTTTAATGTATAATAGGTAATTAGGCATGCAGCTGTCATAAATGAGTTCCTCATCCAAAGCCTTAAGTAACCCATATCTCTACGATGTCGGAAGTATTCCGTAATTCAGTATGGAGTGTATGCCTGTAAACAAGTACATAACAATGTGGGCATCTCATGTCCCTATGAACGTGCTTTCACAAAAATCTATTCAGCTATTGGCAGCTTACCTCCAAAGTAGTGTCGTCATCCATGTACAGCGAAAGCGCGAGGACGAGCAGTTCGCAATGTTATTACGGTTGCTATGGCGACGCAGTGAGGCGTCGTACTCCGACTGCAGCTTGAGCACGTACGCCTCGCGTCGTGAGGGCGGGAGGGATGCCAATGCAACCAAGAGTCTTATGGTATACACATCGTATGCACTGAGATGAGGGCAAATAAACAAATGTGTTAAGAGTAAATGATGGCGAAAAATAAGACTGGGTTCATCTCGTTCCTATTATGTATGCTCGGAGCTGTCTATAAAGTAATGGACAGTTGCTATTGCGCATGCTCTGTAGTGCGTACACTGCCTTTTTACTTTCCTCGCAGCAAACGCGCGGGGGATAAGAGTACAAACAGATACCTATGATTCCATCTAATGCAAAATGTGTAAAACAGCGTGAGGCAACCAAGAAGTCTGCTTTACGGTATACATGTCTGTGTGTCTACAAAAAGATACATTATGTTTCAAAGCGCGTTATAACATGGTTAGATCGTTTTTGAGAAGCAATTGATCCTATAATCATATAGGTGTTCTTGTGAAACCTCATATCAGCAGGGTAATTAGGGTAATTATTGATACCAGCCTCATCTTCATAAATAATGTAGGAAAGTCATAGAGGGAAAAAAAAGGAAAACAGAAATTAGGACAATGGGTACATTCTGGAATGGATGGGATACAGTCTTCAATAAACAAGAGGTTCTGTTAATTACAAATAGCACATATAATTAATTTCTTCATTTAATCCTTTAAGGGTTAGAGAATTCATCCGGTCTGTCCAAAAAGTTTCTCTTTTTTTTTGGTCTTTGGTCTAGTCTTTTCTGTATATTTACGTGTGGTTCTGCATGCGCAATAGCAACTGTCCATTACTTTATGGACAGCTCCGAGCTTACATAATATGAACGTGATGAACCCGATCTTATTTTTCGCCATCATTTACTCTAACACATTTGCAGTGGAATCCCCATGTTGCCAGAGGGGTGCTTTGAGAGGACTTCAGCCAGGACCCCCTCTGTCGGCTGTTTGGCCACGGGCTGAGGGAGGCCTAGGTACTCCGATAGGCCAGCAAGACGTTCTTGGAAGGTCCTGGCTGAGCATGGCGTGTCCGGATCCTCCTCCTGAGGATGGTGTGTCCTGCGGATCAGGAGGATCTTGTGGAGGAGGAGGGGTAGATGGCTCCAGAGGCTGGGGTAGAGGGACCGCAGCCGGAGGGTGAGGAGGCGGCGGTGGTCGCAGAGTTGGCTGTGGAGCCGGAGGAGGCGGCTGCACCGGGGTCAGGGAGCCCGATGGAGGCGTCTGTGGTGCTGCTAGCATGGCGGAGAGGACTTCCCTGACTGCATCCTTGATGATAACCTCCTTCTGAGGAGACCTCATGAGGCTGAGGAATTTATCGAGGAGCCTCTCCTCGCTGGCCTAAGAGGTGGCAGGGGGTACCGACAGAATAGCTGGGGACTGCTGGAGCCGCTGCGTACCCAGTCCGTATGGATGCATAGGAAAGTTGCCCTGCGCATATGAAGGGTAGACTGTAGGCCACGTACTTGGTTGTGACTAATCCCATCTTGACACTCGTTATTCGCCGAATTCGTGGAATGGCGTTGGACGGGTGGTCCTGTCTGATGCGGTGGCCATTTTGTTGAGCTGCCTGCCACGTGCCTGCGACGTGTTGCCCAGCCCGCTGGGTCCAGCCTCATCTAAGAGTCTTGCGTGTGGATCACGAGATCTGCCCTGCTCCTTGGGTCTCGGCCCGGTAGGTGTGGCACCTTCGACCCGGAGGTCGGTAGAGCTGTGTATAGGCACTCCCTCGGACGTATTGCCGGTATTAGGGCGTCGCCTCTCGGACGGCTTGGCGGTGTCAGGGCGGAGCCCCTCGGCCATTGCGCCAGTAAAAGGGCGTAGCCCCTCGGGTGTAGACCCGGTACCAGAACCTTACGGTCCCTCAACACTGCGTCCGGGAAGATCCGAGGACCCCTCGACCCAAAGGCCGGTAGCTGAAGCAGCCTCGGTGCACCTGCCGGTGGAAGGACCTGACTGGTCCCTCCTGCGCAGGAGAGTCCCTGAGAAGGAGTCTCCCTTGCGGGGTGCGCTGGAAAATATCAGCCCAACCTTGGACCTGGGACGATGTTTCACGAGGTTCTTGAGATCCTCTGGAGGCGACTTCTGGAAGAGCTCCTTCCACCTGGCTAGTCTGTTGTTCAGCGCCTTCGAGGACAGCAAGACACACGCAGAACATGATTGCCAACCGTGGTCTGGGCCAAGGCAACATAGGCAGAGGGTGTGGGGGTCTGAAGTTGGGAATAACCTGTTGCATGATGGACACCTGCTGAACCCTGTAGAAGTCGACATGAGCCGGGAAGGAGCGTGACGCCTGAGGACCGAGGACCTGAATGACAAAAAAAGACGTATCCACGCGTGGAATTACATGGCCGAAGCCAAACCCAGGAGCGCTGGTGAATTCAGCCCGTTCCCGTCGAGGCGGAAAAGGGGACTGGAGTGTAGCACCGGAAGGGCGCAGTCAGGGCAGCGCATGCTCCCTGGGCCACGTCCCACACGTCTCTAAATTTAAAGGGGAAGAAGGTTTTTCTGGTGAAAAACGTTCCATCTCCCGTCCCTCGGAAGGGACACCCATAGAGTATGGAGGAAAGGGGACGGGACGTAAGAGTAATTGCTGATTACAGTTGGTTTGGATCAGTCTTCTCTTGGATTCCACAATGGATGGCAGATATGTTCAAGTTTCTTGGAGCCCTGATCGTGTTGGTGTTGCTTGGATTTTGTGTGATCAAGATAATAATCTCACAATGTAAGAAGACAGCAAAGAAAGCCATAGGTATGAAGATCATGATCAATGTCGAATCAGGATGGAAAGCCAGAGACTTGACAGATGAAAAAATCAGAGACTTTGTGAAGGCCAGTATCCATGCACCTAAGGGGATGAAGTTCCTGTATCCAAATAACCATATGAAGTATGTGGGAAGATGGATCTATTGAAGTCCAAGTGAACAATGTAGTCTCATGACATGCAACAAAGCATGTCAAATCAGCTGGATGTCTGAAGGGAGTCATAAAGATATGGATCCCAAAGAAGCTTTTCTTCAGACCAAAATGCCTGGTTGTAAAAGATGATGAGAGAGTGGTCGATGAATCGCCAGAGGGGGGAGTGTAGAGGAGGAGCCAAGTATCCCCACCTCAACCGTTCCGCCCCTTTTACCTGCATGCTGGAAAACAGAGTATGTGACGTACACAGAACAGTTGGACCAACAAAGGGCAGAGTACGGACTCTGCTTTCTGTATTTTCACTGATACTGCACAAAGAGATTCTTGGAGGCAAGGTTCCCATTGATAAAACCATACCTGCATACAAGAAAATATGATGCTCATTTGAATGAAATCCTTGAAGAAGCAGAGCCAATAAATGGCAAGGACGAATGGTAACATCACTAACCATTGCCAGTACACGTCACATAGAGCTGAGATAACGTACATAGAAGAGATGCAGAGACCAGAGAATGCAGATATTCTATAAGGCATCAAGAAAGTATCAAGGATAAGTGACATCTTGGAATCAAGGTGAAGAAGCGTATGCCACAGAAACAGATGAAGACATTGAGTCATTTCACACATGTACAGATGCAAAAGAAACGCAAGTAGACAAAATAATCATGAGGCTAGCTTATAGTGAATAGATTGCGGCAAGCACCAATATACATCTATGCCTATGGAAAAGTGAAGGATTGATGTTTCCACTAAGCATTATAGCAGTGCTGGACAGTAGCAAGAAGGCCTAATTTCTAGTGTGTCGCAGTTAAAAAACAAATTGAATTACAAAGTGAATCTCAGCAGACAAGGCTGGATGAGCCAAGAAGCTAAGGTCTTATCAAACTGGAGTAAACTGACATTGAATACAAATCATGTGAAAGAACAAAACTCTTGTTCAGAAGGCATGAACATAACAAGGAAGACATCAGAGGTTTATTAAAAAATAGTATTAAATGCACGAACAGGCTCGATTGCATGGTCTCCAGTCACATGGAAGCACGAAGTTGGACAAACGAGATGGTCACAGCTACGCACAAGGGCAGACCGTGCTTTTCGCTCCCTAAATTTCTCAGAGCTAAGAACACTCTCAAGGATGAGCTTTAAAGCCTAATTGACAGCAGACCACTGAGGTGATGATAGATTGATATGCTAATTTGTGGGAAGCAATGGTTAAGGCAAACTCGCCAGCACCTAGATGGCCAGCCTAGAGGCTGCTAGACGTACTTGGAAAAGTACTAACAGAGGTTAGAGTGCCAACCAATTGTAGAGGACCGTGTAATTAGGGGTCCTATAGTTGTGTAAACCAATGGGCCGTTGTGTATTTAGTGACGTTCATAGTGGATTTTTGTAGGGGAGGGCTTAGTTGCCCCACCTGATGTTGTAACCGCAGCAGGGGCCTCCCTCTGGAACAGCCTTCCTGCCTCCCTGAAACTTGAGGAGAACCATCTCCGGTTTCCGGAAGCACCTCAAAACCTTCCTCTTCGCTTCTGCCTTCTCTCTCCCTCTCCCCTGCTAAACCTGCTTAACTCCCCACTGAATTCTGCACTAAACCTGCATCTGGGCCACTCTCAGCGACCTCGGTCCAGGGCCCAGCCACTCTCCACCTGCACTGCCTCCCTGGCTCCCCCTGCACTGTGGGACTGTCACTGTATCCCTACAGCCCCCTTCCCAGCACTTGCTCTGCACTTACCTCGCACTTGCCACCAGCTGGCCCTTTTTATTTATTATTATTTTTTTTTTTACGCTACTTACCTTGTACTGCACTTTCCCCCCCACCTCCTCCCCCTGCACTTTCTCCTTTTCCCCTTACCTCTGCACTTGCGCGATCTGAATGACACCTGGCCTAGTAGGATCGTTTGTCTGTCTTCCCCTTGTTTCCCTCCCTCCCTGCCTCGTCGCGCCTTGAAACACTTGTGTATAGGCACGTTACAAATACCATATCATATCATATCATAACCAATCACATAATCACACTTTTTATACTAGTATGGATAGTATACTTAGATGTTCACTCAGAGCCAATCACCCATGCACATAGGTTTTTGTATTTTGCCATGTAGGATGACGTTGGTACACATGTAGGTTAACGTCATTGATGACGAGTATTACTTATAAGATCTCAGTTTTTATTAAGAATGTTTGGGTAAGAGGGTCAAGCGAGTTTGTTGATGTTGCGTTATGCTCCCTGTTTTAGATACAGTCTTCATTTTGCCAACTACCTGAGTCGTCTTTATTATTGATGTATGAATAAAGTCTGCATCCCCATCCATCTCCAGGTTAATTGCTACTCTTCAAAGGGGCTGGGCTATCCAGTTCAAGACTCTTCGAGCCGTGACTGATAGTGAGGTACATCCCAAGGGGCAGGATACAATAGGAAAATGTAACCAGTTAATCAGAGGATTGCGTAGGTTGGTGTTGTGTACAACCAGGGTCCTTCAAGGGGGCAAAAGGTTGTATGTCCCGGATGTCAGGATTGCAATGGCTGAACTGGAAAAAAGACGACAGTTAAGGAACCTCAGAAATGGCTCCTTTACGAACGATTTTTACTTGGGAAGAAAAAAACAAATCCAACATAGATCCAAAGAATATCTTAGGGCCACTAAATTGAACAGCTTAACCAGGGATATCTGGGGCATGGTGGAGATACTAAAATCTCGAAATACAGCTGTCTTTTGGCACACTATAAACTCCAAGACGGGTACTAGTGTGCTGTAGGCGGTATCTTGTATCGCAGAGAAAACCTTGGTCAAAGTGCTCTGCCCCAGTTGTGTCCAGAAGTTGGGACAAGGATATTGTGGGGGACGATGTTTACATCCCTTACCCATGGAATGTGGAGAATATTATTTAGTCCATTAATAGAACTAAGGCCTCATGTGCGCCGGGCCAGGATAGCTTTGCGCCAGTTGTGTATAAAGCAGATCCCCAGCTATGGGCTAGCGTTTTGAGTGCCCTATTCGGGGCTATTTGGGAATCTTGGACTAGACCGGCCTTGTGACAAGAAGAACACATCATTCACATCTTCAAAAAGGCAACGTTGTAGACCCCAATAACTATCGACCCATAGCTCTGTTCGATGCCTCAAGTAAGATCTTTGCAACACCCCTAATGAGAGGTGAACAGGGTCGTCTTGAGGCACAGGGTGTTCTCCTGTTACCAAGTGGGTTTTCAAAGAGGGATGGGCACTTGTTTGAAAGCTACGGTCATGGCCCATTTAAGGGCGCAAATAAAAAGGGGGCACGTGGGGAGGCTTACATGGCTTCGGTGGACATGCGCTCCACTTCTTGACCGGGTTGATCACACCTATTGTGGGTGAAATTGGAGAAGTAGCAAGTGCCCTCACACTTGATAAGAATATTAGACTGTCTACATAAAAACACATCTTTAAGAGTAAGGCTCACTAAAGAAGGGATATAGTCAAAGTCGGTTAAGTCTTATAGAGTTAAACAGGGATGTGTGCTGGCCCTGCTTCTTTTCAATGCATATATTTCTGACATTGATGAGTTGTGGGAGAATGAAAACACCTTTCCAGTCAGTGAATAAATAGTCCATAGGTGCCCCTCTACGAGAACAAACCTGGCTAAATGACCTGTTCTTTGGGAAGGTACTCACTCGAGAGTCCGCAGCCACACTTTAGCCCACTGTACCTTTCAAAGATGGGAAATACCCATTTGCATATCAGTCTTTGTCCCACCCTCATGGGCAGTCCATCACTGAAATGCTATGGCAATTCCCCTTTGATCAAGAGTACCAACAGCAACCCCATACACATGTTTCAGCCTTGTTGGGCATGATCAGTGAGGTGGAGCTGTGCCTCTCTGTGCCCTTGTACAGTGAGCAAGGGGTCCACGTCTGGATGACCCTAGGAAACTTAGAGTGACTAAGGCCCTTGAAAAAAATCAAAAAATCAAAAAATTAGTCAGTGGCGCCCCTCTATGAGAACGAACATGGCTAAAATGGCCTGTTCTATGAGATGGTACCCACTCTAGAGTCTGCAGCCACATTTTAGCTCACTTCCCATAGAACAGGCCATTTTTGCCGTGTTTTACTGAACACCTATGGGTTTACAGCAAAAGCTCGACTTGTTCTGTACCTATGCAGTCAAAAACAACCTTGCAGTGAATGGATCTAAATCAGAGATAGCGTTTTTCGTCTAACAAACTAAGGCCCACAACTATGAGGTGGGTGGTAGGTGAGCAAAAACTCCAGAGGATGTTGTCCACCCACTACCTGGGGTACAATTGAACTAATTCTACGTCCCTCAAACAAGGGGTCTCCAACTGAATGAGAAAGCAAAGCTTTTGATATCACAACTTAAAAGAATCTATTCTAGCCTCTGTAGATTTTCTCTTACCCCTTTTAATTGACTTGTACCTGATAAAGGTAGAGCCTATACTACTGTATGGCCTGGACTTATCGGTGTTGAACATGAGAGAAATCCTCGATGTCCTACAGGGCATAATATAGAAAATAAGATCTTAAGATGGCCCCAGGCTGTGCCAAATTCAATCCTAAGGTGCTAACTGGGGCTGACTTCATTGAGTACCAGATACTTGTGGAGACAACTTTGATGATATGCTAAAATGGTACAACCTCCACTGCAATCATTGTACAAAGTTCTGGGAACAATATGTCAGCCGGAATCAGTGCCCTCGCTGGTTACTTTTAAAAACATGTCTTTGCTATGGGAAATCGTTTCCTCAGAGGAGGAACTAGCTAATGGGCAGAGCAAGACTAAGCACAGATTGTGTGCCTATGACTGGTGCCAAACGGTGGATAAATTGGGTTCCTATTCATCACACACGGAATATGCCAACTTCCCTAGGTAACAATGTAGTACATACAATAAGTACATACCCAAGGTTTAAGTTAACATATTTCATATACTGGATCCGACCACTAGTTGGACGGCCAATGGAGGGGGATCCAAAACCTGTCGCTTGTGGAAAAAGTGCTTTCACCAAAGAAACACTGAAACATCTCACCCTGTTTAGCCCCAGTCTGAAGGAGTCTAGATCATTGCATTTTGAGAAGTACAGGGGTGAAGATCTTGGGGTGGACTCGTTTTGGGCTATGCCTATGTGGGGCGACAATGTCTCCCTCGTCCTGGCCTTATGTAATTTTTTTAAAGGAATTTTTGCCAACTTTTAAAGTTGTTCTTAGGGAAGTAAATTGAGAACTAAGGATGATCAAATGTAATTCAAAATGTATATTCTGTATGATTTGTTTCTGTAATGTTTTCTTTTTAATGACGGTGAAAGGCTTGTAATATTCTTGTGAATTCTGCAATGCCGTAACACAAAAAAAAGAAACAAATATGCTCAAACCCCAGTGGACTATATGGGCCATACACAATATATATGTGTGACTGGGATAGCACATCTCTAATACCTATCTTGGTACTACTTCTGTCATTAGACTGTCCGTAAACCTTCCAGCTCCATATTGTCTCACTTCTTCTACCCTCTGACACCTAGGTTCAGGTTGGCTTGTTGATGACTTTATGCACTCTGCTTCCAATATTTTTCGCCAATGTAACTGTGCCTGTGTGATTTAAAATACACCATTGACACAATTGTCACCCGAAATATGGCCAAAGATTATGCGATTTACGAATGTGGTACACTTTTGTTTGCCCTATTTTTTGTTCCAGTTATTCAATATTATAATTATGCATTCCGCATTTTGGGTTAAACCGATAAAATATCACCCAAGTGAATTATCTTTATAGTGTTCAGTGAAAAGCACATACGTATTTAACTTTGTTGCACTAAGGGGTGAGAAACTGTTGCATTATCTGCCAGGTTATTTGCTCATTGTTTTGATGGCAGTGGGGTATGTGCAGCCCTACAGATAAGAAGTGTATCAACCACTTTACTCCCTAAAAATAGGAACAAGCTCCAAAAAAATAAAACCAAGCAATCAAAATATTCCCAACAAAAAAATAGGAAATGGACATATAGAACTGTATCCCCCTGCTTTTACCCACACAACTCCATGGATATGTTTGGAACAGTAGTACCACAGGCAGAAGCAACTATTATTACTGGCTGATCGGACTAAATAAACATTCATCTTTTAATGTACATGAATAACAAGGTAAAAAGAAATAATTATTAATTACAAAAAATGTCAGTTTTGTATTTAAAACATATTTTCACCCGCTTATAGAATACTCCCATTGGAAATTGAACTTATATTTGTACTCCCTAAAAACGAATTTTACTCCCAACTAGGGGCTTTAAGGGAGTAAAATACTTCCACCTCCAAATCTTATCTGGCGCACATGTGAGTACACTGTACCATTTTTGGTTTGGAGCAATGCAAAAATAATAAGCAATGTTTTGAAAACAAAAATACTTTAGAGTGGGCAGTTAGCCATACCCTCTCAAATTACCAACGTGGAGTAATGCAAATTGACAGGAGGTAAAATATTGAAAACTATTTCTGCATATTTTTGTGATATAAGTGCAAATTGTGCTAGGTGAAAAAGTGGGAAGTGAGTTTTCAGCACTAATATATGTAAAATTCATCAGAATATACTCATAGAGCAGTTTGTTTTTTTTGCAAATAACTACTGGGTCTGATGGCTTTTATCATGTTTCCTTTTTTAAAATCACCTGTAGAGGTATAGCTTCAAGTGGGCGTCAGATTTCATTTGCTGTCGTCAAATTAACAACCTGCAGGGTTTAATGGCAGCCCCAGGATCAAATGAACTGAAAGGCCATGTTATGCCCAAAATGTGCAGTCTGCCAGTGCGCCTTCCCATGTGCCTTTCTTGTCATGTGAAGGCACACTGGCAGACTGAAAGGTCAGCATCAAAATGTCAACACTGCTGACGTGCCTATTGAATTAAAATGCAGGTACATTTGCAGTTGAAGCAAGGAACATGTACAAAATGAAACCGGGCTGCAGAAGGGGATTAGAAAGGCACATTATTGGCTGACAGACAAAAGGTAGCCTTTTATTCGCAACTGCCACACATCAAGATGCTGTGCCCATTGAAAATCAAGAGTACAAAATTGGCCTTCCATGCAATTGTCAACGCTCGATTCCAGAGGACTACTTTCTGTTATAGGTGATAGGATGTTTTAAGTATAATCTTGTTGACACAGAGAGCAAAGAATAGAGGGTAATTCTGAAAACACATAAACAGTTAACATGGAAAGGAGTGCATGTGCAGCATAAGAACAATGAACACATGAAAAGTGAATCTTAATCGCCAGATTCATGTGAAATATGTATCATAATGTAGACTGGACTTTGCCATGATGTCAGGTATAAAAGGCCTCATGTGTGAAGCAATCCACATTTAAATTCACAAGTTTCTGTTCAGAACGTTCAAACAGTGACCTACCCCATCAGATGTAAAGGGAACCTCCTGCCTTCCCCGTTATCTGAAAATCTCTTTGAAGAGGTTTCTGCAGAGCCAACTTGTGCTCGACTGGGGTTTTACTGGGCTGCAGTCATGACATCTGGGTAAATAATGGCAGCTTTTAATGAGTTGAACTTTCTAAAATCACCCAAATTCAAGAAATTGTGTGATCCTTCTCTGGGCTGACTTGGGGGATGGCCAGCAGTCAAGACTGATGCTAGAGACCCATCTGGCCAGAGAGACTGGCCTTTGACTGTGCAAGAATGTTGATGGGAGCTATGGCTGGCAGAGTAAATGCAGGAAGCAGATGTCCAGAGCTCATGTTGAGTGTGGAAATTAAACATAATGTGCCATCTAAGTCAGAATATGCTTGTATGATTGGAGTTTGACATAGAGTTGTATTAAGAATCATACTTTGTTAATTTTCTCAGGGACCATGAGTCACTCAGTAATGGTTCAAGTATCTGAAAAACTGATGGACAGGCATACCTGTTTATTTAACTCATAAAAATTGGGAACAAGAGTTACAACTTAAATTGTGTTTTTCGATCCCCAGAAAATGTTAAAAAGACTAGATTCAGGGAGGTGATAGTTTAACAAATTAGATGTCTATAGACAATCTCATATTGATAACTGTTATTTTTGAATTCATCACGAAAAAAAAAAACATTTGCATGTGCAACATCATGCTGAGATGAGACCTGCTTCATCAGAACCGGCATGGGCAGACCATTTAAGTGATCTAAAGATTATTATGCTTAACTATAAATTTGCAATGGCTGCCATGTAGTGACTTTTTAAGTGCAAAAATTGAAATGTGTAAAAAAATAAATGTAAGTGTGTGGACTGATCCCCTTCCCAATTTGGCCTTGATAAACTGAAAAGGCCAATCACAGAAAAGAGGCCATTCCCCTGAAGAAAGGGATGGGAAATAAAACTGATAAGCAATAAGCTGGCATACTGATAGTTTAGACATGTTTGGGGGTGTGGTAAAAGATTCATAAGGAGACGAACAAGGAAGAACTGCCTGGGAAATTGACTGAAATCATCTGGGTGGAACTGGTAACCACAAAAGGGGACAGAGGCTGGGGATCTATGACCAAAGGAGGCAGAATAGAAGGGAGACCAGAGAATATCCTTGACTGATGGTGGATGTTTGACCAGATTCCTGCCCTGTAACTGAAAGATGACCTTGCTGTCCTTTCCTATGCGTAAACTCAGAGATGACTATGTAAGTTACATTGTCCAACCAAACCTAGTCTTGTGGGGATCTGCTTGAGTACATACCTTTCCCTTAATTAGTGTGCGTGAGCTGGCAGTTGACCCTTAGCAATTGTATTAAACAATGATTGAATGAATTCCCATATAGCCCAATTACACAGAGTAATTTTGTTGAAGTTCAAAATCAACAACATTGCTTCCTGTGTAAATAAAAAAACGACAGCCTATAAAGTAATCGGGTATTCCTATTCTTTTTCCCAACCCCAAACTACCTAAAAGAAGGGGTGCATAAAAACAAAATTCTCTACTGCTTTCTGATTCCCCTAAACCCTGCATGAACACAGAGGCGGTTGCATATGATTAACTGAATAACTGGGTTTCTGTGCTGAGACAGAAAAAGGGGTTTTCCCAAAGTTCAACAAAATAAAGTCATTGATTTGTAAAGCGTGCTTTCTACAGAAAGTGGGAACGTGTTCCCTGAGAGAAGGGAGATTTTGCATTGCAGTATGGGGATGAAAAAGGTTTTCTACAAAATTATATGAAAATGTATGTTTTAAAAGTTGGTTGTGCTATAACATTGTGAACATTGCAAAGTGCGTAGGGAGATTAAAATAAAGAGCGCTGCGCATGTCCAATTTAATTTTTGCCAATAGTAAAGAGTGGCATTTTATTTAAATTAAAGTTTGTGAAAAGTGAACCTCATGCAAAGTCTATGGTGTAATTAGATTATTTTGGTTATGTTTTAAGGAGCTGCATCATTTTGGCATTCATGGATTTTTGTGTGTGATAAGTGTTGAAATGCTCATTTGACCTATATTCTACTTACTCGAAAGAGAAAAGCAAAAACGCACATGTGGTGTAATCTCAGATCTTTCGTTACTGTTTATTCCCAATAGGTGAATTATTTGTATTGAATTTTTGTTTTGGTGCCATGGAAAATGTGGCATGTTGGGTGAAGTAGTATACATATAAATCTTTCCATAATAATTAATAAAAATATATTCTTTCTATACACTGGCCTAGTTTTAGGCTTGCTAAAGGGGGAGAGATTCACTGGTTCTAGATGAGTCACAGACAGGGCTAGATAGAACGTATAGGTATCTGGTGTGGCACTTTTGATTGGTGAGGAGGAACTCCCTGTATTATCAGAGCCCATAAATATATCTCACAAACCTGATCAAGTACTGTTGAATTATCTTCATTGGATCCCCACCAACTTCTGTCAGCTTTGTTTCTTTTAAAAGTTTCAATTTGTTCTTATATCTTCATCTTAATTTTGAGTCACTGGCCTGTTCAGGCCTTTGGAGTTCGGAATGTATGGTCACCCATTAATATGAACGGACACACACCCGTAGTGTGGGTAGAGTTACAGTATGCCTGCAATATAGGATGTATTTGTTGATCCAGCAATGGATGCTGCGTTTATTATTTTAAAAAAAAATGTAATTATAGTGTATTAGCCATATACATAAAAACAGATAAAACAATTAATGACTTTTAACACTTATAGCATACAAATGATAAAATATATGCTAAAACGATAAACAAGAATAATGCAGAGAATAAGCAAACAAAACCTTAGTAAACTAGGAAAAACTATAAGAACAAAAACAACTATTCTGGGGTAGAGATCAAAAAAAAAGAAAGAAAGAAGAGAAGAAAGAAGAAAAAAATCCAGAAATAAAAAGAATGAGAAAAAAAGAATAACAGGATAAAATAGATATAGCACACAAAGCACATACCCAATTAATAAACAGATCTGCAGTCCATAGTTTAGCCGGTTAGAAGCACAGTTTTGTTTTCTGAATTTGAGTCTCTCCCCCCCCCTAAAAGTGAGCTGAGTGTTTTCTGTGTTAATTCAGCTCATTTGGAACAATTTGGAACTATCCTTGGTTACAGCATTCGCAGACCGGAGTCTGTCTTCCACGTAACCTTAAGAGTCAGCTGGTGGAGGAGGATCCCCTAAAGCCCACTGCCTCAGCAGAGGCGAGGCGGCGTGAGCTGAGTGTTTTCTGTGTTTGCTCTGTGAGCAAATAGGCATGTCCTTATGAAGCGCCGAAATCAGCACTGTGCCTGTGCTAAATGCCGTGGACTGTCTGGGGTTAAGAAGATAACACCCTTGACGCAGCTGCAGCACCGGTGCCATTCGGAGTCGGCACTTTCAGCCGTAGCTGCCGTGGATCCAAAAACATCACAAGTAAGTGAAAACATCCGACCACAGTTTCAGCCATTAATACAAACTACAACTCCGCCCAATAGCACACTTAGGAGCAGCATCAGGTCTAAAACCTGTTATAAAATCCATACTTGGAGAGAGGCTGCGGTGGAGTTCCGCTCGCTTAAAACTGATGCCAGCGTGCGGGGGGTTCTACCGTTTGCCGTCACACCCAGTCTCTCGACCTGGGGGTCCTGCACCTTTTGCGTCCGATGAGGCCCTAGGTAGTGCTGTTGAAGGCGTGGGTGACCCTATACCTCAGACAGCAGATGTAGGTGTTGCACATTCAGAACTAAACAAATGGGAATACAGGACTTTGTCTGAGCAAAATAGACATGATCTCTATGATACATGGAACAGATTGCACGATATGCCGCATAGAAAGTGCCTTACCCTGCAAAATGGCTGTGATTTGTTCCATGAGGGAGGCGCCCGGGTTGACGGGATGGAGGTCACCACCAACGGGGTTCCAAATGGGATCCCTTCTTCGAGGGTTCTTGCGTGGCGAGTTGTGGAGAGCCCGGAAACGCGCTCAGCAGCTAGTGGGATGGGGCTTCCCGTTGGAAATATTGAGGCCGATGAGGTGGCAGACTCTGTGTGCCTTGAACGCGGAGACACCTCCGATACCACTGAAACTGGCTGCTTGCCCCACCAAACCTGTCAGGATGATGTATTTGTGGCTGCCAGTGTCCTTATTCCAGCATATTGTAATACCCAAACTATGTGCCACGGGGGAGGAGGTGTGGCACATCTGAAGGGCTTAGAACGATGAAACTCCCTGGCGGTCGATGATTCTCTATTGAAAAACTTGCGACCTTGGCAACAAACCAATTAATTAAGGCAACATCGAGAGAATCTAGATTGCTGCAGGTAGACCCAAATATTATGTTAAAATGGAATCAAAATTTGAAAATCCAGGAACACACCACACAACTTGGTCAACGAGCGATGGGTAGCTCGAGTTATCCTTGTAACCCTCAGAAGAGAAGAAGATTGGATTCCAGCCCTAACATGTTGCTTACATGCTCCCAAAAGAGAAATTGCTAAGAAGCAAGGCTCCAGGAGTTAGAGTCCGACTCTCACTGTGAAGTGGATTTAACCGAAAAACACTAAATCTACATGGTCAGTCAGCGACAGTGAGTCATCTGAGTCAGCTGGCCAGACTTCCTCTGATGACTCTTTTGTTGCAAGAGATTACTCAAAAATTAGAAGAAAAGAATCCAAACAAAATTGCCACAAAAAAGCAGCCCTTCCAAAAGATGAACAAGTTACTTCTTACCTTGTAACGTTCTTTCGACGGGATGTTCCTCCGACGTATTCCTCATCTTAGATATCTCCTTCCAGCTCTGCTGGCCTCGGAAAATGTTTTCTCTCTCTAGAGGGCGCTGCGCGTCGACGTCCTCCGAGTCGATGTCCCTCGACAGCCGCCGTATCGACGTTGACGTCATCCTGCCTATAAAGGCCGCGCGCAGCGTCCGTTGCTCAGTTCCGTTTTGTAGCCCACAATAATACTTTCTGGACTAAACTAATCACCCTGAAGGAGCGTAAGCTGCAACAACAAGGGAAGTAGAACTGCGGGGATGGATGGGAGGGTCGATGAGGAATACGTCGGAGGAACATCCCGTCGAAAGAACGTTACAAGGTAAGAAGTAACTTGTTCTTCGAAGGGATTGTGTCCTCCGACGTATTCCTCATCTTGGATAGGCTCCCATAGCAGTATTCTATTATCGGAGGAGGGAGTACTGACTTCACGCTGTCTTCTATTGATGAATAGAATGCAGTACAGCCCTTCCAAACCTAGTCTCTTGACTGGAGGAGGAATCCAAATTGTAAAAACATGTAAAGGTATGGACAGACGACCATGTAGCGGCCGCACAGATGTCTTTAACCGGCACGCCTCTTTTGAGGGCCGATGAAGCTGCAATACCTCTGGTCGAATGAGCCCTAAGGTTTTGAGGGGGCTCTTTCCCTGCCAGTTTATAACATTCCAGAATGGCTAGAATGATCCATCTGGAAATGGCCTGCTTAGTTATTGGTAACCCCAGCTTGTGACCTGCGTAACCTACAAACAGCTGGTCTGCCTGTCTTATCCTGGCTAGTCTACTGATGTAAAAACTTAAAGCCCTCCTAGGGTCTAGCCTGTGTAACCTCTCTACCTCTTTCCCCGGGTGAGGAGGAGGATAGAAAGATGGTAGGGTAATATTCTGAGTGATATGGAATTCAGAAACCACCTTTGGGAGGAAATTAGGCTTCACTTGCAGGACAACTTTGTCTTTGTGAAATATTGTGTGAGGGGGTTTACAAGAAAGAGCTTGTAATTCGCTCACCCTTCTAGCAGATGTAAGTGCTATTAATAAAACAGTTTTAAGGGTAAGGAATCTTAACGAACAAGAATGGAGAGGTTCGAAAGGTGTGCCCATCAGGAAAGTTAGTACTAAGTTTAAATCCCATAGGGGAACTTGGAATGGTCTTGGGGGATAAACATTGGTTAACCCCTTTAGAAACTGTATTACCAAGGGTAATTTGAAATAGGATGGTTCTTCCGCAGTACGCTTAAAGATGGATAGCGCTGCGAGATAGCCCTTAATGGTGCCAACTTGAAGGCCTGAATTTGCCAAATATAGTAGGAAGGACAAAACCATTGGTGTACCACATGAAAAAGGGTCGATATTCTGTTCTCTACACCAGCTGCAAAATGTGTTCCAACGGCAGCGGTATAAAGACTTTGTTGCTGGCCTCCTTGCCGAAAGCAACACCTCCATAACATCATCAGGGAGGTCCCAATCCTTGTACCTCAGCCTTTCAGAAGCCAAGTGTGAAGGTTGAGGGTTTTGATGTCTGGATGGAGAACCTGACCTCCCTTCTGTGAGAGTAGGTTCTCTCTGAGTGGAAGTCGAATTGGAGGGCAGATGGACAAGTCTAGAAGGTCCGGGTACCACATTCTCCTGGCCCAATCCGGGGCAATTAGGATCATGGTTCGCCGGAATCTTCTCAACCTCCTGATCATTTGAGGAATGACAGGGACCGGTGGGAACGCGTACAGAAGGGAAACTCCCAGTCCACTATGAACGCGTCTCCCAGAGCTCCTTTCGGGGGAAATTCCCTTGAGCAGAACAGGTCGCATTTCCTGTTTAGGCTGGTGGCGAACAGATCTACCTGAGGGGTTTCCCAAAGGGCAAAGATCTCTTGAAGGACTTCCTGAGCTAGCTCCCACTCGTGGGAGACTGTGTTCTGCCTGCTCAGAGCGTCCGCTGTCAAGTTCTTCTCTCCGGCTAGGTGAACTGCCGATCGAGAGATTCCTTCTTGGATTGCCTAAAACCAGAGCTGCATCGCCTCTCTGCACAGGGGTAGTGATCCTACGCCTCCTCTTTTGTTGAGGTAATGCATGGCCACCGTGTTGTCCGTCATTATCAGGACGTTCTTCCCTTGTACAGCTGGCAGGAACGCCTTCAGCGCAAGTCTGATGGCTCTCAGCTCTAACAGGTTGATATGTAGTCTGGACTCAGATGGAGACCAACGACCGCTGATGGTCAAGTCGTTGGCGTGGGCTCCCCATCCCGTGAGTGAGGCATCCGTGACTACTGTTATCTCCGGCCAGGGTTGCCAAAACTGTTCTCCTTTCAGAATGTTCTCCTGACAGGCCCACCACTGAAGGTCTCGAGCCACCCTGCCGGGAACCTGAAGAAGATCTGTCATTCTCCCTGAGAATTGTGACCACTGAGTCCTCAGTGCCCACTGGAGGGATCTCATTCTCAGGCGAGCCTCTGGCACTAGGAAAATGCAGGATGCCATGAGGCCTAGCAACCTCAAAAAGTCGAAGGCTGGGAGACGTTGGGCATGTTGGAACTTGGTAACCATCTGTAGAATATCTTGAGCCCTCACCTCTGGTGGCGAGGCTTTTCCCAGGGAAGTGTCCAGGATCGCTCCTATGAATTGGAGTCTCTGTGATGGTATCATTTGTGACTTCTTTAAATTGAGGGAGAAGCCCAGTCTGTGAAGGAAGTGGCACACGTGATTTAGCTGGATCTGAGCTTGTTCCGAAGAAACAGCCCTGATCAACCAATCGTCCAGGTAGGGGTAGACGTGAATCCCTTCCCTCCTTAGACTTGTAGCCACTACCGACATTAACTTGGTGAAGACCCTCGGGGCGGAGGTCAGCCCAAATGGCAGCACTCGAAATTGATAGTGAGAGTTGCCAATTGCGAACCTCAGGTATTTCCTGTGTTTGAGATGGATAGGCACATGGAAATAAGCGTCCTGAAGGTCCAGAGATACCAACCAGTCCTGGAACTGAAGGGCCTGGAGGATCTGAGAAAGAGTGACCATCTTGAATTTGTCTTTTCTGAGGAATTTGTTCAATTCTCGCAAGTCCAAGATGGGTCTCAGTCCTCCGTCTTTCTTTGGAATGAGAAAGCAAGGGGAGTACCAGCCCTTGTTCCTCTCCGCTACAGGTACCGGTTCTATGGCACCTTTCTCTAGCAGGTCCAAAATTTCCTGCAAGAGGAGCGGATCTGGAGCTTTCTGAGAGCTGAGCCCCGGTGGATGACTCTGAGGTATACGTAGGAAAGGCAGGCAGTAACCTTGGGCAACTGTTTCCAATGCCCAAGCATCTGACGTGATAGCCTGCCATACCGCCAGATGTTGAGTCAACCTGCCTCCTACAGGTGTCCTGTGAGGGAAGTCCTCAGAGTGGTTTTGGGGCGGCTGATGCAGATGCCGATGGTAAAGAGGCACCTGCTGTTGCTGCGGCTTTCGAATATCTACCCCATCCACCTCGGGTAGTTCTTCTTTGTCCCCTTTGAGCCGGACGTCCTCTACCTCTTCCGAATGCGGAGTAGAAGCGAAAGGACTTGCCCCTCGCAGAGGTTCCTGTGGGACGAAAAGGAGTCTGACGGATTGCATCTCCTAGGGATTTTGCTGCTGCTTTTGAAGTTTGCAGTTTCTCTAAACTGTCATCCGCCTTTTTCCCAAACAAAGAAGAGCCATCGAATGGCATGTTCAAGAGCCTGGCTTGCACATCTGGGGCAAAACCAGACTTTCTCAACCAAGCGAATCTCCTGGTTGATGTACTTGCCGCCATTGCTCTGCTGATACTGTCAGCCGAATCAATGCCCGTCTGGAGGGATTCGCACATAGCGTCTTTACCGTCCTGTATAATATTCAGGAACGCATCCCTTTCTTCTTCCTCCGGGATGCAGTCAGCCGCTGTAGAAGCACACTCCCAAAGTGTATGGCTGAACCTAGCAAGGGTGCAAGTAGCATTAACAGATTTTAACGCCATGCTACATGTTGAAAAGACTTTCTTTGCCATAGCATCATATTTTTTATCGTCCCTGTCCTGTGGGACGGTAGGATAAGCCGTCTTGGCATCGGTAGAGGATGCTGCCTGTACAACCAGACTCTCTGGGGATGGGTGTTTAGACAAAAACTCCAGGTCTGTAGAAGATACCCTGTACTTTGTAGACAGTTTTTTATTTACTGCTGGTACGACATCTGGGGTTTCCCAGTTTGTCATGATCTTCCTCTGAAGAGCTTTATGAAAAGGCACCACAGGATCCTCCTGTGGGCCTTTGTCAAGAATATCCGTGAGGTCATCTTGTTGGAAAGATTGTGAAGGTGCAGACCACCCCATGAACTCTGTGATTCTGGCCATTAAGGCTCTATAGGGGGTTTCAGCATGCTCCCCCGGGTCTGGCCTAGCAAACTCCACCTCAGGGGAAGTGTCTAACCCACTTGCCTCATGTAAGGAATCACGAAGATCCTTTAACCTGCGTTCTTCAGAGGAAAATTCCTCTCTAATTGGGGTTACAGGTCCCTGCAACTCAAATGTGTCTTCCTGTTCAGACAATTCACCCTCTTCCAAAATTGAGGACATAGTTCTCAATTGTTCTGAACTCATAAAGGGAGTAAATCCCATTTCCAAGGCAGAGGGTGCCGAACTTGTCATTATCGGCCTCGAAAACGTCGATGTCGTCGACGCTGACGTCGAAGGCTTCGAGCGTGGCGTCGAAAACAAAGGCGGAGGCCTCGAAGACCTCGACAGAATTGGAATTCTACTCGACAATCTCGAAGCCATCGACGTCGAGGACCTGGGGATAGTCACTGGGTGTGTCGTAACCGTGACTTTTCTTGGCGTCGACGCCGGTGTCGAAGCTGGCGTTGAGTCGACAGACCCGTGTGTCGAAGGTCCCTTCGACAACGGTGTCGAAGACATCGACCTCGGCGTCGACGGAACCCTCGTCGACGGCGTCGACGGAACCTTCGAGGAAGGTTTGGAGGTCATAGTCCTACTCGAGGGTTCGAGACGCGCTCGAGAGGTTTCCTTCACCGGGTACTGCGACTCGCAGCGTTTTTGACCTTCGGGTCTTTCGACCAGAGCATCGCTCTCGGCAGTCTTCGAGGGGGTCGAGGCCGCTTTCTCGAAGAGGCTCATCATATTTTTGCGGAATTCCTCCCATTCAGCCCGAGAACTATGTTTCGTGGGGCAAGGGATTCTTTTTGGCGAAACAGAGGAAGAGGAAGAGGGAGAAGGGGATCTTCGACGTCTTCTCTTCGAGTGCTTCGATCTCGAGGAGTGATGAGACCCACTCCGAGACCTGGAGCGCGAATGGTGACGAGGAGACGAGTGTCTCGACTTCGTCGACGAAGAAGAAGCTTTAAAAGTCTTACCTTTCTCCAGCTTCCCCCTACGCTCCTTCAGGGCCTTAGCTGTCATGGACATACAGTCCTCGCACTCCGAACAATGGTGTTCAGCTCCCAAACACCACAGACAAACTCTGTGAGGGTCAGTCAGCGACATCTTTTTCCCACAATTTCGGCATTTTTTGAAGCCGGATCGAGGAGTTGTCGGTTCCGACGAGGAAGCCATCGAGTACGGATCGAATGACTCGAGGTAAATAGGATTAATCTGACAAGAACTGAGCAACGGTATTCCGAGGCACTGAGTAAGCGCGGAAAAACAGAACTGAGCAACGGACGCTGCTCGTGGCCTTTATAGGCAGGATGACGTCGACACGGCGGCTGTCGAGGGACATCGACACGGAGGACGTCGACGCGCAGCGCCCTCTAGAGAGAGAAAACATTTTCCGAGGCCAGCAGAGCTGGAAGGAGATATCTAAGATGAGGAATACGTCGGAGGACACAATACCTTCGAAAGAGAGGTTTGCTTTAAACTGGTGGAACAAGTGATAAATGAACTGCGACCAAACGTAATCTCGGCTCTATCATCGTGGCCCCGTTCATAAAATTATATGAGCAACTAAGTGAAACATGTAAGGATAAAAACACGCTGATTGCGCTTGTAAACTCTAAGATTATCAATATGGAAGTGGCAATACAGAATATGAAGCAACAAGAAATGACCAATGTAAAAAAAAGAGATGTTAAACGTGCTGCTGAGAGACCAACTGAGAAATAACTCTGAGGATAAACGCCTACTGGTCGAGGTTGCTAGAGAAGCTCTGTTGAGCCTAAAAAAACAGCAATCTAGTGGTGACATACAAGATAAGGTTCTTGTAGTAAAGGCCCATAGCGAGCAACAATGCAACAAAGATCTGCAAGATGAAATTAAAGACGACCATATCGAGTGCAACGCCAATGAGACACCTCTAAATGAACCAATAGTACAGAGAGCTCAAGATAAATCCGTTGGTGGGGCTCTGGCTTTAAATGGGCTTGCTCCGAATTAAAGCACCTCGCTTGGCCAGTATCAAGTGCTTATGAGTAATATTGATACCAGAGACCAAATGACCATGCAAAATGTGGATAATCTGGAACCAGTTTCATCAACCTCTGCTAACGCTGCGGGCCTTTTATCTTTACCAGTTGATCTGGAGACCTTAAAAGAAAAGAGGCCGGATCTAGTCAGTGCGAACTTTGCAATTTTTGAGAAACCAAAACAGAGTGGAATACTAGACGAAGAATGTAAAAATATATCTGGGAATCAGATAACAAAACAAAAAACAAAAAAACAAAAAACATAGGAAATCGTAAGAACACATTATCAAAAAGCTTGTGTAAATTCTTACGTGACATAAAAGCTTTAAATGTGACTATCCAAACTGATTCCTGGAAAGCAGCAGCCACGAAAAGTACAGATGCCCAGAACCTGTTTCAAAATCCAGCAAGTAAAAATGATACAGAGAACGTGGAAAAACTCAAGTTCCAAAATGAACAAGAATTAGAAGATGGCAAGATCTTGGAGCTCCTTGCGAATTTATCACCTCACGAGATGGAAAGTGACAACGAAACGGTGGAGCTGATAACTGTGGAAGAAGGCTGCAGTGGCAATGTTCTTGACTCCGGAATTGAAGCACTGGTCGAAGTGAACAAACAACCTAGGAAAAGGACGGAATTACATCCAAAAACGAAAGTGTGTCATTATAAACTCTGCAACTAACCAGAATCAAGTTAATCCACTGCAGACTCAAGATGAGGGTGAAGGTAAACGATTCCTGACCCTAGTCAAATGTAGAAATCTCGTTATAGATAAAACAGCTAAAATGCTGTTTCAAATACGAGAAACATCAGATAAAGTGAGTTTGATGGAAGACAATCTTCAAAAAACAAACTATTCAAAAGGAGTGTTGAATAGTGAAACCAGCAAGAAGAAAGCTGAAATTCAGTCAACGACTCCACCGGATTGGAGAAATGACAAAAGACCTGCACTAAAAGTGACAAGTAAAATCATGCCTAAAAAGGACAAGTCAGCTTCCAACTACCGCCTTTTGGTCGAAAGAATCTTTCGGTCTCGGGACCCGCTAATTCTAAACAGATACAATGTGTTACAATTATTTAGACACATACCTCAATTAAGATCTGTTGCAAAGGAGGATATTAAAAAAGTTGAATGTTTGGCTGAGGTGTCTACGGACAGAGTCATATTACACATATACTGAAGAATTATCTGTGATATGATTCTAAACTGTAGCATGGATCTGATTTCTCTGGGTTTTGACATAAAAGAAGTCTCTAATGAGGATGACGCATATAAAGATCATGACCTAAAAAATCACTCCATAGAAGTAAGAGCCTCAATAAATAATAACGAGCGAAATTGTGATTTTCAACAGAAGACTGAGAAAACTAAGAGCTGTCCAGCAAAGTCTGTAGATAACATCAAGCCAGTCGACAACAAGTACTACCTTCAGGAGGACGCCGAAAGCCCAATGAAACAGATCAAAATCACGGTGGAGGGTAACATGATATCAGCGAAAGATTCTAAGAAAGAAGTAGAGACTTCAGGACCCAAGAAGGATTCGAGAAAATGGAGTTGGCTGGCAGAAAGTTTAAATAGATCCTTGGAGAGCTAATGCCAAACAGATGACTCTATAAGGATGGGCTTGTGGAATACGCAAGGGGTTACTCATCTTTTTGGAGGGTCAGAATTAGACCTCACTAATTTGGATATCATTTGCCTACAAGAAACATGAATTCAAGCATTACCAAATGTGGTAGGCTTTGAAATCACTTTAAACCCTGTCATTAAACAGGAAAAGGGCAGACCAATAGCAGGTTTAGTAACAATGGTGAAAACAATTAAAAACCTCCATATAAGGAAAACAATAAACCCTTTGACTTATATACAAGTCCCAACCATTGAAACAGGAGGTGGAATCACATGGAAAAAGAATTTGCTACATATTTTCAACATCTATTATCAACATGCTGCTACAGACGAATCGGAATTCTTTTAATTGATCTGTGGGAACATAGACTATCTCAAAACAGCAGCAGAAGAACCAGCCATTATATTGTGTGGGGACCTTAATATGGAATGCTTGCAAGTAGATATAAGTAGAATGAAAAAAAGAAATAACAAAGACCTGTACCAAATTAAATCATCATGGGCAGAGGAAATGAATGAGAGAGATTTAACCTTGGTGAACGGCAATGTTCGAGGTGACATTCCCTCAAAGCCAACGTGGATTCAAGGCCAGAGCAAATCAATATTGGACTATTTTTACGCCTCCAACCTCATGGTCGAGAAGATCTCGAAACTTAAGGTGATAGAGACGACTCTGAGCAATTCCAATCTGGTCACAATTAAGATAGATGGCTTAGATACTCAATTGAAAGAGTCATGAAAGGCTCAGATAAGTGTAACATCAGGGAGAAACCGGATCAGAATTGAAGGTGAGTAAATACTATTGCTAACTCAACTGCTCCAGGATAGGGAGAACTCCGATCAGATGGACCCAATAGAATACCCGGCACTCCTACAGCACTATGTTGAACAAGTTGGAAGGTGCAATTTTGGCTTTAGACACCATCATGTTTATGATTTCCAAATTGTGTTAAGAAAAAGGGAGCAAAGAAGAGTGATAAGAGCGATCTTGGCAAACCATTCAAGTGAACGTTAGACGGAAATCAGGAAAATAAAATCGGAATATAAAATGTGGTTACGTTCACACAAAAAACATAATGCTTCAAAAAGATGCAGAGGAGATGATGAAGACCTTGACCGATAGGAACACGATGCATTTCTGGACCATCATTAACAATGTCGAGGCACCGCAAGGAGCCCTTCAAGGGTCTCAAGTTACGGAGAGACAATAGACTGATCATTACTCTGACCTATTCAAGAAGCAGGGTCAATTTGTTCATCAGGACCTTGAGCCCATCGGCTGCTGGGAAATAGAAATTACCCGAAGTGATATTCTAGATAACATCAAAAGAATAAGCACATCAAGAGCCCCTGGCCCGGATGGGCTGACAAACGTCATATTAAATCAGAACCCAGAAGAATGGGCTGACTTCTGCTATAACCTTTTTCAAAACATCATAAAAGAAGGGAGGGTGCCAAGGTCCTGGAAAACCGCTGTAATTGTTCCAATATTAAAAAAAGGCTGAAGATCTGAGCCAAAGAACTTCAGACCTATAGCCTTATTGAACGTTGTTGGAAAGATCTTCCCAACCCAGATACTGTATCAGCTAACAACATGGATTAAAGGAGCAAAAGCATTTGATATTCAACAGACAGGGTTTGTGAAAGGAGTTGGCTTCCCCTTGAACTTATTCCTGATCAATCTGTTAAAGATGGAGGCGATAAAAAAAAAAAATCAAGACCATATGTAGCCTTTGTCGATCTGGCTCAAGCCTTTGACAGTATCAATTGAGGATGACTTTGGACCAAAATGGATGCAAACAAATGCCCAAAGAGTCTAATGAAGGCGATTCAAGCGCTGTACTCAGAGACAGACATCAAAATCAGGCTCGATCAAACAGGCTCCCTCTCGGCTGCAATAAGAATAACAAGAGGGGTGAAGCAGGGTTGCCCATTGGGAGCTACCCTATTCAATAATTTTTTATCTCAGATGTAGTTAGAGCAATGGATGAAGTAAGGGCTTTTCCTGTAAAGATCAATGGACACCCGCTGCATTACGTTCTATATGCAGAAGACATTGCTATTCTGGACTTAACTGGTTTACACTGTAAATTGACAGCCTTGAAAGCATATCTGGATGCCAATGGATTGGTCATAAAGGTTGCCAAAACAGAGATCCTAGTTCTTAAAAATCTACTAGGATCAAAGTCCAACAAGAAGAAGAAATTTAATTGGACAATAGGTGGTGAAACGATCAAGTGTGTCAATCAAAGCCAGTATTTAGGAGTTCTAATCAGCTCACACATCAACGATGACCCAATGGTTAAACAAATCTAAAGAAAATGTAAACTCTTATCTGCTCAAAGAACGCTAATAAACATAAAATATGGAACATTTTCCATGAAACCAGCGATAGAGTTTTACAAAACGAAAGTTTTTTTGATTTTTGGAGCTGAAACAATGCTGGGATTTCCGCATGCTACGTGGCCATGGTGTGAAAATACCTATTGGAAAAAAACCCTGCATCTCCCAAGAGGCCTGTATATGTTATAAATTGGGATTAATATCAATAAATGCAAGGGTGATGTGGAATTCTCTGGTACTATATAGAAAATCTAAAGGAGCAGATGACCTACCACAATTCAAGATCTTGATCATGCCGAAAAGAAAGATCCCGGATTCAATTCTCGAGCAATGGGAAAGAATATGTGAAAGTCTCTTGTTACAACTAAGTCTTGACAAAGAAACTCTGATTCAGAACCCAAATAAAGTAAAGAGCAAACTATGGGAGCAGGATTGGTGCAAAACCATAGATGTAAGATCGACCAATAGCTGTATGAATCAAGTGGCCCCTGAAGCAAGATCAATGAATAACCTACCTAAATATCTAGACATTTTTCTTTGTACCAAAAAAAGAAGCATTTTCATGAAATTCCGCTAAAATTTGTTCAAAACGAAGGAGATTTTGAATTTGTGGCACAGAAACGAGGCTCTGGATGATCTGTGTTGTTTCTGTGACTCATCAAGTGAGACTTTGAAACATCTCGTTCTGCATTGCAAAAAATTAAAGGACTTACAAACGATACACCTGGGGAAAGCAATGACAGAAAGGTCTTGTTTAAGTAACGAAGAGTGGTGGAGAGTTATGCACGAAGGTACTGATAATAAATTAATCTTTGCGCTGAGATTCTTTCTGGAAGAGATTGAAAAAAGACTTGCGTAAGATAGTAATAGTAATGAAACTGACCATAGAGGATTGGCCGTTTATAAAGTGAAAGATCAAGTTTTTGCTGCTCCTTCAACAAGTTTAATTTGTCTTAGTAACCTAAGAGTAATTCTGAGTAATGTGGATTAATGAATTTTTAAAGTTTGTAATGAATTATAATAAAAAAAATATATATATTATTTTAAAACGGCAACTACTTCAAAGGTCAGAAAAGTTTAACGGCCTGAAGATAATCTGTCCCAGAAAATGTCTGAGTTCAGCCACCTCACATCATGAACAAACTTCTGAAATCTTGCCACTCTTAATGCCCTCTTGCCTGGACATTTTGAAAGTAGATGATAGATCAACTGATTTACCTTGTCATCACACTTGTTACAAACAGCAGTGGGGTACTTCTCACTATTTCTTATTGACAAAATGTCCTGTGTAGGAAGTAAGTTTAATCTGAATCTAAAGAAGATTGATCTAATAACTCAGTCAGATGATCCATTTAAATATTGGGGTACAACTAACGGGTGGCGCTGTTGAGCAGCCCAAGTTGGCTGCCTAGCCTTTCAGCTCCGTGCGGCCTCAGCGTTCATCTGCTCCCATCTGCGGTTCCCGACATTGTGAAGGACTATCGGCTGGCCGAGTTGTTTCTGCCACTGCACTGGTCATTTTGTGCGATTTTGGACTTGATCGGCCCACCTGGGACCTGGCTGGCGGCCCTGTCGGATTTCGGCCTAGTACTCCACCTGGCCCTGGCGGTTGCCTAACATCCGGCCCTCCCGCCTGGCCTGCCTGACTCCTGGGTCCCCTCCCCGCTCCTGCTTCCCACCGCTCTGTGGAATTGCGGCGGATGCCTGGAGGTCCTGCTGCGGACGCCGCCACACTGTGAATGCCACCTGCTGCGTCAGTGATCATCGCGGCTTCCCCCGACATGAAAAGTGTCAAGGCGAAGTGTGACGATTTGGAGTCGCACTCCCGCAGGAACAACTTGCGCATCATCGGTGTCCCTGAGAATGCCCTTAAGGGGCGGATGGAGGACGCAGTGGAGAAACTCCTCAAAGACCTGCTGGATGACTCTGCCCTCTCACCGTATTTCACAGTCGAGCGGGCTCATCGGGCCCTGTCACCGCGCCCCAGACCCGACGACATCCCCAGACCCATTATCGCCAAGATACTCAACTACCGTGACAGAGATCTCATCCTCCACCTGTCGCGGGAAAAGGGAGACCTGCGATTTGAGGCCCATACTGTTAGAATCTTCCCGGACTTCTCGCTGGCGGTGCAGCAGGAGAGGCGCCAGTCTTTAGGCATCAAAAAGCTGCTAGGGAGCGCAGCGTCCCCTACGCCATCCTGTTCCCGGCACGGCTAAAGATTACCCATGATGGCAAGATCCTCTTCTTCACTGTCTCTGACGAAGCAGTGAAGTTCATTGAATTACATTTACCTCTTCCTGGGCCGCGAGGCGACCACGCGCCATAGACTACACAGCCCACGATATTATAAAAATGTCCACGGATCCATGACTTTCGATGTGTTGATGGCAACCCCACTGTGTCCACTCAGTAACTGCGGCCTCTTGTCATGTGTATGCGGGCCACAGGCTAGCTCCTAAACTGCTTACTTTGCCTTCTTCCCCACTTGATTTCTGGAGCTATCCCTGTGCCCTACTCTCTCCTGCGATGTCAACCTGCCAGAGGGTACTCTCTGTGTTCAGAGGCTGTCTGTGATACCCGTTTACCACAGCAACACATTCGGGACAGCATCTGCTGCCCCACATCAAGCCACAAATGCCGGCCGCACGGCACCAGCACCCCCCGTTGCAGTTGCAATGTTTGCTTTCACTTTTATTTTGTTCCTTTTATTGACTGGCCCCCGTTGGGCTAGGATGTGGCCCTATCCACGTTGGATCTGGTCCTCTGACCTTTGGTTTCCGGTCGGAGCAGGCCCAAGGGGCGCCATGTGCGTTTTGGGGTGGGAGGTCTGCACTGCATGTTGGGGTTGGGCAGTGAGGGTGGTGGGTGGCGAATTTGGGGTTGAGTTAACAGTTAAAAACATGGCTGAGAGACGCATGACTTCAACTCAACACTACTGTACACACGGCAAGTGCATAAGGAAAAATCCTAACTAATATTACCACTGGGATGTTCCATAATGTGACGATATGGCTCTGAACATTGTCACATGGAATATCCGTGGCCTAAGCAATTTCACTAAGGCCCGCAGGATAACTGCCTATGCCCAGCGACATGGTGCCAAAATCCTCTTTCTCCAAGAAACCCATGCTCTTGGGCGCCTAGTAGGAGGTCTCGCCCCCACGTGGGGCAACAACAGATACTATACGAAGTACTCCACCCAATCCAGGGGGGTCCTAACTCTAATCCATAAGTCAGTCCAGTTTTCCCTGCGCTCCAGCCATATTGACCCTGAGGGTAGATACGTGATCCTCCATTGCTCACTCGCTAACATGGAATGCCTCCTAGTGAACACATATGCCCCTAACTTTGATGCCCCTGAGTTCTCTGATGCCATCACCACCACGCTTCTGAAATATATTGGTATTCCCATCATATGGGGCGGTGACATGAATTTGATCCTAGACAAAGACCTGGATAGGTCCGGGACGGCCCGCAGAGCCCCATCACGCGCAGCCCATAGGTTACACGCCCATATAGACACACTGGATCTCAGGGATGTATGGAGAGCTCTCAACCCACAGGCTAGAGAGTACACATTTTACTCATCGGTACACGATAGCCTCTCCAGGATCGACCTTTTCCTCATATCGAGTTGCATGATGGGCAGGGTCACAGAGACCAAGATATTAGCGTACACACTATGGGAACCCTCACCGGTAACACTTCAGATAACACTGGGACACAACCAGCCCCCTCGCTCCTCTTGGAGATTTAAGTCAGAGGCCCTGCTAGATATAGTCTTTAAGGCTGATATCCTAGCTGACATCAACACCTTCTTTGAGTGCAACAACAGGCATGACACCTCCGATGGAGTGCGCTGGGAGGCATTCAAGGTCTTCATCAGAGGGATGTGCATATCTAGAGAGGCTGGGGTCCTTAAAGTCATAAACAATAGCTTGCAACAGTCAGAAGCGAAATTAAAAGAGCTTGAGAGGGCATATGCCACCACCCCTTCCCCGACCACATTGGCACAGATCAGAGCGGAATTAGAAACATTTGAGTCTCATGCCCTAAGAGAAGTTCGGTACTTCGCCCGTCCCGTGGCGGCCAGGAAGTATGGTGAGGGGGATAGGCCGGGTAGGACACTGTCCAGACTGGTCAGAACTGAGGGGGGCAGGAACCGCATTGATTGCGTCAAAGACACAGGAGGCACCATGTGCTGGTCTGACCATGATATCCTTGGGACATTCACCGCGTTCTACACAACCCTGTATGGCCCCCAGCAAGAACACAGCCTGCAAGACACCGACGCCCTGCTAGATCAAATCCCCATGACCCTCCTCTCCCGCGCGACCAGCGATCTACTCGAAGCCCCTATCACCCTCGATGAGATAACCACGGTCATCTCGAACTGCCCTAGGGGCAAAGCGCCAGGCCCGGACAGCCTCACCTCGGAGTTTTATCGGGAGCATGTAGCCATTCTGGCACCCAGACTCCTGGAGGTGTGGAACAAATCCTTAGAGTTAAACATCCTACCCCACTCCATGCGTGAGGCGCTTATAACTGCATTACCCAAGCGGGGTAAACCGTTGGACGAATGTGGGTCCTATAGGCCCCTTTTTCTGATCAACACTGACAAACAAATATTTGCCAAGATCATTGCCAACAGGTTTCTCCCCATTATGCCCCACTTAGTCCACCCCGAACAGAGTGGCTTTGTGCCCGGCAGATCCACCGCCCTTAATATCCATCACCTGTTCAATGTTCTGGCTGGAATTGACCCCAACGCACAGGCCGTGGCGGTTACCCTTGATGCCCAGAAGGCATTTGATATGGTGTCCTGGCAATACATGTGGGCGGTGCTCCACAAAATGGGAATTGGCCCACGCATGAGGTTGTACATCAAACTTCTCTACACAAGCCCTGCAGCCAGAGTCTTAGTCAACTCCAGGGCCTCTGCCCCCTTTGCTCTCCACAGAGGTACCCGCCAGGGCTGCCCGTTTTCTCCGATACTCTTTGCGCTCGCTATAGAGCCCATGGCTGATAACGTTAGGGACAAACATACGCGTAAAGGTATACGTCTCCGTGTTACTCCCAAGATCATTTCTCTATATGCTGACGACGTGCTCCTATATTAGAGATCCAGCTGCCCACATAGACCCGATATTGAGAGACATAACCAAAATTGCCACTTTCTCGGGCTTCACCATAAACTATTCCAAATCTGAAATCTTCCCGCTCACCCCGTCCACTACACAACCGCCCTGCAAATTCCCCCTCCGATGGTCACCGAGGGGCATCAGATACCTTGGAGTGCAGGTGTCCCTCACTAAAGATTCACTGTTGGCTGACAACTACGCGGCTGTGGCGCAGCTTGCTGAGGCACAAATGTTGAAATGGCGCAGTCTCCCACTCTCTCTGTCAGGTAGACTATCTCTAATCAAAATGATTATGGTCCCTAAATTTCTCTACGTCTTCACTAATGTGCCGATCTGGCCCGGAAAGTGATATTTCAGGAACCTACACGCTGCGTGTGCCCAATTTCTATGGCACTCGGGCGCGGTTCGTAAGAAATGGCAACACATGACTCTTGCCTATGGTAACGGGGGTTTCACCGCCCCCGATTTTGCTAAATACTGGAAAGCCGCGCAGCCCCAACACGTCACATACTGGTACACGTTCTCCGACCCCTCCCCCCCTCATGTGAAGCTCGAGAAACTAGCAAGCGAGAGTGTTAACACCCTCTCCCTCATTCTCCATCACACATATCGCGCCGACCCCCCCGGCAGACCCTGTAGCGGCCACTGTCAGGGCCTGGAAATATATCTTGCGGACACAACCTGACCACCACCCGTACTACAAATGGCTGCCCATCTGGCAGTTCCCGGGCCTCAGCCCTACACATGATAAACTCTTAATGAAACACTGGCATGACCTGGGCTACCGGGCCCTAACCGACTTTTACTCCGACGGGAAGTTTATCACTCCGCAGACGTGGCACCCCGGACACCTGGGTACTGTGTTGGAACTACTACAATACTACAGGTTGAGGGCGGTGTTCCGCGCCTGGTGGCCCTCATACCCAGATGAGCCCCCAGACTCACCTGAGATCCATTACATATCCAACTCAGCTGGTGCTAAAGGGATAGTGTCTGCGCTGTACAAATTGTTGATGGCCGACCCCACAGACGTGCCAGTCAAGGCGCGAGATACGTGGAGTGAGGAGCTGGGCCTCCCCATCACGGACGCAATGTGGGGGAAAATGTGCATACACACTCGAACCACCTCTCTGAATGCCAGACATAGGTGCATGCAATACAAGCTCCTTAACAGACTATATTACACGCCTCAAAGACTGGACAGGTTTGCACACACCCAGGCCCGCACCTGCCCTAAGTGCGGGTCTCCTGCTGCAGATCACACTCACATGTTCTGGTCCTATGATGCGCTGGGCCCATACTGGAAGGCCATAATTGAAGCTCTCTCAGATATCACAGTGTCCCGTATCCCTTTAGAACCCCTAGCTATACTGTTCGGCCTGTGGGATAGCCCTGAGTTGAGGAAAATGTCTAGGTTTCTGAACGTTGCCACCATAATAGTCAAAAAATGCATATTACAATGTTGGAAGCGCCGATCCCCCCCTTCGTTTGAGATGTGGATGAGGGCCCTCACCTGGACTCAAACGTGCGAGGAGGACTACATCAATACCCTCCCGCTGACCTCCCGTCCCAGGAATGTGGATGGCATTTTGCACCTATTTAAATAAAAAAGATGGCTCAGAACTGTTGTCCTCCCCTCCTCCTGGTGACGTAAACTAATCCACTGCTGTGCCGCTTGAATCCGAACAATGGCCCCATCTATACCTGGCTGGCATTCCCATTTATTGCATTACCATGTGTGTATCTGTTACTCTTGCTATGCTGTACATTGTGTTGATTGTCTGTTCTCTCACCATGCCAATAAAGAAAAGTTTTAAAAAAAATATTGGGGTACAAGTGATCTCAATTTGTCCGTTTTAGTATGTGATGCCGATAGTTTTGCCAGCCTCATTTTCTCAATTGTCCTAATCCAATCTGCTTGTTGCATTCGGATTTTGACTTTCATACGAGTCTGGATGAGCAATTCCATTGAACAATCCAAGTCTAGCAATATATCTTGGCACCTTGAGTTAAGATTGATGAGAAAGATGTTCACTTCTCTTTGTCTCAGCAATGCAACATCTTCATATAGTGAGACTTTAGGAGGATCTAAAATTAGTCTCAGCATGGGAACCCATTTCCACTTCATCACCACCCTAAGCGAGGACAATCCTAATTCATACCTTAAGCATCCAATCGGCAAACAGTTGGGCAGGTTTAGCGACCTTATCCACAGTTTGGCCTCAATTCTGTCCCAATCTATTTGCATAGTTAGAGTCCAGGCCAAACAAAGTAGTCAGAACTACTTTGCCTATGTAGAACCTCACCAGGGTTTGAATAGAGAACTTGCAGAATTTTTGATGGATTCTTTTCATCTGCGCCCCGATATTGAGCACCTTAAGACTGATCGCTGCAAGAACATGGCCCATGGTTGGAAATGCTTCAATGCACGCCCCCAGGTAGATGATCTCAGTAACTACTTGCTGCGCTTCTGTTTTATGCATTGCTTTCTTTTGGGTCCCCATAAATCTCTCAGCAATGTAATTTTCTTATGGCCAAAGTAGAGTGATATCTGAAGGGTCATGCCCTGGGTCTTCTCTCCCTGCTCTGCACATGTCATTAATAAGGACAAGGCCTAAAGTGAAAACAACGATAAAGGACTTCCTGGGAAGAGTGAGAGAAATAAAATGAGAATCCATTTGCCTATGAAGAGGTCAGTAGAGGTTGTCACTAACATTTAGATACATGGCATCTACCAGCTGCCTTGGATTATTCAAGGTTAAAGCTCATTGAATATACGTACAACCAAGACATTTTGCATTGACTAATTGGTGACATAGAAAGGGACCACTTAGGTAGGGTGTCATTTCTGCAATCTTGTGGGGACCTGCTGCAAGTGCCCACCAAAGAAAACTCAATGCATTCACATAAACTAAATATATAAAATGAAATTAAGCCTTGCATCATCAGGAAAGTTCTGATTTATCACAGCTTTTGATATGTTGTAGATAAAAGAAAGTTCTTTCAAAAATTTGAAACATAATTTACAAATGGCAAACCCTTTGCTAACAAATTAGCTTCTCCCTAGGAAGAGCAGCAGCCCCCTTCTTTTCTGTCAGGTGGCTGGGAAACCACATATCTATGCTGAGCATTGGGGTGGCGGTATGGGCCTATGAGAATAGCCGGTTCGGAGGAGAGCAAGGTGAGGAGTCTGGATTATGGAATATTGTGCATAGGAGAACAAAAGGACTGATTTACCCAGAGGGAAGATTTGTCCTTTGAAAGAGGTAGGTAGAGCAGCCCATGGAAGGATGTCCAGTCTGCGGGGGGAATTGACTTACAAACTAGCCACCTGAATTGAGGGTTTGCTGACAGAATGACATCTGCCTGACTGGGTCCCTAGCCGGTTTAACCAAAATCAGAAGTTGCATTTTAAAAGGAAAATCAAAAGAACCCCTTACACATTCCCTAAAATTGTCCACATTTTATCATGGTAAAATCTGTGAAGAACAGAGGAATGGAAAGGCAGAGAGAGTGCAATTCAAAATTAGGGGCACAGCTGCTAATAGCCCAACGCTCTGTATTTCCTCATTTATGTATCAAATACAATGGGAGATACTGTTTCTTTTAGGCCCATTCCACTTTGCAATTAAAAATGGAATACAGACGAGACCACCAGCGGGCGCAGAGCATGCAGGACGTGTAAGCATTGCGCTCCTGAAAGCACTGCAGGGCCTAGTGGACTTTCCTAGTCCCCACCCTGGAGTACGAGACTGAGCCTGAGACCCGCCGCGGTGTGGACCGGGGCCCTGGCTATAGAGGAGTCCTGAGGAAGTGCACATGAGCGACACTGGATGCCGCCGCCCCCGCGGCCCCGTGAAGAGGCCCCAACCCCCCTCTCCTAGAAGCATATTTCGCAGAGGTGTGCTGGGGGACGCACTGCACCTTGGGGGACCTGCAGTGGGGGCTGTATGGACGCGGCCCCCACGGACACAGTGAACCCTACGAGAGCCGAGGACCAAGGAGGAGACGGCCCGGGCTTCCCGCCCGCTATCAGCGCAGCGCAACGGGTGCAGCACGGAGGGGCGCCCCCAACACACTGGGGCCTTGAGCTCGTTCCTGGCCCACACCCAGCGAACGGAGGCCCCTGCGACCGGCATCGGCCCCGTGGACGCCGCGGGGCCGGTATGCCACCCGGTCGGGGCGCGACGACAAGAGCACGGGGCCGCCCGAATTCGACGGATCCTACTAGGCCCAGAATCGCTGAGACTCTTCTCAGACCAACAGGCCCCACCTAGGGCTCAGCACTACTCACAGATCCACAAGCCCTCACCATCCGAGTATCCAGTGGCCCGGTCACTGTGGGGGCCCTGGACCGTCAACACCGACACCGGCCCTCATAAGGGGTATAGCGGCACCGCCCTGAGGTGCGCCAGAAGGCTCGGACCCTGGAGCGACCCCCAGTACCCAGGGCAATCTCATCCCTCCAGCACTTCCGCCGACCCCTCGTGGCCACGGATGCGGCCACCAGGGGTGCCATAATCACCATGCCAGCGGGTGGCGATCCCCCTCCCGCAGCACTCACCAAAGAGGATCTCAAGGACATTTTCCAAGAGATTAAGGCGATTCGCACGGACATTCAAGCCTCCATAGTGGATCTCAAGGGGAGGGTGGAGACCCTGGATGATAAAATAGAAGGCATGGAAAATAATCACCTCCAGGCAGACCTGCTCGACATGAAATACGAGGCTAGGCTAAGGGACTTGGAAATGAGAGAGGAGGACATCATTTTGAAGATGGACGATTTTGAAAATAGAGAACGCCGAAACAACCTGTGCATCATGGGTGTGACTCAAGAGAGAGGTGAAACTGCGGCAGACATTGGGAGGAAGGTCCACGGCCTGATAAATCAGCTTTTCACTTTGGAGGGTGGCAAGGAAGTCCAGCTGGAAAGAGCGCATCGAGGTGGAGGGGGCGCGGGCGGGGGACTGAGGTCCATTGTGGTGCGGTTCCTCCGTTATAGAGAGAAAATTAAGGTCTTGGAGAAGGCAAAAAGACTGAGAAGCTTTATCTTTGAAGGCGACACAATTAAGATATTCCAGGACATATCCTCCCTCACGCTCACCCGCAGAAGAGATTGTCGTCCACTCACCCAGTGGCTCACAAACCAAGACATTAGATACAGATGGTCCTTCCCCTTCGCCCTTTCCTTTGAACGGGCCGGGGTAGACTATTGAGTGATCAGTGGCAAAGAAGCCTCAAAAGTACTACAAATGCTCAAGGGGGACGCCCCGGAAGGGGGAAATATGATGGAGACCCAAGAACCAGGCGATACTGTGAGAGAACCGGCTGGTCCCTGGTCCACGAAGAAGAAAACAAAGGGCAGGAGAAAATTCAGGAAACCTAACACGCCGACGTCAGAGGCTGAAGGGGACTAGGAGTGTAAAGATAGTTTAACGGAAAAATTAAGTCTGGCTCGCAGGCGACCCCGGCTGGGGACACAGAGCTTACTAAGAGAACTGCGGTGCAGGAACATGCACACACCCTGGTGGCTTGCCCGTTGGCAGGCGTCTTGGACAAAGGAGGGAGGAGGAAGGGGGGAGGGAGGGGAATTGATGTTCAGGGGCTCGGGACACGATATCCACCGCACTTTAAACGGGCTCAGGGCAGCCCCGACATGACCGGGAAGACAGGATACTTAAGAAGGGAAAGCAATGGCAGTCAATGAAAAAAGGGGCCGGGTCGAGTCACTCAGGGTGGGCTCGCTCAACGTCAAGGGGCTCAACTCGCCGACGAAGCGCTCCCTTCTCGGGAGGGAAATGAAAAATGGAAAGGTGGATATCTTGTTTGTTCAAGAAACCAGAACAGTGAGGGGGGAGGAGAGGGCCATTCCAGGATCTCACGTTGGTCAGACATTTTGGGCATCAGGCCTTGTAAAGAAAGGCGGAGTGGGCATCCTACTCCAAAGGAACCAGAAACTGACAGAGGTGTCCCGGTGGGAGAGGGAGGATGGAAGAGCCTTGGTAGTGTCCGGCAACCTACATAACTCCAGAGTCAGCCTAGCAGTGATATACTGCCCTAACGTGGGACAGAGGGAATTTGCTCAAGTGGCCCTGGAGGAGGTGATGGCTAAAACGGAAGGGCTCTTGATCCTGGGCGGGGACTTCAATATGTGGGCAGATCGAGAGCTGGACCATAGTGGGAGTTTGGCCACATCAGGCAACAGAGGAGCTGACCCTCGCGGCGGGTTGCGGGAATTAATGTGGGAGCAGGGATTGGTAGACATATGGAGGGAGCTGCACCCTAGACGCAGGGGATACACCTTCTACTCCGCAGTCCATGGCACCAGGACCAGGATAGACTACCTTTTCATGGGGAGTCAGCACATGAGCAGAATAGAGGCCTGTGACATCCGCCCGGTCAGCTGGACAGACCACGACATGGTCTGGTCAGATGTCAGCATAGCGGGGCTGAAACCCAGGGAGTCTCTTTGGAAGTGCAATGACTTCCTGTTGAGGGACGCAGTCTTCAAGGAAGAAATGTCCGCCGCAATGAAAGAATTCTTTCAGCTAAATGACACAGGAGAGGTGAGCCGGGATATGGTGCGGGAGGCGGCTAAAGCGACTTGGAGGGGAAGGTTGATCAGCGAAGGGGCATCCAAAAAAAGAACTACGACCCTCCTGACCCACAGGTTGAGATCTGAAATAATCTGCCTAGAAAGCTCGGAGGGGAAGGCGGAGACAGAGAAAGAAAGGGATCTGAGCATAGCGAGGGAGAAGAGACTAGAATTGAGAGAAATGGAGATGGGGAAAACTGTAGTGGGGCTCCAACATCTACGTCAGAAATACTATGAGTTGGGAGACAAGGCTGACGCTATGCTGGCAGCAAAATTGCGAGGCCAAAGGGCTGATAGATGGGTGGCAAGAGTGGTTAGCGCTGAAGAGGGGGAAAGATCGGATCCGGAAGGGATAGTTGAGAGTTTTGCTTCTTTCTATGAGAAGCTCTACGGGAGGGAAGGGGAGACAGAGAAGGAAGAGAGAGAGGTTTATCTCAACGGGGTCACCCTCCCCTCCCTCGATCCCTTAGAGGCGTCGGCCCTAGATGCCCCCATAACTGAGGAGGAGGTCCTTAGAGCCATATCGGGACTTAAACTGGGCAGGGCCCCGGGGGAGGACGGGTTCTCCGCAGGTTTCTATAAGGCTTTTTTTCGGGCCTCCTGGCGGGGTTCCTTGCAGACCTTTTTTCGAATATTATGAGAACGGGGAGGGCACCCCCTTCCTTTGGCAAAGCGCTGATTACGGTGATTCCGAAGGAGGGGAAAGACCCTGCGGATTGCCGCTCCTACAGACCCATCTCCCTCCTGAATGTAGATGTGAAGCTATTTACCAGGATTATCGCCTCGAGACTGGACAGCTACATGCCGAGGCTAATTCACTCAGATCAGGTGGGTTTCATACGGGGAAGGCAAGGCGCAGATACCCTGCGCAAGACGTTGCGCCTGATGAGAGAGGCAGCACCGAAGGGTGGGAACCCCGTCCTGGTGTCCATTGATGCTGAGAAGGCGTTCGATCGGGTTGACTGGGGATTCCTTCAGGGGGTACTCGAGAAGCTGGGCTTTGGGGCGGGGATTAAACAAGCCGTCAAGGCCCTATATGTGTCACCTACCGCCAGAGTTACAGTCAACGGGCGTCTGTCACAAGTTTTTCATCTCCAGAGAGGTACGAGGCAGGGTTGCCCCCTTTCCCCTCTCCTCTTCGCCATGACAATGGAGATTCTGGCGGAGTACCTCAGGGGGCCTCAATGGTGAGAGGAATTGAGGTGGGCGAACGCACCTTCAAATTAGGCCTCTATGCAGACGACATCCTGCTCCACCTGCGGGACCCGGCAAGGTCAGTCCCAGCCGCTTTGCAGGTGATTCAACAGTTTGGCCACTTCTCCGGGTTCAAGGTAAACGTCAGCAAGTCCATGATCTTTCCCTTCGCACCTGATGCGGATAGAGACTTTGTGGAACTCATCCCACTGGGCCTCCGAATCTGCTCGGAGGAGATAAAATACTTGGGGATCAACATAGTCCATCCTGACGGGGATCTAGGCCAAGCAAACTACCCCCCGCTCTTTGACAATCTATTCAGGGACATGGAGGCTTGGGGGAAGGGGCAGATCTCCTGGATGGGAAAAATAAACGCCATAAAAATGGATTTGCTCCCCAGGGTGTTGTACGTCTTCCAAATGCTCCCCTTGGAGGCTCCTGAATCATACCTTAGAGAAGCCAAGAGGCGCATAGTGAAGTTCATATGGCAGGGCCAGAGACATAGGATTGGGAACGAGACTCTCACCCTCCCCAAGGATAGAGGAGGGGTTGCCCTCCCGGACCTTAATGCCTACCATAGAGCAGCCCAACTTAGGGCCCTGGCTCCCCACCTTAGAGAGGACACAAATAAACAATGGGTATACATTGAAAATTTCTACCTGCGCCCAGTCACGGTGGGGGAATGGCTATGGATCCCACTGAAAAAGCTCCCCAAAAGAATTAGGGACCACCCAATACTGGGCACAATGTGGAAAGCACTAGCAGGGAAAGGCTCTAGCGAGAAAGTCACCACATGGCCCTCCCCTCTGAGCCACATCTGGTCAACGCCAGTCCTCGAAGAAATTCCGGGCCACGAACACTATCAGTCATGGTTTGACGCGGGCCTGTGTAGAGTGGGCCAATTGGTAAGGGAAGACACTTTCATAAGTATCCAGGAACTCGAAGCGGCTCTGGGAATCGGCAGGCTCTCCCCGCTTTTATACCTGCGCCTTAAGGGCGTCCTAATGAAACCTAAACTAAAATCATGCTTACAAAGAGGGCTGACCCCGGTTGAAAAAATCTAAGACTCCCACACAGAAATGAAGGGCCTCACCTCCCTCCTTTACAGAGCACTGTTGACCTCCCGCGAGGGAACGACTAAGAGCCTTAGAGGGAAATGGGAGAGGGACTTGGGCTGCACCATCGGGGACGGGCTCTGGGGGAGGCTATGTAGCAGGGCATTTAAGACTTCTATCTCATGCCAGTACAAGTCCCACGCCATCGAGCTTCTCCACAGATGGCAGTACGACCTGATCTCCCTCTCTAGGATGTTCCCAGACACTGTCCCGTTGTGTTGGCACGGATGTGGGGAAAGTGCCGACTACTGGCATATGTGGTGGTCCTGCAGGAAAGTACAAGTCTATTGGTCTGAATTGCTCAGCTGGCTCGAGGAGGCGGGAGAGTGGGTTTACCCATCAGACACATTGTTATTGATATTTGGCCTCCGCTACAGGGACGACCACTGGGAGGAACTCCCAGACCTGACACACTTCTTGCTATTGGCAGCCAGAGCTGTATGGGCAAGGACTTGGAAGAGAGCATCCCTCCCCTCGAAGAGGGAATGGCTGTTGGTGGCCAAAGACATTTATTTCATGGAGAGACTAACATCAGCATTACACGGCTCCTGCACGCAGGTCGAGACTGATTGGCTGCAATTTATGGAAGCGTTCGCCAATGTTGAGGATGACACGGGAGCCTAGCTGATGTACCCCACCCGGCACGAAAACTGGTTGTGGTAGGAGACTCTTTGCACTTCCTCAAGTAAAGTCCATTTATGTTAATTCCTTGTATGCCCGGTTGGAGCTGCCCGAAACGTTTATTCATGGAGATGTGGATCGTGTGCCTCATCGTTAGGGGTCTTGTGCGGGAGGGGGGAGGTAGGGTGTAAACGCAGAGTTTGTCAGATCGAAGTTGGCTCGGGCCGATGCCCGGTTGCCATTGTTTTTATTAATGCTTTGTTGCCTTGAAAAACCAATAAAATTGAATTTAAAAAAAATAAATGGAATACAAAACTGAAAACATTTTGGTTGCCACTTTAAAGTGGGATTGCCTTGGGAGAGTTAAATATTAGTTGAGAGTATAGGTAGTGGTATAAATCAGTGCAGAGCCATGACAGGTCATAGTATAAATGTCATGATCTCTGCTTCCAAAAGGTCAGGGTTTTCCCAACTCCCTTGGAAGCAGATCCATAACCCAGGTTCCGAGTGCCAACCAGTCCCAATTGGGACCTTTTGGAGCCAGTCCTGGCGCCAGTGGCACCAGGCTCATAAATATGCCCAGTCCCAGCGCTGGAAGCGCCGGGCTCATAATGCTTGGGTGGACTTACCTGCAGCAGACCATGCTGCTTACTTGCCTGCCAGTTGAGCCTCTGATCCTCTTCTGTTTGGAACTACTTTTCCTGTTGGGTGGGGCAGGAGCCACTCCCTAGATTCAGAACACTGGAACTCTTCTGGAAGGCAGGAACTCTTTTCTTACCTAGGTGTGGCTGTGGAAGGAGACACCTAAGCACTACAGGAGGCTATTTAAACCACACCCGTTGGATGAATCTTGCTTTGCGTTATTCTGCATCCTCTGCAGCAGAACGCTCATCGTGTCTTCTGCATCGGATCCTGGGCCTAAGGGAAAAAGGCTTACCATCCTGAATCCAGTCTTCAGCAACACCTATAAAGACAAGAAAGAACAGGTTAGCATTCCGGCATCTGAAAGACAAAGGCTTACCTACTCTTCGTGCGCTCCGGAGGTCTTCACACTGCATTCCGGCATCTGAAAGACAAAGGCTTACCTACTCTTCGTGCGCTCCGGAGGTCTTCACACTGCATTCCGGCATCTGAAAGACAAAAGCTTACCAACTCTTCGCACGCTCCGGAGGCCTTCGGCGCTGCATCCCGCATCTGAAAGACAAAACAAGGTGCGTTTAAAGACATTGGGGAACTTTAATACTCACGTGCCATTACTCCTTTCCACATCTAACCCAGTGGGTATTCCGGCACCCTGCAGCCGCTCCGAACTCGTACCTGCAAAATAAAAAGACAGTTAGAGCGCATCGTGAAGCAGGCAATAAGCGCTTACTTACGTGCTTCCAGGCGCTTCTATTCATCACACGGACTCCATCTTCAACTCACTTCAGCCCGTCATCCGCCATCGCCGGAACCCTGCAAAACAAGAGACATCATTACTAAAGACTTTAAAGACAATAGAATTACTCGAAACTTACCGTTCGTGCAGTAAACGACGGACAGCAGTCCTCTGAAGTCAAGAGGCCTGCGCTACCTACCCAGTGAAGAAACTGGTTACAGCACCCTGCCCCGAGGCAGATGGAGAGCTCGGCATTCACTTACCTAAGGTGAGAGCGTTAACCTTTGGGGGTCTACAGGAGAGCAAAAAAGGGAAGAGATAGGGACACCCCAATAACCCCAGTTCATTAATCCCATATTTTCTATCTGCAGACATCTCACTCTTGAAGTCAGGCATACAGTGCACAGAGGTCCAGCCCAAAGAGCCAACCGGGTGCTACACATCACCTTTGAAGATACGGTAGTTGCCCAGTCAAGACCGGCGCCTCTGCGAGAATCAGGTGAGCGTTACAGAACGCAAAGCCTACCGCAAAACTCTCGCCCAGGCGCTATGGAAACCTCGGATACTGACCACCTAGCCCGGTTACTTGGGGAACTAAGGGCAGAAGTGCATGCAGCTCGTCAGGAAACGAATGCTCTAAGAAGGGAACTAATTATTTCCAAGGAGAGAACAGACGGTCTTGCTAGACAATTGCTACAGTCACAAGCCGGACAGACCCCGTTACCCGCATCAGGGGCAAATCTTCCTTCAACATCCTCTATGAATCCAGTGTAGATCAACCTACCTGGGAATGTACCTCTGGCTCCGCCCGAACGATTTTCTGGTGACCCAAAGAGGTTTGCAGTATTTATCAATCAGTGCCGGTTGCACTTCTTATGCCGGCCAGCAGCCTTTCCAACTGATCAAGCTAAAGTAGCTTTTTTACTTTCGTACCTTAGTGGCAATGCGGCAGACTGGTCGATCCCTCTAGTTAATCAAGATGATCCGGTTCTCCATGATTTTCAAGCCTTTCAGCTTAGTATGGAAAAACTGTTCGCAAGACATTCACAGGGGCAGGCCTTGGACAATGAGCTTCTTTCGTTGCGACAGGGTAATCAAGACCTTTTGGCTTATATTGCATCTTTCAATAGACTAATAGTGGAAACTCAATGGCCTGAGGACAAAAGGATTACGCTGTTTTATAGAGGTCTACGTGGAGAGCTCAAAGACGTATTAGCCCAAGTAGTGAATCCCCCACAAGACTGTTCGGATTATATAGACTTGGTCGTTCAAATAGATCATAGACTGCAGAACAGGAAGGCCGACCGTTCCAAGTTTGATGCTCGAGTATTTTCCAAGTCGCCAACTCCTTCCAAAGGAGTAGACTCCGGGGAACCCATGCAAATAGGGGGTCTGAAAGGTCCTCTAACACAAAAGGAGTGGGAAAGGAGAAAACAGTTGCAATTATGCCTATATTGCGGAAACTCAGGGCACTTTCTTCGAGACTGTCCGGTGAAACCTGCCAAGAAGGCAGTAGGAGCTGCAGTTACCAAAGTTACAAACTCTGAGCAGGGAAACGACCTCGCCCGACAAGAATAGAGGTCCTCTTGCCGAGCGTGAAAACCAGTTCCGTGACCTCGCATTTCGTGATACCTATGGTCCTCATTAGCCCTGATAATCCGGATCGATTACATGCAATTGAAGCTTACGTCGACAGCGGTGCCATCGGCAATTATGTGGATCATGAAATGGTTTTGAGGATGAATCTAACTCTTTGTCCCAAGGCTGTAAAGGACGTCATTACTACAGTGGATGGTACGGAGATCGCCTCCGGGCCAGTAACGCATACCACTCAAGAGGTGACGCTAGTAAGTCAAGATGGACACCATGAGAAGATCGTGTTTGATGTGATCAAGGCCCCTCAGTTTCAGATTATTCTAGGAATACCTTGGTTAGAGAAACACAATCCTCTGATCGATTGGCGAGCAAGAACGGTCCAGTTTCCAGAATGTGTCTCTACTTGTCACCCTCCACCTGGTGTTGCACTGGCAGCAATTTCTTCAGAGACTCCCCAGTTACCACCCGAATACCTAGAATACCAAGATGTTTTCCGGAAGGATCAGGCTAACTCTCTACCTCCTCATAGGTCTTATGACTGCCAGATAGACCTGATACCTGGATCTACTCCTCCTTGTAGTAGAATTTATGCCCTCACCGAGCCTGAGAACCTTCACCTTCGACAATACCTGGATCAATACCTGGCAAATGGGTTTATTCGTCCTTCCAAGTCCCCTGCTTCTTCAGCTTTGTTCTTCGTTCCAAAAAAGGAAGGAGACCTTAGAACTTGTATCGATTATCGCTCCCTGAACCAGATCACCGTTAAGAATAGATATCCGTTACCTTTGATCCCTGAACTCCTGGACCAAGTCAGAAAAGCATGCATATATACAAAGCTGGATCTTAGAGGAGCTTACCACTTGGTACGAGTAAAAGAGGGCGATGAATGGAAGACGGCCTTCCGCACCAAGTATGGGCTATTTGAATATCAGGTCATGCCCTTCGGACTTTGCAATGCCCCGGCCGCCTTTCAATATTTTATGAATGATGTCCTCAGAGAGCTCATAGATGTGTGTGTTGTTGTTTACATTGACGACATCCTCGTTTATTCTTCATCGGAATCTGAACATCGGAAACACGTGAAAATGGTCCTCGAAAGATTGCGTCAACACAAACTTTTCGCTAAGTTGGAAAAATGTGTTTTCAACGTGACTGAAGTTGAATTCTTGGGATTCATATTATCACCTGGCGGAGTACGTATGGATTCAAAGAAGGTCGATGCAGTTCTCAAATGGCCATCACCATCCTCCGTAAAAGGTGTGCAAAGCATGTTAGGCTTCGCTAACTTTTACCGCAGGTTTATCCCCGAATTCTCTCGAATAGTCCAGCCCATCACTGCCTTGTTAAAGAAAAACAAACGTTTTGAATGGTCTACCGAGGCGGAACAAGCTTTCCAGGATTTGAAGACTAAATTTATCTCTGCACCAATCTTAAAACACCCTCGCCCCGAACTCCCCTACATCGTGGAAACTGATGCTTCAAGCCTTGCCATGGGGGCAGTTCTATCACAAAAGGACCCGGTAACCAATCAGTTGCATCCCGTGGCATTTTGGTCCCGCAAATTCTCGCCTCCTGAAATCAATTACACGATTACTGACAAGGAACTTCTGGCTATCAAGTCTGCCTTTAAGGCTTGGCGGCATTATCTGCTGGGGGCCCGACACACCGTTACTGTGATTACGGATCACCGAAACCTGCAATATTTGAAAACCGCAAAAGCCCAATCCTCTAGACAACTCCGTTGGGCATTATTCTTTACCGAGTTTGACTTCATAATTACCTATCGACCTGGTACAAAGAACGGTAAAGCTGATGTCCTTTCTCGGATGGGAGTGGAAGAACACTTGATCAACCCTAAACCTGTACCAATCATTCCCGAACAAAGAATTCTGGGTGTAATCGCCACAGAATCCATAGAGGAAGTTAAGGATAAAGCCAGGCAACTTGTAACTCCAGCAGACATACAGAATTGGCATCTGCAGGGAAAGGACTTTGCAGTAAAGGACAACTTATTGTATTTCCAAGAACGATTATACCTACCCAGCACAGATTTACAGAAAAAAGTAATCTCTTGTTATCACGATTCTTTAATGGAAGGTCATCCCGGTATGGCCAAGACCTCAGAAAAGATCAAGCGCTACTTCTGGTGGCCGTCTTGGAAAAAAGATATCAGAGACTTTATAATATCCTGTGGAGTATGCGCCCAAAACAAGAGTCAAAAGGAAAGACCAGCAGGCCTCTTACGCCCTATTGACATCCCACCTCGCCCTTGGCATACGCTTTCTATGGACTTCATCACCGATCTACCTCCATGCTCCGGATACAATACGATTCTAGTAATCGTGGACTTATTCTCCAAGATGGCACATTTCATTCCGCTCAAAGGCTTGCCAACAGCAGCAACTCTGGCCCGAGAATTTCTCGAAAACATCGTCCGACTACACGGTTTTCCTTCGGTTCTAATTTCGGATCGAGGTAGTCAATTTATTTCTCATTTTTGGCGAAGTTGCTGTCGGTCGGCTCAAATTGATGTGAGACTATCGACCAGTCACCACCCTCAGACCGACGGACAAACCGAGAGGACCAATCAAACTCTGGAACAGTATTTACGCTGCATGCTGCAACAAACTGAAAAAACTTGGAAAGACATCCTTTGGATAGCCGAATATGCCTACAATAACTCTGTCCATTCGGGAACTGGGAAAACACCGTTTTTTCTTTTGTACGGCAGTCACCCTCGAACCTCGGAGTTGGATCCCCTCCAAGATCTTGAAACACCAGCAGTAGACTACCTGCATTCTACAATCACCCAAGCCTTTAAGGAAGCTGTTTCTCACCTTCAAAGGGCTAAAGAACAATACAAGAAAAGAGCAGATCAACATCGGAAGGAAGCCCCTCAATATCAAGTAGGGGACCAGGTCTGGTTATCCACCAAATATCCACCTCTAAAAGGGCCACGCACATTCAACCCAAGATACCTTGGTCCCTATTCCATCACTACCATAGTAAACCCAGTAGCGGTCAAGTTGGACTTGCCCCCGCACATGAAGATACATCCGGTCTTCCACGTCTCTCTATTAAAACCCGTGCAACCTCAAACCCGACTAACTAAATCTCCAAAACCCATCCTAGTTGATGGAGAACTCGAGTTTGAAGTCAAAAGCATTCTGGACTCCAAGATCTCCAAATCTAAACTATTTTACCTAATTAACTGGAAAGGCTACGGCCCCCAAGAGAGATCCTGGGAACCTGCTGAATATGTCCACGCTCCTCGCCTAATCAAAAGATTTCACCGAACATTTCCTGACAAGCCAAAACCCCCGGAGAAGCCCGGTTTGGGAGGGGCTTTGAGGGGGGGTACTGTCATGATCTCTGCTTCCAAAAGGTCAGGGTTTTCCCAACTCCCTTGGAAGCAGATCCATAACCCAGGTTCCGAGTGCCAACCAGTCCCAATTGGGACCTTTTGGACCCAGTCCTGGCGCCAGTGGCACCAGGCTCATAAATATGCCCAGTCCCAGCGCTGGAAGCGCCGGGCTCATAATGCTTGGGTGGACTTACCTGCAGCAGACCATGCTGCTTACTTGCCTGCCAGTTGAGCCTCTGATCCTCTTCTGTTTGGAACTACTTTTCCTGTTGGGTGGGGCAGGAGCCACTCCCTAGATTCAGAACACTGGAACTCTTCTGGAAGGCAGGAACTCTTTTCTTACCTAGGTGTGGCTGTGGAAGGAGACACCTAAGCACTACAGGAGGCTATTTAAACCACACCCGGTGGATGAATCTTGCTTTGCGTTATTCTGCATCCTCTGCAGCAGAACGCTCATCGTGTCTTCTGCATCGGATCCTGGGCCTAAGGGAAAAAGGCTTACCATCCTGAATCCAGTCTTCAGCAACACCTATAAAGACAAGAAAGAACAGGTTAGCATTCCGGCATCTGAAAGACAAAGGCTTACCTACTCTTCGTGCGCTCCGGAGGTCTTCACACTGCATTCCGGCATCTGAAAGACAAAGGCTTACCTACTCTTCGTGCGCTCCGGAGGTCTTCACACTGCATTCCGGCATCTGAAAGACAAAAGCTTACCAACTCTTCGCACGCTCCGGAGGCCTTCGGCGCTGCATCCCGCATCTGAAAGACAAAACAAGGTGCGTTTAAAGACATTGGGGAACTTTAATACTCACGTGCCATTACTCCTTTCCACATCTAACCCAGTGGGTATTCCGGCACCCTGCAGCCGCTCCGAACTCGTACCTGCAAAATAAAAAGACAGTTAGAGCGTATCGTGAAGCAGGCAACAAGCGCTTACTTACGTGCTTCCAGGCGCTTCTATTCATCACACGGACTCCATCTTCAACTCACTTCAGCCCGTCATCCGCCATCGCCGGAACCCTGCAAAACAAGAGACATCATTACTAAAGACTTTAAAGACAATAGAATTACTCGAAACTTACCGTTCGTGCAGTAAACGACGGACAGCAGTCCTCTGAAGTCAAGAGGCCTGCGCTACCTACCCAGTGAAGAAACTGGTTACAGCACCCTGCCCCGAGGCAGATGGAGAGCTCGGCATTCACTTACCTAAGGTGAGAGCGTTAACCTTTGGGGGTCTACAGGAGAGCAAAAAAGGGAAGAGATAGGGACACCCCAATAACCCCAGTTCATTAATCCCATATTTTCTATCTGCAGACATCTCACTCTTGAAGTCAGGCATACAGTGCACAGAGGTCCAGCCCAAAGAGCCAACCGGGTGCTACACATCACCTTTGAAGATACGGTAGTTGCCCAGTCAAGACCGGCGCCTCTGCGAGAATCAGGTGAGCGTTACAGAAAATGCATACTATTTCCTGAAGTGACATCACAAAGTTAATGCCACAGAGGAGAGCTATAGTATAGTATGGATGTTTGTGTAACAAAATGTATTTTGAAAGAATGAATTCAATTCATTAAGAACTATGCAAAGTACTGTCAAGGCCTACATAGAGTCAGGGCTAGTGGGACAGAGGTGAGAATTGCCAATTAAATATCTGTTACTGGCGAATAGCACATCTCCAGCCTAGAAATATAAAGAGACTGAAAGCCTCACATGCAGGCCCCTTTTAAACCTATGCATAATTCTGGATAAAAAGGAATCCATTAATGTGTAAGGAAAGCCATAATCGCACACATACAGATAAATGAAAGAACAAACCCTGGTTTAATGTAAGTGACATTTACATGTCTATAGAAAACTGCACTCACACTTTTAGCAAACCTAGGATACATGTGGGTTCAGAATAGAACATATATATTCCCAGGGACAGTGTTTGTGACTAAAAATATACATTTGTAAATGGAAACCAGTCAATTTTTGTATGTAAATGGCTTAACACATAGCCCTATGTTAACTGGTAATTGCCTATATGTCAAGTGGCTTAAACATGGTTGACGTATTCTCTATCTCACACCCGCACAGGGGAGCTGGTGCATATCTATATTTTGTTTCTCTGGTGCCCTGCTTGTCTTGATGTAGGAGAAAATGTAATGTTTATCCATATTTCCATTGTGTAGAATATTTTAGTGAGATCTTCGTGATGTCCACAAAAGTGATCAATGCATAGGGCCTCATTACGAGGTATGCTGGTAGCCATGCCGCTATTGGCGGCATGGCTCCCGGCAAAACCGCATCTGTGTCCGTGTCCTCGGAATGAGGACTTACCGGAACATTCCGACTTCGGATGGCCCGGTAATTCCTCACTCGAGGACACGGACACGGTTCATCCCCATTCCCATTTCAGCCCCCATAGGGCTGAATGGGAATGGGAGAGGGAGTAAACAACGGGCCATTACGAGATGGCCTGTTGTTTGCTCCCTCTTCCCCTCGCGGGACCCGGTATGCACGCCTGGTTTTCCCAGGCGTGCTTAACGTCTCCCGCGAGGGGACCTCGTAATGTGGCGGAACGGGTTGAACGGTGCCGCAGCCTTTTACGGCACCGTTTAACCCGTTCCGCCAGGGTCATAATGAGACCCATAGTTTCTTTTAGAATATAGCTTATTGATATGGCGATTATTATTGAAAGTATAAGCTTCTCTAGACTTATCATAGTGAGACTCATATAGGCCAGTTCAATTTTGTTTTTTATTATATATATATATTCCATATTGTAGTGGGATCCAGGGTAAAGCTGGAGACCTAGCTGTCTGAAAATAACAACTATTTTTTTATTAATCGATTTTTGACTACCACACTGTCTGTTCTTTGCCCAGAATTGTGGGGTGGCATTGTATAAGTGGGAACATTAGATTGGCTTGTCACATCTGCTTGAGCCAACATTAAAACATACAAAGAAATAATGAACACACCTGTATAGCGTCAGCACGCCTCTGATGATTTGGGATGGGGGACTGGTGTGCAGAAGGATGCCCTAAGGAGGGAAGGGCCCAAGCATGGTGCAGATGTTCACACTTGGAGAGGCAGGGCTCAACCTTCCATTAAGGTAAGACTCTGTACTGGTGATCAGATGTGCCCCATGCGTGCCTACTTCAAAACTCATCCAGTGCTGTTGCTTACTGGCACCCGCAGATCTTCAGCTATTTTTCTTCAATGGTGCCAATTCCATGCATCTTCTCCCAATCGCTGTGAGGGAAGTGGCTGCTACATCTCTATGCTGTCGATTGGCTACCTCTCCCGACGATGTCTGCCTGATACCACGAGCAGAGCTCTTTTACGTCTTATTCTTCTTCTGCTGTGGGAACACTGTCTGGACAACCTCAGAGCGCTCATACTTGAAGAAAATCCCACCAACTTATTCCCTTCTCTACTGAACACAAGTTACATAATGTTACGCTACAAGAGCAACGACATATGGCTGCAATACTCTGCTCACTTTTACACCTGCTCTGCCTCTATAATGCTGTTTTTACACAAAAATAGACACATCATACAGTTGTGAAGATTCACCAGGTAGGCATGAAGAGTTCCAAAGAGACTTTCCAAGATGGTGTTTATGTTACGCGAGTGCGAAGTCAACAGTATGAAGAAGAAAACTAGAACAGACTAAGGACTCTCACTGCAGAATCCAGGAGTACATGAGCGAAAGCCGGGAATTTCGAACTAGGAATGCTGCAGCAGCAGCACTCGCGTCTCTCCGGGACGTACATGGGAAGAACTGAACGCTGCAGGAGCATCCTGAAAGCTGGCAGGGAACTGACTCACTTGTAGGTGGCGTGACCGATGGAAGGTGGGCCATCGAGTCCAGAAACGACGCTTGGAGCCACGCAGGAAGCAAGGAGGAGGAGGAGAGGTCCCTGCGATGCCGGGAAGAACTCCAGCTGTGCACCCAAGGCACCACAGGTAATAGGAACAGCAAGAAAATTGTGTCAGGTCCGTGAAGAGGCCCAACTCAAGCCAAGTGCAATATGAGTCATCTCCCTTGTCACAGTAGTCAGCCCAATAACACTTCCCAAGCACAGTGCAACAGGAGTCATCTCCCTCATCGCAGTGGCCAAGCCATTACCACTGCTCAAGCAGAGTGCATCGGGAGTCATCGCCCTAGTCGCAGTGGCCAATTCAACACCACTGCCCAAGCAGAGTTTATCAGGAGTCCTCTCCCTCATCACAATGGTTCATCCAATACCACTGACCAATCAGCCTGTGTTGCGAGTTATCTCCCTTGTTGCAGTGATACACCTAATACCACTGCTCAAGCAGACTTTACAAAGAAGTACAAGAAAGATGCAGACAAGCCTGGAAAAGATATCCATCAAGGGAGTGTTAAATGGAAGCCAAATAAGGCTATGAAGTGTTCTATTCTTGGAAGGAGTTAAAGAGACTCATTCAGGTTTTCTGCAAGAGTGCTTAAAAAACACTGTGGAGAACTTTTTATAGAAGTACCAGGAGAAGGGAGTCAATCCCCTGGCTTTTTTTGAAGGGACAATTAAATAGTTGTCCCCTTTCTTCTAGATCCTCAAATATGGTGTCAGAAATGGAAGCAATGGCCACCTGAAACAAAGTGAGGGGACCCCAAAAACCATTAAAAATAATGTTGTATTGCGAGACCTAATGACCAATTCCCTCAAGTGAGCACCATGGGGATAAAACCAAAGTCTGAAGAAACCCCCAACTAAAACTCTCTTAAAACCTCCCTTTACATCTTCTTTACGGAAGAGCTCGGAAAGTGGAGAAGAGACAGACGAGGGTATTAGATAAAGTACTAAAGACGAACGAATACCCCGCCATACACTCAGCTGAAGATACATCTGATCCCAAAAGAACACCAAGGTTGATTTCAACCCCCCCGCATCTACATGTAGAATTCACAGGAAAAGGAAAGTGGGCGGATTCTATCAGGTTGGGATAGGTCGGAAGACCTAGACTGGGAGGAGATTCCAACCTCCAATATATCTGTGCAATGAAGTGAGACTCCTAGAGGCAGCATGTACGTTCACCAAAGGTTCCTTTATTCAGGTACAGGGCACATGAGGTTAGGAACATGACGGGTACATATCTGGGTAAGAGGGTACAGAGACAGGAGCCCACCACCCAGGCGCTGACATCCTCAACTGCCTGCGTTTGGAACCTGCCTTTCTTCACTTTCCTCAGATTCTCCACTCATCTGCCCCAAGGAACTTCAAGTTCTCCTTTGCCCTGGATTGCATTTGTTTTCTATATTGCATTTGTCTTCTGGATGTTTGTGCTTGAACTGGTTTCATTTGGATCTGGATGTTCTTGATGTAAATTTTTCTTGGCTTTTCATCGTCTTTGGCTCTGCGAACTTTTCCTTTTGGATGTTCTCCTGTGGATTCTGGACTAGCATCTTGATCCCTAGATTGCGCCCTTTTGCCGTTCGGGTCAGGTTTCCTTGAGGTGCATAGATTTTTTGGAACTCTTCCTGGCTCTTTATCTTTTGGGACACCCCTACACTCTGGACTTCCTTGGAAGGAGCTAGTCAAGTAGGTTGATCGTCTTCATCTACACCGAAACAGGTAAGAGTTCGGGTACTGTCTGAGGGAGGTGTTTCTGACAAGCATACGGCTACTGAATAGGTACTTCAACGTAATCTATGTGCTTTTTACCTCCTGTTAGCTCTGCTGTTGCTCATGCCTTTTCACCTGAGCCCCTAGCCTTTCAGTTGCACTATTTGCTCTCTGAAGGCTGTGCTCTCTGGAGGAAAGTCTCCCTGTGAAATGAGACCCTGGTCGCTCTATTGGGCCGAGTTTCTAGAAACGGTATTGGGCCGAGTTTCTAGAAACGGACCAGATCCTGACACACCAGCACAACAGTCTCGAAGACTAGAATACCTGAGCGTCACCAGAGAGGAAGGTGTAAACCACGGAAACTCCTTCTTGACAGAGGTGAAGGATGGGAGGGCGATGAGGAATACGTGGGAGGAACATCCAGTCGAAAGAACATTACCAGGGGTAAGTAATTTGTGCTTCAAATGGATTGTGTCCTCCCATGTATTCTTTATCTTTGATATTCTCCTATAGCAGTGTGTTGCAGGAGGTGGGACATTTTTATTCTTGTGTAATTTTGGTTTATGCTATACAACACAGCCTTTCCAAATCTGGATTCCCGGCCTGAAAGGGAATCTGAACAGTAATCCTTTGCAAATGTATGCACAGAAGACGAGGTGGCAGCATTGCAGATGTCTGTAGTGGTAACCCTTTCTGGAGGGCTGAAGAAGTGCTTCACCTCTGGTCGAGTGGGCTCTTAGACCTTTGGGACCATCTTTCCCGGCCAGGTTGTAACATTCGGATATACAAAGTATGATCCACCAAGACAGTGTTTGCTTAGTGACTGCTTTTCCCATTCTGTGGCCCGCATAGCCAACAAATAGTTGGTTGTCTACTCTTATTTTGGAAACCCTGTTGATGAATAAGCTCAAGGCTCTTCTAGGGTCAAGTCTGCGTAATATCCCCTCCTCTTTAGGTGGATGAGGATGAGGGTAGAGGGCCGGTAAACCAATCTTTTGTGTCAGATGAAATTCTGACACTATTTTTGGCAGAAAAGAGGGATGAACCCTCAAAACTACCTTGTCCTTATGAAAGACCGTGAATGGTGGTTTTGAACATGAGGCCTGAAGCTCACTCACTCTGCAAGCAGTAGTAATGACTGTTAAGAATACCGTTTTCAAAGACAATATCCTAAGTGGACAAGAATGTAATGGTTCAAATAGAGGACCCATAAGGAAGCTTAAAACTAGGTTAAGATCCCACACCGGAACAATAAAAGGAACCATTCGGAAGATATTAGTCACTGGTTGGACTACAGTAGGAACCTTGTTCTGGAGAGTGCTTGAAAATGGACAGCACAGCCAGATAACCCTTGGCTGTAGCAACCTGTAGCCCCTGATGGGTTGAATGTAGTAGAAAAGACAAATCCGATGGTGTGTCACAAGAAATTGGATCAATTCCTTTATCTCTAGACCAGATGTAATATTTGTTACAACAGCAGCGGTATAACGATTTTGTTGCTGGCCTTCTGGCCGAAAGCAACATCTCCATGACATCTTCTGGAAGGTCCCAATCTTTGTACCTCAACCTCTCAAACAATGTGTGGAGATTGAGGGTCCTGATCTCTGGATGAAGACTGCAACCCCCCCCCTCTTGCGAGAGAAGATCCTCTCTTTGTGGAAGATGAATTCGAGGGCAGGTGGACATTTCCAGAGGTTTCCGAGTACCACCTCCTCCTGGCCCAGTCCAGGGCA